>NC_062562.1:90792241-91095271 GCF_022837055.1 Prionailurus viverrinus | reverse complement strand
AGCACCAGAACGGAGCTTCATATGATGAACGCTCAGTATGTGAATGTGTTCACTGGGATTTCCATGCAGGGGTGGGCGATTATTACTCTCACTAATTACTAAAGGGGCAATGGTTGCCAGAACTAAAGATGCATTTTGGTCATAGTTTATGTAGCATATTATTTAATATATTTGTTTTGATTGGAAACCTTTTAGATTTTTATAAAGCCGAAGTACTGGCCTCATAAATTCAATTGTTCAGTTCCTTTAAGAAGTCATACTACTTACTGATGGGGCGCCTGGGTGGCTCAGTCGGTTAAGCATCCAACTTCGACTCAGGTTATGATCTCACGGTTTGTGAGTTCGAGCCCTGCCATCAGGTTCTGTGCTGACTGACAGCTCAGAGCCTGGAGCCTGCTTCAGATTCTCTGTCTCCCTCTCTCTCTGCCCCTCCCCTGCTCATTTCCTCTCTCTCTCAAAAATAAATAAACATTAAAAAAATGTAAGAAGTCACAGTACTAAAAGTCTGTATTTACCTATAATTCTTTGTTCTGCCTTTTTGTACCCTATTAGTCCATGCTGCTCTGCTTTCAGCTTCCTCAAACTTCCAGCAACATTGGACATGCTTCCTTCGTTTTAGCTTCCTGACATCCTTCCCTCACTGAAAGTTCCTTGTCTTAGTTTTGTTTTTGCTGTTGGCTTTTTTGCTTCTACCTGAATTTTAAGTGCTGGAGTGTCTCAGACCTCAGTTTGGTTTCTCTTCACTTCATCTCATTGGGTTCCATGGCTTAAGTACCACCTATGTTGATGTTGCTCAAGTATTTATTACTAGTTCCAGCCTATCTTATGGGCTTCCACACATATATTCAACTGCTGTCTTGGCATACTGTACTGGATATGTCATAGGCATATCGGGATTAATATGTAAAACTTGATGCCCTCCCCCAGGTACTTGAGTACGTGACATAAAATCCCACCCAGCTGTGCAAGCCACAAAAAAGGGACTCATCCTTGATTTTTGCCTTTTCTCTGACACCCACACATCCAGTCCAATAGCAACTTCTGTTCGTTCTTTTGGAATATAATTTTCTATGGTCTCTTCTAGCATGTCTTTCAAGAACAGGCACTGACTGCCTCTGTTCTGGACTTTCTTTCCACGGTAAAGAGGTTCTGGACCTTCTTTGTATGGCAAAGAGACTTAGAAGATGGAGATAGTGCCTACTTTTGGAGCAAAGAGCCAGAATATCATCCGTTACAAAAGGTTCAGGTTCCGTAACCTCACATTGCCTCCCCCGTAACGCTGCCACTGACCGTGCTGTGGTGACACGGGCCACTTTGCCTAGCCCATGAGAAGTGGAGTTCAGGGAACCAGAGCCAATGCTGACCCTCTCTGGCTACCACTACTGCTTTGAGTCATAAAGTTTTTTGATCAACATCAATAAAACTCTGGCAAGCTAATATGTTACTTTATAAGTAGAGTCAAATCTGAGATGCTACAATCTTCGATAGTTTTGACAACAGGATCGCAATGGTTTTCTCACAGAGGAAGTGTGAGGGCTTTGTGGGCTGAATAACAAAATGTGAGAGAAGTCCATGGGAATCAGTAGAAAGCATGCTGACCAAATTCTATGGCCAACCGGGCAATAAACAGTGCTCTACCTTATTCCCCGGTAATGAACGATGGGGATTTGGGGTGGGGGTTAGAGGCTGAGTAACTGGAAGTAGGTTCAGATAGAGCTGCTGGACCAGTGCCATAGTTGTTGCTAACTCCTCTAGGGAGTGGGGTGGATTTCCTGTCTAATCTGGTTCAAGTCCTGGGTGGACAGAAACTTCAACTCGTTTTCACATAAAAGTTGCAGAGACACGCACGCATATTGAACACAAAAGGAGGGACCTTCAGAGAAGGCAGACATCAGGTGAGTCACCTGCACTGTGGCTGATTCTCCCAGGAGATGAGGGGGCAGGGTGCATAAATGCTTGCCACAGAATAACGGCACAGTGGGGCCCTCTCAGGGCTCATCCCTTGCTGTAGTCTCTCATGAGAGACTTAGATCCATTCCAAGAGGACAGAGTTCCCTCAGTTTTTGTTTTTGTTTTTTTTTTTTTTTTTCAGCACAAGCTGGTGGCAAAAAAGGAGCTTTGGTTCTCTCTGCAGGATTTCCCTGAGACAGAAAAATGCTCTGGAAAACCATAGATGAGGCACTGGGTAGTATTTGGACTCTCATTGACTTGGATTGGGTGTAAAATGCTGACAAAGGGGCTGTACTAAAGAATGAGAAACTGACACAAAGAAATCTAGATAAGTTCTTGCAATTGGCTATAGCATGGGAAAACTCCCCTAGCCATTACGTGAAAACCAGGCAAGACTCTAACAGATGTTATCATCACAAGAGAGCAAATGCTGTGGATTAAGATGGACTCCTTTAAAAACCAGTCACTGCTGTGTGTATCAAGGCTGAGTTAGCTACACTGCACAAACCACGTGCCTCAGGCAGAAAGCTATCTGGCTCTGGCTTCCAGTCAAGGGGTCCCTGAAGTTGAAACGGTAATGCTGATCTTGCCATCCACTTTAGGGTTTGGGGGCTCAGAAACATTGGACCTTTGTTAGATTGAGCTGAAAGTAGCTGCTTGCATACTTAAAGCTAAAAGCAAATGTGCCTTACTTACTAGCATGGACTTACTCTCTTCCTCCCTGCTGATTCCTCCCTTATTCTCCAACCCTGATTTTAGCTCCTTTAAAGAGAACAGTACTTATGATAGGACCAAAATCTCCCCATCCCCAAGGGTGGCTGAAGTCACACAGACACCAGACCCAGCATGCAGGGAAACTTGAGAGAGGAAAAAACTCAACTTTTTATGCTCTGTTGGTTATAGACAACCATCTCACCATCCTATCCAGACCTGCTAGGGGGACGGCAGGACTTGGACTATGATGAGGCAAGGAAGGCACTTCTTGAGATGCAATTTTAAGGGAGCATCAAAAACTCAGTGATTACGGCAAATCATATTTTATTGCATTATGTTTTGAAAATAAAAATGAATGCTGAAAACCTATGATGAACACACTGTCAACATTTTAAATAGGGATAGGATTGCTAACAGTGCTGTACCATGACATATTCAGTCTTAAGGCAAATACTGATCCAAAGACTGCTTATGCACGGGTCAGCTAGCCCACTTTGCATTGTCTAGTGAAAACTGGGCCTTCGGGCACCTACATAAATGCTGACACTCTGGCTACAGTGATGGCTCTACTAAAGTCCTTTGTATCCGAATCAGGAGTCTTGGGTCGTCTGCCAGCATCCCTGAACACGTGGCAGTTTAACTTGTTAGATGGCAAGATGGGTAAAAACCTTTGACAGTTCTCGAAGTTTCCATCTCCATTGCTAATATTCTACCACCTTCCTGGAACATCTATGACAGCCACCTAACTGGCCTCCCCTCTTCTGCCTTTGTCTTTAAGTCAGTGTCTTCAGCAGCTTAATTTTCCCCACTACAATGTGAGATCATAAAATAGGAGACCATTAAATTCCTCCGCTTAAAATATTTCAATGGCTTCTTTTTCCACATAGACTGAAATCTAAAAGTTTGCTATGGCCTATAAAGTCCTACATGATCTAGCTTCCCTGCCCACCTTGCATATAAAATCTCTCTTCCATCTACTCATTAAACTATAGCTGTATATACCTTTCTTTTCTGAGACTTTGTTTTTTTTGGCCTAGGTGTGTTCATACTTGCTGTTTTTTTGACTAGCACGTAAAATCCCCATGGCTAGCTCCTTCCCATCCTTTAGTGGAGTATTATGAAATAGACACCAGCAGGAGTGGCAGACAGTTTTGAAAGAATTTGAGATTTGATATTTTTTTAATCTTCAAAAGAGTCAACATGGGTAAATCAGAATTTCTTTGTAAGTGTTAAAACCTTGTCAGAATTCTAGAGTGACCTCCAAAGTCTCTGCCTACAGTGGGTAAAGTGCTTCCTCTGCACCACGCCCCTTAAAATCCATTTTCTTGGTATTCAGAGTACTGTCCTTTGCTTAGCAACATCTCTACTACCTGGGAGCTTGCCAGAAACCCAGAATCTTGGGCCCCCTCTTTTCTTACTGGGTCAGAATCTTTTATCTTAGCAAGGTGCCCAGATGAGATGTATTCACACTAAAGTTCGAGAAGCACTGCATTGGCATCACCCCCTTGTCCTCCCATCACAGCACTTAAACCACAGCATGAGTTACCCTGTATTTTCATCCGTTCATTATTTACTCTCCATCTGTATCCTTCCCTCACTTGCACTAGACCGTAAGTTATAAAAGAGAGAGATGTGTCTGTGTTGACAGATGTATCTCCAAGGTCCATAATAAGTGCTCAAATATTTTTGGAAGACATAAATGAACAAAACATTCAGGAATTACTATTAATTCCTTTATGGATAACTTTATATCCAAACATGACCTAATCTTTATTTATACCATGTAAGCTAAGATTGGCCCCCTGATGGCTTAATGTTTGAGTCTTATACTATCTTGTGATACAGAAAGAGATGGCCTGGAAATTTATCAAAGATCCTTTGAATTTTTGGATTCTTACCCAAGTTCTTGCCTGCTAGGTCTTGGATGCTTGTAATAGCTTCAATTAGTTTTGCTTGTTCTATGCTCCACTCTTTCAAACCCATCCTCCATATTAAAAACAGAGAAGTCTGTAGTGTAATATGAAAGGCATTGATTTGCATCTGAAGAACTTGTCCTACTGTTTCTTAACTGTGTCACCTGGGAAGTCAATTATCCTCCAAGTTCGTTTACTCATCCTTCCAATGGATAATAACATTTGCCTTTCAGGGTGCTAATGAGGATAAGTGAACTCACGTATGCAAAACATCTAGAGTAAGTTTCAGAGTTGATCAATAAACATTAGTTCCTTTTTTTCCCTCTTATGTTTCATCATGTCACTTTTTGCCTGAGCAAACAACCAACCAAAAGAAAGTAAAAATGTAAAAATATCAATTCCTCAAAGCCCTTATTCATTATTTAAATGCATTATTTAAATTCATTACTTAAATGAATTCCTCTGCCTGTTAAAAGTTGACCACATGGCCAATTGCCATTAGTTTCTCTCTAGACCCCTCCCCCAAACCCATTTTCTACTTGAGTAAAACCAATATTACCTTTTTCTGCTTGGTTCATTTCCTGTCCTGCCTCAAGAATATTCCCCACATGCCCTATATTCTCTCACCACTGTAACTGCAGTTTCCCACCAAGGTACAGTGTGAAATCACACCTCTTGAAATTCTTGGAAAGACCATTCTTACTGATCCAACTCTTCTTTCAAACCTATAGGCATTTAAGAGCTTGTACCACCAATTTAATTATAAACTATTCTGTATTGATTTTGAATTCTTTCATGCTTGTTGATTTTTTTTTCCCATCTGGGATATAAGCTTTTTGAAGACTAGAAAAGTGCTTTATTTATTTATAATTCACAAGAGGTGGCAAAGTACTGAGTCATAAACCTTGTTGACTGTTTGGTGGCCAAATTCCTACTAGCTGCCTGTAAATGGATGGGTACTTCTCTAATGCTGCTCATTCTATCTGAACCACCTGGTTTCCCTGTGGGAAATTTTACACCTCAGTCTTTTGGAATTCCTAAAACAACAGTCTCAAATTCATATGCTTACAGGGTCATGCATATGCACAAGTGAAGGGAGCCAAGTGGAAGCATTCAGGGATTGGTAGCTGTGTGCTCTGTCTAGAGGCATAAACACTAAGGTCCGGCTCAATGTTGCATGCGGGAATTTGGGTCCGCGTGTTTTACTTTGTTAAGAGAAACCAAGAATCTGGATATTTCTGTAAAATTCCTCAATTTTCTAATTTTGACAAATATTTCAAAAAATTTCAAAAACAGTGAAGGCCACACTAAAGACATCTGTGAGACACTAAGAGCATATGATTGATTTAATCAGTCGTTTTCAGTCTTGGCTGCAAATTAGTCACTTGGGGGACTTTGATATATCCAGATGTCCAGGCCACGGCCCAGGCCAATTAAATCAGAATCCTTGTGGCTGTGCTCCATGTATCAATATGTTTTTTTCAAAGCTACCCAGTTGATTCAATGCACAGTCAAATTTGAAAACCAATGGGTTGGAGGCTCCATTCTACCTTTTCATTTCTTTTGTAAATTTTGCCTTGGTGTTATTTGTAAGGGGTATGTGAAGCCTCAAGTTTGGATGCCTTAATTAGCATGGACCTGAAAAAACACTCCACAACCTCTGCCCCATTTGCCTCATGCCATGTGGTGAAGCTTATGGTATCTTCAGTTAATTTCACTTAGTCAATTGATCTCCTATATACTGCTATCATGTTAAGGAAAGAAGTCATTTCTTTTCTGTCTTTTAGAAATAAATGCTAACTCATTCAATAAAATTAAACTTTTATAATGCTATTTGTTTATTCTCTGTAGTATTTTCTGTTCTGTTTTATTATTAGCTTTTTTGAGAATGAATGGGTTCAGATCGTATACCCAGGGTAAAATAATATTGTAACTGGTTCACAGTCCCAGTACCCTAAACCATGTCTGCTGAGGATGCTTCCTAAGAACTTAAAAAAATCCGTACAGATCTATAGAAGTGGATATGCACATAAAGACAAAAGATAGAAGTGGCAGCATTAAAATACATTAACTATAGTTATCCATTTTAATCCCCTCACTAACGGTTCACATTCCCCTATGGCTCATATAATATGACCCTTGATTTTGCTGTTCAGTTCTGATAATTTCTCTACTGACACATTTTCAAAAAATTTTATAGGTAGGCTTAGAATGCCTGACCATTACACCAACATTGAATTTAAGTTCTTTATTTTTCTTGTTCTTCCTTTAGTTTAGTCCATGGTTTCAGTCACATCGTTGTAAATCATTTAAAAGATGAGCTATGTTAAGCTTTGCTAGTCTCTTGATGCCACATTTTAAATAGCTGTGTCTTCTTTTTGAGCTGCAGTGTTCAAGAATTTTGGTAATATAGGAATTGCTGATAAATAGAAGATTTGGGGATTGTTACAGTCTACAGAAGCACTTTGTGAAATTATGGTGTAACAAGGAAATGCCCCTGGAAAACTTCAATCTATGTCAACTTAAGACATATGGAGAATAAAACCAATTGCCTCAAGTGAAAAAAAAAATCTTATACTCCTTGGAAGATACTAAAATCAGAAATATAAATGCAAAAGTAACTGATTGATGGTTTCAATAATTTGAGAAATCGGGGCGCCTGGGTGGCGCAGTCGGTTAAGCGTCCGACTTCAGCCAGGTCACGATCTCGCGGTCCGTGAGTTCGAGCCCCGCGTCAGGCTCTGGGCTGATGGCTCAGAGCCTGGAGCCTGTTTCCGATTCTGTGTCTCCCTCTCTCTCTGCCCCTCCCCCGTTCATGCTCTGTCTCTCTCTGTCCCCAAAATAAATAAACGTTGAGAAAAAAAAAAAACTTAAAAAAAAAATAATTTGAGAAATTATGGTAGAATGATGAACTCTGTCTTTCAGAAGAGATGGTAATTATATTGATGCCCAAAAATTTGAACTATGCATTGCTAAAGACTTTATGAACACTGACTTAATTAGGTTACTTGGATATATGCAGTAATATTTTTAACTAGTTCAAGGATTTTATATATATATATATATATATATATATATATATATATAATCTCATATGTACAAGAACTAAAGTTGTAGAACATGTATAACAAATTTACGTTACATTTTAATCTGTTTTAGAGACATAATGATGCTTATTTGAAGCTTGAGTGAAAGTGTTTAGATCTGATAATGGCTTAATGTTGCAAGTCTATTTTAATTTACAGATTAATCTGTGGTAGCCAGGTTCTCTTGTGTCTTATTTGAATTATTCTCACTAGGTTCTTAGTGGTTTAATTCTTGCCCTCTTGTGAATCACTTTCTAAACTTAAAAGTTTTAGAGGTGTGTGTGTGTGTGTGTGTTGCATCTTCCTCCTATTAGATTATAAATTGCTTGAATGACCACATTATTTACATTTATCTTCCTTTCTGTGCCTAGTACAATGCTTTGCACATAGTACTCACTAATTAAATGCTTTTAAAACAAATTGAATGAGTTTCCATATAGAATATGGTGGTTTATCATGGCGTTTACAATTACCTACCTAATTACTGAGATGAAATAAGTCTATTTTAAATCCTACATAACAAAATATTGGCAGGATAAAGGAACAATGAAAAGAAGAAACCATTCAAAGACTTACTCTGTAATCACTTGATGTCACATAAAATATAGGGAGGAAGGCAAGCCAGATGATGCACGTGGTATACATGGTAAAACCAATGAACTTGGCTTCGTTGAAATTTTCTGGGCACTTCCGAGTTTTGAAGGCATACACAGTGCATAAGATCACCAGGACCACATCGTAGGTGAGTGAGATCAACATGCTGGAATCTCTGACATTGCATTTTAAGATGACTGTCTCCCGCTTCTCTGGAAGGGTGTAGCGCCTGGTGCCCGGAGCTTCCAGGATCAGCCACACAGACACCACCACAATTTGCACCAGTATCAGACCCAGGCAGATGAAAACCTGAGAACTCGGGCTGATGAATTTTGGCCTCTGAGCTCCATTCTTTACCCCATCAAAGATGCGGGCGATGCAGTTTGTCTTGGTCAGCAGGGCTGAATAACAGACAGCAAAGGAGGTCCCCAGCCCTAGTCGACGCAAAGCACAGATGACTGGTGATGGCTTGGCAATGAAGAAGAATGTCATGCAATAGGACAGACCAACCCCAAACAACAAGATGTAGCAGAGCTCCCGGCCTGATGCTTTGACCAAGGGTGTGTTGTTGTGCTTGATGAAAACAGTCACAACTATGCATGTACACATAAAGCCCAGGCAGGCGATGGTCACTGGACCAATGGCCCAGGCATCTTCCCACCTGATGTAGTCCTCGGGGAGATTAAAGCAGGCAGACAGGTCTGCAGTGGGCCACTGCCCGAGGCCGCAATCCATACAGGTAAACTCGTCAGCCAGGTATTCGTAGGGCTCACAGGGGATACAGATCCAGCAGCAGACATCCCCTGGTTGCATGTTCTTCATTTCATTGGGGGCACAGGGGTCACTGCACTGGGAAGTGGGGACCGAGTTCCGGGACCAGTGGATAGAGTCAACATCTAGTGATAAGGTTTCTGCCCAGTGACCAACCTTCAAGTAGGAATACTTGCCACCCACGTACTGGAAATTGAACACGTTGTATCGTCCCATTCCATCTCCGAAAGTGTCAAACTTGACAATGCTATCGGCACCTTTATTTGGGTTGAATGGAGCTGTGACATATAAAGTGAAAGAAAAAAAAGAACACCGTTGAGGCATCTCAGGTGTGATCAATTACTTCCTGTTACACACTTAGCAAAACTGAAATAACAGGGAATAGGGATTCCGAGGCTGAAATAACTTACTACCATTGAATTTACACATTATAAGCTACTAGAGTACTCATGCATTCATAAATTCACCCACTGAACATTTCTGCATCCTCCTGTGTGCCAAGTGCCAAGGATTAATCATGAGCGTAATACAGAGCCTGCTTTCAAAGGAGCTTATTATGTAACGGGAGCTGGCAAACATGTAGTCATATTGTCTGTGCTGTGTAAATATTCATTTCTTCAAAGAGTTCACACTAGGAATTGGGCAAAGCTTTGTGTCTCATCCTTATTGCTTATTGATGGTGTATAGACCCCAAAATATGAAATGTTTTCATGAAAATATAAAATTAATAGGAAGAATTTTTCTCCAAAAGGAAGGTAAAGTTTTTCACCAGAAGTGTGTGGTTTGCTTCTTTTTTAAACCGCTTTTGTAAACTGAAGTGTAATTGACATGCAATGTTATATTAGTTTCAGGTGAACAATATAACGATTCGACAACCTGTACATTACTTAGCGCTCACTACTAGAAGTGTAGTCACCAGCTGTCATCATACAATGTTATTACAATATTATTGACTCTATTCCCTATGCTCTACCTTGTGTCTCCATGAATTATTCACTTTGTAACTGGAAGTTTGTACCTCTTAATACCATTTTGTACCTTTAATCCTCATCCCTCACACATCTCCCCTCTGCAACCACTGGTTCTCTGTATTTAAGAGTCTGGTTTTTGTTTGTTTTGTTTTTAAGATTCCACATACAAGTGAAATCATATGGTATTTGTATTTCTCTGACTTAGTTGACCTCACAGAATACCTTCGCGGTCCATCCATGTTGTCACAAATGGCAAAATCTCATTTTGTAAATAGCTGAGTAATATTCCATTGAATATACATAAATGCCACATCTTCCTTATGCATTCATATATCAAGGGACACTTGGGTTGCTTCCATATCTTGGCTACTTTAAATAATGCTGCAGTAAACATAGGGGTTCATATACCTTTTCGAATTAGTGTTTTTGTTTTTCTTTGGGCAAATGACCAAATAGTGGAATTACTAGATCATATGGTGTTTCTAGTTGTAATTTTTTGAGGAACCTCTATAATGTTTTCCATGGTGGCTGCGTACGGTATGCTTTAAAAAAGTTCATATGATTCAGAAGGAAAAAAAAAATGGAAACCCACCCATAATCCTTTAACCCTAATGTTTTCATGTTTTGAGGCATATTCATGCTATATATAGTATGCTTTCATTCATGTAAACATATGGCCTGGATGCCTTAAAGACACCAGCAGTATCCAGAAGCTAGGTGACAATGCTTTCAAGTTTGTTCCAAACTGTACGGTGTTAGTAACCCTCGGCCAAATGACCTGCCCTCAAACCTCTTCCTTACAGCTTTCTGAGAGAATTCAAGAACAGCAGATCTCTGAGTATCTATGTTTCCTCTCTTCTGGCTACTTGTTCATCATGTTTCTCTTGCCAAGGTCTCCTGCCACTCTGATCGGCCATTTTTATGCCACCTGCTTTGGTCTCCTGCGTGCCTACTATTTCACACTGCCGCCCTTTATTTCATTGGATGTATTAGAAGAATATTGCTGATATCCACTGATGGAAAAACTCCACTAGTTAGGATGGGCTTGTCTGTGTTGGTAAACAGACCCAAAATTGTTCAATGGCTCAAACACAATGGAAGTTTACTTCTCTCTCATGAGATCATCTAAGGTGTTGGTTGGTGGGTGTCTCTCCTCCACATGGTGAGTTGGAAACCCAGGTTAACTTGCACCTTGAGGCTGTGCCAATTTGCTGGGTCTCCTCCTCATCAGTATCCATCCGGTGGAAGGAGAGAATGTGAAGTAGGTATACCTGCTTCTTTTTCTTTTTAATATTTATCTTTGAGAGAGGGGGCGGGGAGAGAGAGAGGGAGCATACAAGCAGGGGAGGGGCAGACAGGGGAGGAGAGAGAGAGAATCCCAAGCAGGCTCTGCAGTCAGTGCAGAGTCCAACTGGGGGCTTGAACTCACCAACCATGAGATCATGACCTGAGCCGAAATCAAGAGTCTGACACTGACCTGACTGAGTCACTCAGGCGCCCCTACTTGCTTCTTAAAGGTGTAAACCTGGGAGGGGCGCAAATTTCCATTTAGGCTTCATTCATTAGAAATTAGTTCTAGGGCCACACACCGTGTCAAGAGGAGCCGAGAAATACAGTTTAGCTAATGAGCGCACTACAGCCCTGCTGCGGAGGGAGAAAATGGAATTTAGCGGGCACTGCAGTCTTGCTCCGCAGGTGTCTTCGGTCTTTGTAGCCTTCTCCCTGAACTACACTCCACCTTCTGTGGGGCTCATGTTGTTCCAGCCAATGGGAACACCTTACCCTTACTGGGTGAGATGTCTGATGAAGAAGAGTCCCTCATTGAGTCACTTGGGTCCTTGGTGAAAGAAAACGCTACAATTTACCAAGAAATCTTCGCCTGCTTAGGGCTCACAGGGGCCCCTGGGGGCCTGGGTTGGGGAGTTTCCAGTAATTTTCCAGATCACATATAAAATCTGTTAGCGAGCGTAGTCCAATATGCCAAATGTATTCCTCATTTATGATTTTTTTTTCTCTTAATGATTTTGTCCTCTCACCTGCAGTCCAACTTTACTAACCTTTCCCTAGTTTTCTGCCACATTCCACAAACCCATCACACATGGCTGTGTGTGTCTGTACTCTCGTGGAGCGGCTTCAAGCTTACAGTGAGGCAGAATGATGTGACAGATGAGGGCACATCTGGGATTTTGAAGGTTTATGTGTGATTCTCATCTCTGTCTTTTAATAGTTGTATGTCTTTAGCCAAATTAACCTTTCTGACTCCACTCCTTAATCTGAAAATAGTAAATTAAAATTATAAACAAAGTAATATACAATATAGAATAAATTATTTTCCTCTGATTTTTAGCACTCGCCAGATACGAAATTGTATGATAATCAACGCCATTATTTGTTTTTTCCTTGATCTCTTTCCACAATGGTACACTGTTTTCGCATTGATACAGCTGTAGACTGTGCTTTAATATCTGTTGGGACAAGTGAAAATAGGAGTTGAAAGGCTTATTTTTTTATATTTTTATATTTTTAGGAGTAGGAGTCAATATTAGAATTCTTATGTTACATAAAACGAACCATGTTTAGTCTCTGCTTATAAAAATTCCCTAAATTTTTAGGGAATCCATTCACATGTTACAAATAAGTAAAATGTTGAATATTTTAACACATTTTACATCAAATATAACAACCTCAGATGTGTTACTAACTTTTTTACTTTTGCCTATGCAGTCAATCTCCACCAATGTTCAGTTGTTAGATTGCAAATCTGGAAAAGTTTGTAAAATGAGTATGTTTAATATTCTTATTTAAAATTCTTCATTATTTTCACAAATATTTTTAAATTTCTTAAAAGTGACATATTTGATAGATGATAAAACTGATGATTTGGTGTGTTCTGAGTTGGAAAGGGTTATTAATAAGACTGTTGGCCTGTGAGCTAACAGGATAAAAACCAAAGATGTAAAGCATTCCTCTTACAAATCTTTTCTGGAAAGGAGCCAATAGCATCAACTGAATATTGGGGCAGACTGTTGCCTAGCTGAGGTTAACAGAATTAATAACACATCTGAGGTTCTTGCCTTTGATGTAAAACGTGTTAAAATATTCAAGATTTTACTTATTGGTAACATATGAAAGGAGTCTCTAAAATTTTTGAAGATTTGTAAGCATAGAACAAACAAACTGAGTTTAATGTTAACGTAAGAATTCTGATAGTGCTTCCTACTCCTGAGGCTAGAGTAATAACATTTCCATTCCCATGTTTTTTCTTAATTGTTTGAAAATGTTGACCATTAATACATTTTTAAAAGATCATAAATAAGTACTTTAGCTCTTACTTTTACGGACTGTTGCTGTTATTTATCACGAGGCTATTTGAAAGCAGAGGGGCAGAATTTATTTAGGCTTTCAGCAGCTCTTTCCTCCCTACCTTTCTATTCTGAAAGATTTCAAACCTACAGAAATGTTGAAAATACACTAAAAACCACACTACTGGGGCCACCGAGAGTTAACTAGTTGTTAATATTTTGTCATATTTGTTTTATCTGTGTTTCTTTTTTGCTAAAATATTTTGCTATTAAAATTATTTAAAAATGAAATATCTATACTGAAGTATTTGTAGAGCATGAGTTGGCAAGCTATAACCCATGGGCTAAATTCTGCCTGTTACCTATTTTATAAATGAAGTTTTATGAGAACACAACCATGCTCATTTGTTAACATATTACCTATGGCTGCTTTCCCACTACAACAGTAGAGACGAATACATGAACTAGAGATTGTATGACCCCCAAATATTTACTATATGATGCATTTCGTAAAAGCCACATAAACTTTCATTCCCTAAAGAACTGGCATCAAAATACATAGAGCAAAAGGAAACCACACACAGAAATTTGGAGCATAAAGTTTGGTAGTAAAGTTAAATATTTGCATATCTATTACCCAGAAATCACACTCTTGCACATGTAACCTAGAGAAATTCTTGCACATATGATCCAAAACCACGCAGATGAATGTTACTGGTACTGTTTACAAGGGAAACACAAGTAGAAACAACTCCAATTTCCAACAGCACCAAAAGGAAATTTTGTGCATTATTCACAATATTCTGTTGTGCCATAAAAGTAACAACAGCCCTGAGAAAGAAGATGGATGTGTTTTAGAAACAATATCGTGGGACAAGACTATATGATTGTACATTTATGAACTTCTGAGGTGAACAAAACTGAACATGCCATTTGGGGATACATATAGAAGTGATAAACTCTTAAGAAAAAGCAAATGAATGATAAAGACACAATCAGGATAATGCGCATTGGCTGAGGAGGAGATACGTAGAAGGATGGGACAGGGAAGAGCCGTGATGTGGTTAGCAATTTGTTATCTTCTGCTTCTTGTTCAGACGAAGTGTTTTTCATGAATGACTATTTTATTGTTGTGCTTCATAAATTGAATTGGGTTCAGCATATTCTTTGTGTGGGTTTGCATTTCATAATGAAAATATTTAAAAATTAAAATGTGAGGGGCGCCTGGGTGGCGCAGTCGGTTGAGCGTCCGACTTCAGCCAGGTCACGATCTCGCGCTCCGTGAGTTCGAGCCCCGCGTCAGGCTCTGGGCTGATGGCTCAGAGCCTGGAGCCTATTTCCGATTCTGTGTCTCCCTCTCTCTCTGCCCCTCCCCCGTTCATGCTCTGTCTCTCTCTGTTCCCCCCCCCCAAAAAAAATAAACGTTGAAAAAAATTAAAAAAAAATTAAAATGTGAGAATATGCTATTCCAGACACAAGTAAAATGTATTCATTAATCTTGTCATTCTAGCGGACTAATATCTCAAGTGCTTATTTCTCCTGATGATCACGTTTGGGGACTGGGCACCGTAGTTATAATCAATTGCTCCTGTTGATGTAATGAGTTACTAAGAGATTTGCTAAGATGTATTAGAAAATATAAATAACCTAAATATTCAAATTATAATCAGAAAAAGGCCACTTCACTTAAATGACACCACACAATGAAAAAGTACGGATAAACTTAACAAAACACGTGAAAGCACAACTTACTTTAGATGCATTTTGGATCTAACCTCAAGAACTGTTAGATCAGAAATTTATGTTGCTTTACATGACTAAATTTGTGATCATTTGTTACAAAGGTAGTAGAAAACTAATACACACATTAGAACTATTTCGCATTTGTTTACGTATTCTGTTGATGAGTCTCCAGAGAAGCCTCATGGCACTGCTGGTGGATAGATAGATGGGTGTACCTCCAATAGAGGGCACCTGGACACAGATTTTCGAAATCACAAATGCTTGCAACTTTTGACCCAGCATCTCCAAGTTGTGGGATGCATCCTACATATACATTTGCATATGTGTCAAATGATGTTTTCACAATGTTATTTCAGAATTGTTTATAATAGAAAAACATTGGAAACGATCAATAATGAAAAAATGGAACAGTATATAGCTATGAAAAGAAATGAGGAATCGTTCTATGTGCCACATGGTATGGAGATATAAAAAATTTTTAAATCACACCATTAGATGTAAAAAAAAACCAACAAGGTATAATGTGGTACATATACTGTGATACTTAATATGCTATCTTTTAAAAAAAATTTTGTTTTATTTTTGGGAGAGAGATAAAGTGTGAATGGGGGAGGGGCAGAGAGAGAGAGGGAGACCCAAAATCCGAAGCAGGATCCAGGCTCTGAGCTGTCGGCACAGAGCCTGAGGCGGGGCTCGAACCCACGAACCGTGAGATCATGACCCGAGCTGAAGTCAGATGCTTAACCGACTGAGCCATCCAAGTGCCCCTTAATATGCTATCTTTTATGTAGATGGAAAAATAGAAGACTCTTCATTTTCTTTTATGTACATAAAGGAACTCTGGAGAGATAAGCGAGGACATGGTTATCAATGGACAAGAAATCAGAAAAAAGCAGATGTTTGACAAAGATGGGAGAGAAAATGTTACTGAATTATTTGATGTACTTTTTGCATTTTCAGGCATGGGAATGTGTTACCTATTAAAAATATAATATGAAAAGGAAAGTATAAATTGACATTTGAGTAAACTTCTAACCTGAGAGACTAAAACAACCAGAAAAAGAAACTTGGGAGTATATAAAGGCAGCACAAGGAGCAAGAGGCAAATGCTTTAAAGCAATAACGTGCTGAGAGAGACAAGAAAAGATGCTGCATCTATCAGTTAGGCACAGCATGGTCTTAAAAAGGAAAATTCAGAGAATAAGAATGAGCTTTTGGAGTGAAATAGCAGAAGTGGAAATTCATAAAAATTGAAAGGTATATTTGAGAAAACTCTCCAAGTTTGATAAAAATACTGAGAATGAGAGTAGAGACTATAACAGGAAAGCTAGAGAATACTCTGTGGAATTTCAACATTTAATCAACAGGAGTTCCAAAAAGACAGAGGGAGGACATTATCAAAAGAGTCAGAGTGATTGTGGAGAATGCATGTGGCTGGAAAAGCAAGAGACAGTTGTTCTTTCTTATAAGCCTATTGAATTTGTGTAAAAATTATGTACGTGTATTATTTTGATAAAAACAAACTATAAAGTTAAAAAAAGTATAAAGAATAACTGAGCAAGGTCAGGTACAATAGCTTGCAAAGGAAATTATGGAAATGATATTCTGTCCGTATTATAACAAGTGCTTGATAAGAGGGTGGTGAACAACGAGTACTTTGGGTGAAATTTTGTTTTTTAATACCAGTTTACCTTTCACTAAATTTGTTAAGTATGTAGCAAAGTACGGTCTAGGGTCTAAATCATTTGAATACATACAATATGTGAATGTATTTCAAATAAATACATCATAAATTCTAAACAAAGATCCACTGCCAGCAGAAGTGGCCTGTTACTTTGGAATATAGGGTTGCTGTGTCTGTATTCCAGTTCAAAGACTAAAAGGAGAATCTAGAAGAAAAAGGTGACCCACGTCTGTCAAATATTCCACAAGGGAGAATAGTCCTCTTTCTGAGGTTTTTCCAAACATGACTGGCCTGGGTAGTGAGTGGGCAGGTAGGTAAACTGGGCTCTTTCTCAGATGTCGCTGGAGCGACTTCAATGACAGAGCAGCTGGTAGCTCTAGGGTACTGATCTCATTGCCTTCTCGATGCATTTAAAGTTGCATCTCAGTCCAATGGCTCATCTGGGAAATAAAGCCAGTGAATCAGAATTGTGGAGATCAGCCGTATAGTTCTTTGGCGTGAGGAAACTCCCCAGAGTTTTCTGTTTCTAAAGTAGAATCCCACCCAGGGAACAGACGTTGTTAGAACTGGAAAAGTCAATCCATTTGTTGTTGCCGAAGCACGAAAGAACCCAAACTAAAGGAGGGAAAAAGAACTGGAAAGATGGCAGAATTCTTTTTCAGAAAGATTTATAACCTCTAAAATCTAATTTCAAGTCCCTCACTATCTAGATGCTTAAATCCAGGTCCTGACTTTTCAGAAGGAGCCTAATGTGACCTCAAGTTGGGAGAATGACTTCTCCTTTCGGCTCATTATCCAATTGGTTTTGACCCCAGTTTTTAATGGATTTTTTTTTTTTTTGAGAAGTTTAGTACCAAGGTGACCAGCCCTCCTAGGGCCCATTTGGTAGAGATAAGGCAAGCCCATGCCTTAAAAATATCATAGGTCAATGGCAGGAGACAATTAAATCAGTTCTTTATTTTTTCCTCTCAGACAGAAGTCCAATTAAGGTAAGACAATAATGTGGTTCTTAACAGGCTTTCAGTAATGGGAATATTACTGCCACGGCCTGGGTTCACATTCATAAATACTAATGAAGATTGCAAAAGCTACTAAGAGCAACATGGCTCCAATTTTACAACATTTTACAGCCAAGAAATCACTGAGGTTTCGGTGAGCTAATTTGATGAATTGTAATAAAGACATAGATGAGAAAACAGAAAATGGCATCGCCCTTGAAAGACCTTTTTGGAGGTCGAGAGGTAAAGAAATCAAAATCCTTTGCCTAGAGCAAGCAATCATTTACAAACACACACCGGGAAGATAGGAAAGAATACGAATGAATCCTTGGCTATCAGTAATTAATTTACCTACTGACTGGGAATAAAATTGGTGATGCATTTCTCATGGATATTTATCAGCAGAACCTAGCTGCTGGGGCAAAGCACCAGTCTAAGGTGCTCAGTCTCAGATGAAAAATGCTCAGTAAGTACCTATGGCATACAGTGAAAGTGAGTGTTCAAGAAAAGCCACTGAAAGAACATGTTTCTGTTTGTTTTGTGGTTTTTTTGTTTGTTTTTTTAGGTTGTTAAGACTTTTGAAAAGGACTCTCTTCAGTCCTCTTGAAAAGTTAGCATGGCTTATGCTTCTAATGCTTCATTACACATTATGCTGGTTTCCCTGTCTCTATTCAACATGTTATTGCTGACGTTTTCAGCACTTAAGACAGCTCAGCCAGGATCAAGCTATTCTCAGAGTACGAATGAGGAATGGGGTGGGGAGTTCGGGGGGAGGCACAGTGAGTGAAAATTAGTGCGATTCTAGTCCCTTTCCTCCCAATTCAGAGATCGGGCTCAGGGCAGCCTCTGCTTGTTTTGTTGATTTTAGCCCGAAGTCTCATGGTGGCCCCCAACCTTCATTAGTGATTTCTCTAACGTGAGCTAGTGCTATTGTCGTTTTCTACCCTCCTTTCCCCCACTCCAACCCTCCCTGTTACATGATTTATTGCTTTTCTCACAGACCCTAAGATGAACATTTAGATTTTCTAAAAAAAAAAGTTTTCTTTTTTAAAGTAGGCTTCATGTCTAATGCGGAGCCCAATGTCGGGCTTGAATTCAACATCCTGGGATCAAGTTCTGAGCTGAGATGAAGAGGTGGACGCTTAACCGACTGAGCCACCCAGGCACCCCTAGATTTTTCTAGAACTTTTAATTGAACTCTCTGTATAGAAGAAGTGCAAAAATAACTGAATCATCACAACGTGAAGATATACATGTAATACTGTGGCTGTTAAGAAATAGAACATTCCCGGTCCCCTCATTGCTATTCGTTCTTCCCAAAGGTAACCACCATCATACCTTTTAGAACAAGGAATTAGTTTTGCCTGTTGTTAAAGGTCATGCTAATGCAATCATAAAGTAGATATTGTTTTGTAGTATTTTTTGCTTAAAATTAAGTTTGGCGAGATTCATTCAGGTAGCTATAAGAAGCTACAGTTGGTTCATTTTTATTAAAGCATAATATTATATGGATGTGCTATATTTATTTAGCCACACTTCTGTTGATGGGCATTTCTTTTTTCTTTTTCCTCTTCTTTTCATTATGTCTTTAGCCTATATAAATAATGCTATGTCTTTAACTGGGTTGTCCCAGAGCAGACCCCAAGACCCTCCAGCAGATGTGAGTTCAAATAGTTGATGTGGCGTTTGAGGGGGGAGTAGGGAAAGAATCTAACACAGAGTGCATCGGTGAGTGCCAGGGGATCTCATCCACACCGGAGTCCTTTGGGAAACAGCACAGAACTGGAGTAGAGACGTAAGACCTCAGCTTATTCTCTAGCTGGGTGGGACGGCTCTTGTCTGTCATCGGTTGGCAGCTGTTCCTGGGGTGGTAGCTTCACGGCACTTTTCATCTGCATAGGCAGGGCATGCTTCCGTGACTGGGAAGGCTCCCTGGCAGAGTCACAGATGCTTATACTAAGAAGCCAGCGGCATATATGAGAACAGCAAGTGCTAAGCGGTGTGGGCAAGACACTGAGAGCATTCCCTACATGCTGCTGTGGCTGTTTCTATACACACAGCATTTCTCTTACAGATGTGTGTGGGTACGAGTGTATAGACGTATGCACACGTATACAGTGAAGTGTATGTGTACAAGTACATATATGTCTATGTACATAGTAGTGAAGTGTGTGTGTGTATATATATACATATATATTTGTACATAGTAATGAAGTGTTTATGAATGGGTATAAGTATACATGCATATGTATACAGCGATGAAGTATGTGTACATGGGCTTATATGTATGGATATGTACACAGCTCTATGTATATGTGGGGAAGCAACAGTGCATATATGTATGTATATGTACAGTCATGAAATGTGTGTATATAAGTATATGTAGGTATGTATACATACACACAGTAAAGTATATGTGTACAAGTATACATATGTGTGTATATGTGTACAGTGATGAACGTGCACAAGTGCATGTATGTATTGGTATGCGTAGGGCAGTGAGGGGTCTGTGTACAAGGGCTCGTGCGTGTGAGTCTGTACGTGGCAGTGAAGTGTGCGTACAAGTGCGCGTATGTACATCGAAGCACGACTTTGTGAAACTGCTACGTGTGTGAGTGCCATCGGCTTCACTTCCTTGATGCTACTGCCTTTGAGTTTTAGCCGTTCTGGCAGGAGTCTGGTGCTATCTTGAACACTGCCATCAGGCTACCAGCTCTTCCTCTGTGATGACAGTCATGACATGTGATGTACAGTGTCCTGTACATGTAACTGGAAGGAAACCGAATCCAACATATTAGAGAAGTAGCCGTTGTGTGCCCATATCTTCACTAGATCCTAAGCCTCTCTAAGCCAAAGACAGCGTGTCTCAGCCACCGCCGTACCCTCATCCCCTAAGGCAATGCGGGGCATGTGGTACACACTCAATGTTTCCTAAACTGATGATCACACCTATTAGACTGAACAGAATCATCTTAAGAACTTAAAAACCACATCAAGGTCTGAGCCGTACCAGAGATCCATTAATATCAATCTTAGAAAATAGGCTTTTGCACTTGTACTTTGACGGTTCACTCTATCACTTTGCCACCGAGGTTAAAAACCATGGGTCTAGGCCAGAGATTCCCAGCGAGGGTGATTTTGGTCCCAGAAAATATGCGGCAACGTCTGGAGCCATTTTTGGTTGTCATGACTCAGGGCGTGGGCTGCCCCTGGTGCGCAGCGGGTACTGGCCTCCCCTCGGGTACTGCAAACCCGCCTCCCATGCTCAGAACACACCCACCCGACAAACGCTTATCCAGCCATAGATGTCAACACCACCAAGAGGGAGAAATCCTCATCGAGAGTAATACATGTTGGAACTTCTAGAGGCAATCTGATAATTTCCGACTCGTTGCTGAACCGAAACCCCCCGCGCCAGATGAATTTTTTATGGAGTTATGAGATGGAGTTTATTACCTAGCTTTTTTTCTCCCGACAGTTCCCGTTACATGCGTCCTTCAATTCTCTTTCAAAGTCCTCTCCTTTGGACATATAATGATAACTTTACTGAACCTGTCCCCACTATATCCCCGCCTCCGCCACAGACCCCATTTCATACACATCTCCTTGCTTTTCCTTTTATCCCTTTTTTGAAAAACTAGACAACTCAGCTGGATGCCTCCTGGCCGTCAATCACCTCCTAGGAGAGAAGCCATTGCTTGCACGTGGTGGGGGTAGGTGTCATATACTCTTTGAGAGCAGACTCAAAACAAGAATTGGTGTTAGTGGGGAGAACTAAGTAGGGTCTGTGGGAATTTTCTCCTACTTAATGTGACATCCCCAGCACAAACCACAGCACCCAACAATTCTGGGGCTTTGCAACATTCATCAAAGGTTTTCAATTTTCTGAAAAGAAACTGTGACTTCTGAGGACAAATTTTATCTGTCCTCAGGTTTTTAACGTGACTACATTGAGTAGTAGAGCACATATTTAAAAAAAAGAAAAAGAAAAAAAGGCTTTTCTCCCAAAGTTGGATAGATATACATATCCATCCACGACTTTTAAAAAAAGAAGGCATATGTTCCCCCTTTTTGCCCTGAATCACTTCTGCCCTGCAATGTAAAGGATCTAAATGCTGCAGAACAGTGAAACATGATACGGACAGAAGGTAAAAATGGCTGAGAAAACCTCATCAGAGAACTTCTAGAAAGTCAGCAGAGCAAACTATTAAAAAGGCACACTTGAAAAATGATAACAGAGCTAATACTCTGAAGAACCTAATCACAGTGAGAAAGCTTAATAAAATGAACTTTCCATTTTTAAGCAAACAACATGATACTTTTACAAAAAGCGGAACAGCAGAAATTTTATTCAGCCTTCAAGGATGAACTTTCCAAAGATGAGCCCAGCAGCTTAGCGCGAGGTGACTGAAATTTCTCTGGATGAGGCATATTAATTTCTATGCTCTTGCCTTATGCATGCATGGGCATGCATCTGGCTCTCTGTGGAGTCTCATGGGAAGAAAATACAAGGGAAAATAAATGACTGCTCCTCCCAGCATGCAGGTCTATTGTTAGCTTGTCAGGTTTTTCCTAAACCACCGTAGCATATACACAGCCCAGTCTTCTGTTGTCACGAGAGGGGCTGCGTTTTTGAGCTACAAGATGTGAAATGCACATCCCTACCTTGTTAACGAAATTCCAAACTCACGTCATCCCGAAAGGGTTTCTGTTCCACGGGAAATAATTAAGCTGGCAAATTTGAAAGTAATGACAAAATTCTCCCCTTCAGTTTGTGCCATAATTTCTAGTCTGAATTATTGTAAAAATAAAGGTCCCAAGGGTGTCCTAAATCTGGTTACCTTGTTCCCTCTTAGAAAATACTCCTAAAAACTGACCAACCTCAGAAATCATGTTAGCTCATATGGATCTTATTGCCATTCGTTCCAATTATGTGAAATTCATAAGGTAGATAAAATGAACTGGGTGATGGATAAACATATCCCTTTAAACATAATGGTTGTATGTATTAGATCTATATAATAGGTACTTACATATTCTATAACACATATTATATAACATGTTTATAATATATATCTTAATATATTAATTATATACTAGTTATGCTTAAGGAATATATTAGGATTGTATCACCAAATTAACTGTTATAAAATCATAGATTTTATATTTATGTTTACATTTATACTTCTCTTGCTTAAATTCCCACATTTCCCATATGGTATTTTTACTGAAAAAACAGGGATAGGGCATTGTTAACATCCAAGACTTTACCCAGAGTCATCCTTCAAATCACTGAAGAAAATGCTATTTTCATATCAGCATCCAAGCAGGTATGCAACATGAGGTTGACAAGAGAACCTTGGGGCTGTTCCACTTCCTCTTCCTCTTTCTTTTTTTGCACAGCAATCTTCTTGTTCCCCATACCCAAGTTTCCCATGTAGCCCGCAGCAAAACCAATTCCCAGCAAAGTTTTAGATTATGTGGATGTTAAGCCTTTCAGGGATAGTCGTATTGAAAGAGACTGCTGAAGGACAATATGAAAGGCTATCGTGGATTAATTATTGATAATGGAATCTGATAGCTCAGTGGAGTAAGAAGTTTGGGCAGAAGGTCTGTCCAGTTTTCCTGAAATAATACCATTTGGAGAAAGGGTAATGCTTTTTGTTCTTGGGTCATGTTTGAGCCTTAGCCCTCTCCTCCTTAATTTCCATTCTTTCCCAAAATACTTTTCTCTTCCACGAAGAAAACTCTGCAGATCTGATGGGCGGCGGCTGACATTCACTGGGTTGTCTCTCCCTCACTGACAATAATCACTGTAATTCTAAGAGACAGGCAGAGGCTCCTTTACTCCCAGTGACCGACTGACCGAGGGGCCAGCTTCACGGCCACCTGTGCGCTGCCAGTCTGCAGGCTGCACAGACTGGGTGGCACTTGCCTAGCAGTGCTGACCCTCCCGTGGGCTCTCTGTCCCACATGTAGCAGCTGGGGAGGAAGACTGGCCATTTGCCACTCGTACGAATGGATATTTGGATTAGTAGGCTTGGAATCTGCTCTAGTGCTCCAGCCACTTAGGGCTTGTTGGAATCCAGAGCCTTCTCGGCTTCTGGACTTTGCCCAGGATTTTAGCTGTAATATCAGAAAAGGAGGACGGGGGAGGGGAGATCAGGTACTTGCTTAGTTATGAACAAAAGCTGGAATTAGTTTCCTCTTGGCTGTCAATCTTCATGTGTCCAGAACCCAGGAGAATAAAAGGAGAAAGTTGAATTTGGCACCAAATCCCATCCTAAAGCCCCTCAAGCCCCCACAAAGCCAACTAACCACCTGCTTTCCCTCTCAGTCCTTACAGCGTGTCTTAAAGAAAAGGGCAGAGAGTAGTAAAGAGAGGGAAATGAATCTCAAGTGCTCAAAAAATAATTTGATGGCAGTATTCAAATGTCAAATGTTTGTTTTCGTCCAAATTGGAGTTATAGGGCACATATGCCGGAGCTGGGGGAGAAAAGGCGGGAGCAGAGCAGATGAAAGACAGAGAGAAAAAAAGAGGAAGCCGAGGGGATGGGAGGGGTGAGGGTGAGTTCTGGCTGATCCATCTTTGCCCTGAGAGTGAGCGTTGCTCTTATCCCAATTCTGGTTGTCATTACAACATGCACGATATGAAGAGCACCTCGAGTGGGGTGCTAAGTGGGGTGCTAAATATAGCATTTATGGAGAGCTATATAATAGGGAGCCATTACGATGACTGTGGACTGTTGTGACAGCCTCGTGGCTGGTTTTCTGTACCCGGTCTCTCCCCTTTGCTCTTCTGGTTCGCACTGCTCTTAAAAGGTCTTCAAGGCACCACAACCACCCGTGTCCTGTCACCCCACTGCATGAAGGCCTAAGTGGCTTTCCTGTTGCATCTAGCAATATTAACTGCATTGTTTTTGTTCTTTTCAGGGTCAAAAAATAGATGTTCTAAGAAAAAAAAATAGTTTTATGATCAAATAATATATTGGATTAATAAAGCTGAACGCCTCTCATTCCTGAATGTAGCGTGTAACTCTTAGAGCACAGAATTTGTGAATCTGCTTTGAGAGTCACCCAGAAGTTGATAGGATACATAGCCCTTCTCTAAGTTTCGGACTACCCAGTCTCATTTTAATGTCTTGACTTTGTGTAAAGAGACTACTGTCTCGCACGCAGGTGTATCTTGGAACCACACCCCCGCGGGATGGAGCGTCACCGTGAATTCCTAAGTCCTGCATGATGCGTCCCACCTCACCATTCGTCCCTCTTGCTTTACCCCTTCAGAATACTCAAGGAAACCCAACTGCTCCCTTCCTCTTTGCCCCTAGGCACCCTGCTCTTTTCCACCTATACAGCTTCATCCAGATCATTCCCCGTGCTTCATCCGCCCTCTCTTCCCTGGAATGCCTGTGAGACCGTCCACACTTGTTGAGGCCAGGACAAATACTGCGTCTCCTGTCCTTTGCTGCGTCCCGGCTAAAAATGTAACTCCTCCCTGCGATTGCATGTATAATGTTCCTTTTCTTTGGGGCTTACCACCTGTCTCTCACATCAAAAAAAAAAAATTGTTCTTTTCTGTATCTCTCTTCTTTTCCTATCTTATTATCACTAGGTTGCGAGTCTCTTAAAGGCAGAAACCAAACTTTACTGTCTTTCAGCCTGAGAAATATGTCTTGTTTGTCCTCCACTGTATTTCCAAAATATCTGAATTAGTGTCTTTTATTAAAACATTGAGAGAAAAAAATGTATTTTGATTTCTTGAAACACAGGAAGACCTGGTGACCCTGGGCCTTTACTGAACAACAGACCCGGCTGGCAGGAGTTTGGTTTGCCGGCTCCCTCCCGGCGCTGACTGGCCCACTGCCGATGTACTTGCATTTCTGCCCCGCGACAATGTCTAATACAGAACAGGTTCTTGAAAAACAGTTGTTTGAAGCCAGGTGTAATTACCCCCACAGATATCAAGGGGCAGGGGAAAAAATCCCACTAGTTAGAAAGAAAATTACAGATTTTTAAATTTTCTTTTCTTTTCAAAGCGAGGAGAGAGAGAGAATGAATTAAGGAAGGCGTGCTGGTGGAAAATGCAAATGAACAAGAGACGCTGGACCATAAATGAACTCTCTGTCTGGGGCCCCAGAGCCCACATGTACACCTCCAGCAGAGTGGGATTCAGCCTGCAAAAGTGGTGTATTGCTCTCACTGTGAGCTTCTTAAGGGCTGGAGCAGGGTCATGCATCGCTTTTCCTTGGAGTCTGACTGCTTGTGTTGGAATCTGGCTCATTTACTGGTGACTTCGCTGATTCATTTCAGCAAGCCACAGGAATACTTGGGAACACTATGTGGAGAGTAGTTACCCCAGTGTCCTGCATACAGAGAGTGTGCCATGACTCTTGGCTTGATAAAGAGAGTACCCTCTGGTAGGTAGTCAATAAATGCTTGTTAAATGAATGAATGAATGAATGAGTGATCTAGTGTCCACCATTGTATAGGCACTATGTCGACAGCCGGCTGGTTTCCAGCCACGAGTGAGTGGCTTAGGTCTGTTCGAAGAATTCTCACATGAACCACGGTGATTCTTTAGACTGTAGACTTCATTTACCTCAATTAGACTAAAACTGTCTAAATGTTGAGCACAATCTATTTCTTTCTAGTGAAAAAACAAATCTTTGCTCTTTATGCAATTCATTACCATGGAGTATGTTATCTGTAATATTTCCCTCTTTTCCAGCTTTGCAAATTGCTTATGAATTAACTGACCCCACCCCACCCTGAAATCTTGCTCTCTCTGCTGGAATTCCGCGTCAGCATACACATATGCACAAAGCTGGAGGTAGTGAAGAAATGTTGGGTTTTGTAGGACATAATGTTGTCTATGGAAATGAGGAAAAAAGAACACATGACTTTGTCGCTCTGCACATTTAGAGAGATTTTTGCTGGGAAGTGGAAGGGGATTTAGGGGATACCAAGGGGGAAAGATCCTTGGAAGGCTGGAAGCATTTGCTTTGAAGAGTCTGTTCTGATCTGTAGAAACGTGGGCCTGCTTTCCTATCCCCATTCTTGTCTCTCAGAGAACCTATAGAATTTTTGATGACAGGAATTTTTTCTTACTAATTGTTATAACCTTAGTACCTAGCACTTAAAAAATGTGTACTGGCTCGCAGATGATATGATACTCCACGTGGAAAACCTGAAAGACTCCACCAAAAAAACTGCTAGAACTGATACATGAATTCAGCAGTTGCAGGATATAAAATCAACATACAGAAATCGGTTGCATTTCTAGTATGGAGCAGCAGAAAGAGAAATCAAGGAATCGATCCCATTTACAACTGCACCAAAAACCATAATATATCTAGGAATAAACTTAACCAAAGAGGTAAAAGATCTGTACGTTGAAAACTATGGAAAGCTTATGAAAGATATTAAAGAAGACACCAAGAGATGGAAAAACATTCCATGCTCATGGATCAAAGAACAAATATTGTTAAAATGTTGATACTACCCAAAGAAAGCTACACATTCAACGCAATCCCAATCAAAATAGAATCAGCATTCTTCACAGAGCTAGAACAAGCAATTCTAAAATTTATATGGAACCACAAAAGACCCTGAATAGCCAAAGTAATATTGAAAAAGGAAACCAAAGGCAGAGGTATCACAATTCTAGACTTTAAGCTGTATTACAAAGCTGTAATCATCAAGACAGTATGGTACTGGCACAAAAACAGACATATAGATTGATAGAACAGAATAGAGAACCCAGAAATGAACCTACAAATGTATGGCCAACTAACCCTCAACAAAGTAGGAAAGAATATCTAGTGGAAAAAAGACAGTCTCTTCAGCAAATGGTGTTGAGAAAACTGGACAGCAATACACAGAAGAATGAACCTTGACTGCTTTCTTATACCATACACAAAAACAAATTCAAAATGTATGAAAGACCTAAATGTAAAGCAGGAAACCATCAAAATCCTAGAGAAGAAAACAGGCAACAACTTCTTTGACCTTGGCCGCAGCAACTTCTTACTTGACACGTCTCCAGAGGCAAGGGAAACAAAAGCAAATATGGACTATTGGTACCTCATAAAGATAAAAAGCTTCTGCACAGCAAAGGAAACAATCAACACAATTAAAAAGCTACAGACATAATGCAAGAAGATATATGAAAATGACATGTCAGATAAAAGGTTAATGTCTGAAATCCATAAAGAATTTATCAAACTCAACACCTAAAAAACAAATAATCCAGTGAAGACGTGGGCAAAAGACATGAACAGACACTTTTCCAAAAAAAGACATCCAGATGGCTGATACATGAAAAGATGCTTAACATCACTCATTATCAGGGAAATACAAACCAAATCATGATGAGATATCACTTCATACCTGTCAAAAATGCTAAAATTCACAACTCAGGAAACCAGTTATCAGTGAGGATGTGGAGAAAGGGGAACCCTCTTGCACTGTTGGTGGGAATTCAAACTGGTGCAGCCACTCTGGAAAACAGTATGGTGGTTCCTCAAAAAATTAAAAATAGAGCTACTTCATGGCCCAGCAATTGCACTACTAGGTATTTATCCAAAGGACACAAAAATGCTGATTTGAAGAGATATATGCACCCCAATGTTTACAGCAGCGCTATTGACAATCGCCAAATAATGGAAAGAGCCCAAATATCCATCAACTAATGAATGGATAAAGAAGATGAGGTTTATATATTCAATGGAATATTACTTGGCAATCAAAAAGAATGAAATCTTGCCATTTGCAACAACATGGATGGAACTAGAATGTATTATGCTAAGTGAAATCAGTCAGAGAAAGATAAATATATGATTTCACTCATATGTGGCATTTAAGAAACAAAACAGGTGAACATAGGGGAAGGGAAGGAAAAATAAGATAAAAACAGGGAGGCAAACCATAAGACACTCTTAAACACAGAGAACAAACTGAGGGTTGCTGGTGGGGTGTTGGGTGGGGGGATGGGCTAGATGGGTGATGGGCATTAAGGAGGGAACCTGTTGGGATAAGCACTGGGTGTTATATGTAAGTGATGAATCACTAAATTCTACTCTTGAAACCATTATTATGCTACACGTTAACTAACTTGTATTTAAATAAAATAAAAAAAATAATAAAAATGTGTACAGGACGAATAAAGGAATCGTAAAAAGAAAGAATGAACAATATAAGGCAGAAAGCAAGGAACTCCCCAAATATCAGCTGATAAGTTGATGAAGTTCTTTTTTTTTCATGTTTATTTATTTGAGAGCGAGAGAGAGAGCAGAGTAAGGGCAGGGAGAGAGGGATAGAGAGGATCCCAAGCAGACCTTGCCCTGTCAACGCAGAGACCGATGAGGGGCTTGGTACCACCAACTGTGAGATCGTGAACTGAGCTGGAATCCAGAGTTGGATGCTTAACCAACTGAGTCACCCTGGCACCCCATGTTGATGAAGTTCTTATACAAATACATAAAGTCATAATGTACTATTGCCTGGTGCAGTAAGTATGGTCACACTGCTCTGAAGGAACCTGGCATACTGGGGGCTAATGCTTCAAAGCTGTCATGTGAAAACTGAAAACTGATGGTCGGCTTTTATAAGGGACTCAATACATATGACCTGCTGAATTTATCTGTAAAATCTGTACCCAATTTAAGGGATTCATTTCTTTTGATCTATTTTAAAATAATGGCTTTGAGACAAGACAATACCTCTTCGCCTCTCTCCACCAGGGCTGAGATCCTGCTGAAAGTCAGAGTGGGCCCTGTCATCCTGCAAATGCAGGTCTGTGCTGTTCCAACTACGACAAGCCATGCTCACGGCTCTTTTCAGACAAAATCATTAGTCATTTGAGTTTTGACTTCTCAGTCTTCTGATCCACAAAACTTATGCCCCTTCCATATGGTATGAGTCAGACACCTTCTCCACATTGAAACTTACTCACGGAAAAGGGTGTGATTATTGGTTATGGAGACTGAAGTATAAATTTAAATCACAGAGTTCATTCATAGGTTTATTTGGTAAAACTCTGCCATAATATTGTGGGACAAAAAAACCTTTGTTCTAGATTTTAATGGAATTAAATACGGTCATCTGGGAACACAGCGTTGTTGGAAGGGGGGGAAGAATGTATTCAAGGGCAGAAGAGAGTCTTTCTCCTCTCCAAGTTCACCTGGAATTTGGCAGATATTCTCCGTATATATTCACCTTCTATTCCCATTTTATTTTGATTTCAGAATACCTTCGGTGGAGTGTGGAAGGGGGAGGGTTTCTTTCTCTCTCTCTCTCTTTTTTTTTTTTGGTCTTTGTTTTGTTTTTGACTATTTTCACTGTAGCAAATGCTTTCCACTTCAGAACTAATGACAACTCTGGAAGGAGGTAGGGATGGTATGTGATTTTGGCATTCACGGGTTAGAACATTACATGTCTTGGATCAAATGCCTCTGAGTAATTACACTGCAGAAATCGCAGTTTTGAGGCGAGTCCATTCTTTGGTTGCTGCTCACAACCACTGTGCTATGTTCGTGCAAGTAGGCCCGCCAGGCAGCATGGCGTTAGTTTCAACTCAGACTCTCCAGCCCTGATTGTTGCTGCTACAATGGTCAGTTTTCAGTACTTTTCTTCAAACAGTTTCAAAATTGTCCCTGGAGCCTTTCTTTTGTTGGCTTTCGGGTGTGTGCTTGTCCTTCTTGAATGCATTCTATGGTAACTCATTTGAAGTACAAGCAATCACATTTTTAAGGTAGCAATTGGGATGAATGCAAAGTCCCATTTTTCAAAGCTTCTCTTGATAATGTATGATTTGAGAAGAAAGAAATTTGCAAAAATTTTGTTGCAAGAATAAAGGGGAAAGGTGAAAAACTGATGTTTTTCCCTTAGATTTAATGCTTCCCACACATGCATAAAGACATACAAACAATGACAGCTATTACTTTCTTTTTTATTTTCATCCTCTGAATTCAGGAAATGGCACAGGCATCTCTGGCTGTGATAATTGCCGTGTAAAGTGAAGTATTCTTTCTAGCGGAGGAGTTGGAGCTGTGTGAGTGGGCTCGGCAGGGATATATTTCACAAGCTGATACGTCCTACAATGAGGAAGTCCAGGACAGATGCTTCGGGGTCCTCGCGTGATGGCTGGGGGATAGCCTGAGGCTTCTTTGCCCTGTGCCCATCAGAAGTCTGATCAGTGAGGGTTGCCTAGGTGGCTCAGTCAGTTGAGCATTCGACTTCGGCTCAGGCCATGATCTCCTGGTTTGTGAGTTCGAGCCCCGCATCAGGCTCTGTGCTGACAGCTCAGAGTCTGCAGCCTGCTTCAGATTCTGTGTCTCCCTCTCTCTCCGCTCTTCCCCTGCTCACGCTCTGTGTCTGTCTCTCAATAATAACAAATAAATGTTAAAAAAAATTAAAAGAAAAAAAGAAGTCTGATCAGTGAGATTCGAATCTGGTACCTGGGAGAGAAGCTTACGGTCAACAGTGTCCATCTGTGTGCCTAGGAAGTTGCTCCACATTATAAGGCACTGCTGGGCCAGAACTTCCTTTTTTATTGCTAATCGTTGTAATTAGTTTCTGGAATTTTAGGTGCTCCTGGGAAGTAACTAAGCCTGCAGGCATCTGTTGGAAATTAAGGCATTTGGCATAGATGCAACTTCTTTTATTGAATAATGAATACCTTTGTTCTATTCCACTGGATAGCTTCTCCACACTTCCTTCTTATAATCACATAAGGAAGGAGTCATAAACTATATTTGTGATTACTGCTGCACATGCATCTATTTGAGTAGTGCCTTGTGTCCAGCTTTGTGCTCTCTCTATATCATCTCAGTTAATTTAGCCTGATAAAGCGGGTCCTTATTGATATTTGGCAGATGAGGAGACTGAGCATGAAAGAGGCTGAGTCAAGCGACTACTAAGTGAAAGTCTCAGAAGCAAACCCGGGTCTGTATGACTTTTGCGCTTGTGTTTTTAACTACGGCCTATCCTACCCTACGCGGATTCCTCCCAGTCTTCTTTACATATCGGTTCATGGTGCTTCCGTAAGTACTGAGTTTACCTGCCATGGTCATTTTCACACACTGCTTTGGTTGTCTTGAAGGCAGGAAACATGTCTTATTCATTCTCAATCTTCAGCATAGTAAGAGGCACATGATAAGCATTTTAGTGATTCCTCATTGAATGAATGATTAGGAAGGACATGCAGGCTGGTCTTCAAGGCCAAATAAATGAACATGTTCACAGTTCACGATTTGAGGATTTCCATAAATGGGTCATTTGAGAAATAATTCTTCTTCTTCTTCTTCTTCTTCTTCTTCTTTTCTGTCACCATAGAAAGCAGTGATCCAGACTGGAAGGAATGCCTTGGTCTACAATATGAGATAACATCTAAGGAGACAGGCCTAGGGTACGTGTATGTGAGTGTAGAGCATAGACTACTTCAGTAGATCCAAATTCCCTTTCTGGCTCCAGGCTGCATACCAGAGAGTTGCTTCTGTGGTGTAAGTGTCGTCTGGATAAATTTCGTGGTATTGCTTTGAGCAGCTCACTTATTGATAACTTCTGAGGCCATGTTTGTGAGTTCTGATTATGAGTAATTTAAAAGCTGCCATCTTTTTAATTAGGGTGAAGGAGGAGGTTGAGAAACTTGAGAAGGCCTCAAATTCTCTTCATCTTCCCAGCTTCACACATATTAATTCTTTTACTTTTAATAGCAACACCGCGAGGTGAATTCCATTACTATTCCGTTTACTAAAGCAGCCGAGAAAGACTTGTATTTCCAGAGCTTTTTCAGCCTAGCAAATGACTTCCCAGACTTCAGCTGAGAAACACCCTCTGCTCTACAATTCATTCTCTACAGTGCAGCAGGAACCATCTTCCTTAAATCATATTTGCTAGGTCACCTTCTTGATCAAAACCTTTCAGTGGGCTTTTGCCCTCATGAAAAATAGTTCAGACTCTTCAATAGGAGACTTGATGTCTTTGACAGTGTGATTCTTTTGCCTCCCTAACAAATGCTTAACTACTATTCCCTTGTACCCCTTCCTTCTCCCCAACACTTGTCCCCAACACTTCTGTCCCCAGACCATCCTTCTCAAGCTCTAGGCTCCATGAGTACTGAACAATGTTCCATTCCCTGAAAGTTCCATGTTATTTTGCCTCTGCACCTTTGCATATGTCATACCCTTTGCCTGGGTCCCTCTTTGTTAATTCGTATTTATGTCTCAAGACATGTGTCATTTTTTTCTGACCTCCTAAAATTAGAGTGACACTGTTTTGTATCTTTTTAGTATTTGATTCTAACCTCAACTCATTCACTTATCTAGCACCTGGTAGTTGCTAAGGCTAAAAGCATCAACAACATGCCCGTGAGCCTTGTCTCCATGAAGCTTATTCCAGTGGGCTACAAGCAAATAAAGTAACTTCAAATAGTCCTAAATGCTGTGACAAAAACTAAAAGAAGATAATGGTATCAAGAATCATGAATCACGGCGGGTGGGAGGATTCTTCAGATAGGGTGACAAAAGCAGGTTTCTTTAAGGGAGTAATATTTGAGCTGAGCTTTTAAGATAAGAAGGAGCCAGGTATTTGAGGTTCTGGAAGAAGAATATTCTAGACTGAAGGAGCAGAAGACTGAGTCTCTAAGGTTGGAAGATGCTTGGAGTGTTTGAGGGACAGAAAGAAGGCCAGCGTGGTCCATGCAGAGAGGATAAGGACCAAGTGCTGTCAGACATAAAGTTGGAGTGACAAGAAGGGGACCAGATCCTAGGGGTCATATGGACTCTGGTAATGTGTTTAGATTTTACTCTCACATCAATGAAAAGTGTTCAGAGAATGTTATGATTAGATTTATACTTTTAACAGCTCACTCTGACTACTACGTGGAAAACGAACTCTAAGGGTGCAAGGATGAAGACAAGGAAAACCATTAAGCTGGTGTTTTGGGGAAAGAAGCAAGAGATGAAGAAGAGTGGTTTGGAAGAAGCGTACAGATGGTAAGAAGTGGTCAGGATTAGGATATGTATTTTGAAGTGGTGCTCACGCACTGAACACTGGGAGTGACGCAAAGAGAGCCCATCTTTGACTGACCATAGGTGTTTACCTACATGGATGGATAATGGTGTCATTAACTGACAACAGGCAGAGGAACAGGTGTGTTTTTTTTGGGGGGGGGGAGTGTGAGGAGAGGTAAAAATAAAGAGCTTTGAAATGTACAGGTTAAACCCGAGATTATTTTCGATGTCCAAGATGAGATGTCAATGAAGTCATTAAATACATAAATCCAGATACTGGCAGAAAGGTCAGGAATGGAGAAAAGCCATTTGTGAATAATCATTACATGGATGACGTTCTGTGTTAGGGACTTGATGAGACAACCACACAGAGAAGATTGGTGGGATGGGGCCTAGGGGCACTCCAACGTTTAGAGTACGGACATAGGATGAGGAGGAGAAGCATGCCAAGGAGACTGAAAAAGAAGCGCTGATGCGCAAAGAGAAAGACAAGGAGGGAGTGGGATTGGGGAAGTCATAGAATAGTGCTGTGAATGGGAACAGAAGTCATAGAAGCCTAAAGGGGAATAAATAAGGAAGGGACTGGTATATTGCGTCCAAAATGGATTCGCATTATGACACTGCATTATAATCGCCTTTCGACTCCAGTGCATTCTCCAACAGATTCTAGGTTCCTAAAAGTAGAGACTGACACCTTTCTAGCCCCAGGCTGTAGGTGCAGGACCTAACACAGCAGATGCTTCCTAGGTATGTTCTGAATGGATAAATGCACACCAAAGCCTAACAGGATGACAGCTGAACTCTGACAAAGCTTAGAAAATCCAGGAGTTATTTGCTGTTCCTTGCACTGACCTCCAGCCTAAGTTAAAGTTTCCCATAATAGCTAACATAGAAAGCGACCGGGAGCAGGACTCAGTCTATGAATAATATTCATTAAAAAAATGACAGACAGCATGACACAGTACACTATACAGGAGGGAGCTGAGGAGAATGAGCTATATTTTGAGTTAATTTCATATTCATAAATAAGATTGGAATCGTAGCTCTGCTTTGATTCACCTCATTGAAAGTGAAAGGGGAGAACTGAGTATTTACCCACAGGAAATCTGAAACTGAATATAGCATAGATGGTAATGACCTTATTGCTTCACTTTCAATAATGTACCATTTTATAATTTAATAACAATCCTAGGGAGCTACATTAGAAGGGACACATAAAGCATTTAGGGTTCCTTGGAGAAAGGTATTCATAATTTTAAAATTATTGTGATAATTGTTGGATAACGAGGAAGCTTAAAGCCATATCTGACCTACACCTTGATGAGTTTCATTTCCTCTGAGCTTTACCTATCTCCATAAATTGGAGAGAAGAATAAGATACTATTTTCTTTTTGTTTCACCGTTCTCAGAACACCTGTTTTTTTCCTCTGAGATTTTCTTCGTTCTGTTTCTGAATATTAGAGCAACTCAGGGTTCTGTTCTGTGTCTTTTTCTCTTTCTCTCTACATCTTGAGCCTCCCTATTTCCTACAGTCTAAATATGCCAATGATTCCCAAATTTACCTCTAATTAAGAAGGGGGTTTGGAAAAACAGTCGATCAAATCCGATTGCTTACCAGGCTGTATATTCTTGAAAGTAGGAATAGATGTCTGTTTTATCCATCAGTGTGTCAAAAAGTACTTGACACTTGGTAAGCTTCAAAAAATGTTTGTTGAAAAGCCACATTAATGATGCGATGGTGCAGCACCATACTGTTCTCGGTTTACCCAGTTAATTATCGACAGCTTCTGCTTTTGCTAGAATGCCCCTCTGCCATATCCTGCTTCTTGTTCAATGCTCAATTCCAATGCTGCCTTCTGCACGAAACAGTGTATCTTCTCAGCTAGACCTGACTTGGCTCCTTTCTAGATACTCATAAAACTTGACCTTTTATTATTTTTTTTTATTTTTTAAATTTTTATTTATTTTGGGAGAGAGCACACGTGTGAACAAGGGAGGAGCCAAGAGAGAGGAAGAGAGAAAATACTGAGCAAGAGAAAATACTAACTCGGGATTTGATCCCACGAACCACGAGCTGAAATCAAGAGTCAGATGCTTAACTGACTGAGCCACCCATGTGCCCCACTTGACCTTTTAAGTTGAGGTATAACTGACATAACATTATATTAGTTTCAGGTGTACAGCATCATGATTCAATATTTGTATGTATTGTGAAACGATCACCACAGTAAATCCAGTTAGCATCCGTATCTGACTTTTCTTACGGTACTTAGCCATGGATGAATTAACGCATGAATAAAAAAAGTGGAAAAAAGTCAACGCTGAATGTATTTGTGATGAAAACCTGAGTCTTTCTCCTCACTGCCCCAGTCTGGGATCTTTTCATTATACTGGATCATTTCAACCTGTTCTTTTTGTTCTTCTCTAACATGAGCTGGCAGGTCGTACAGCCTGAAAAGGGGTTTCTATTTGTGAGCAGACTTGACTACCTATGAATAGAGAGACATTTTATCCTTATTCACCCATGACAGTCCTGGTCTGTGCATGCTGTTGTGATGTAATTATTTATAGTGCTCCCTTTTGCGTTCAGAAGTGTCTGTGTTGAACGATAAGTCTATGTTTACTCAACTCCTAACAGTGCACAAAAGCACAGCCCTTGACAAATTTCAAAGTACTTTGTGTACAGGAAAAAAAAAAAAAAAAAAAAAAAGAATAGAGAGAGAACAGTAATGTGCGATTGTGTAACAATTTCCCCAGAATCTGCATTTGCATATGGCAGTGGAAACATGTCCGTCCTTATTATTTACTTTTGCATAAGGGGGGCTGTTTATTTTCTTGGGATCAATTTTGCTTACTATAAACTGTAATCTCACACCTGGATAGGGAACAGAGCTCATAATCAGACATAACAACCAAAGGTTATCTCTTATGGGGTATTAAAAAAAATCATTACAAGAGACCATTGGCATCTGGATACAGCTTAGAGATGTCCCCTAGCTGAGCGCCCATATACATCTCAGCTCCCTAAACGGTTTTGTCCTGAGGTTTCTAAAACATTTTCCTGATATGAGGGCAAGCTCCTATAAGTATATGCACGTTCTATCCAGCAGATGGCGTGTTTGCAGCAAATTGCTGTTTTCTTCACCCTCCGCACACCCCTAAGAACTTTTAACCACCAGGTTTCTGCCAGAACCTGCCATATTCAGGGTGACATATGATGCTGTTAAAATAAAATATAAAGGTTAGAGAAAGATCAGTAATAAGTCCTAAATTGAACATAGATTTCAAAAAACCACCTCTGAAAGAGTCTCGAAATTAATAGTCCATAATATGATGAAAAACCCCAGCTGACATCAAAGGAACCTCTTGCCTTCTTTTTAAAGAATTCTGTTTAATGCATAATTCACCGAGCCCATGAAACATTCTGGGAAACTTTTGGATGAATATCAGCCTTTTAATTCAAAATTATGCACTCTGGGAAAGGGCTGGCACTGAAGGTGGAGAGCCTACTAGGTAATTTACACCAGCAATCAAATTGCAATTACAGAGGAGATTAAAACATGACTTTAAACAGCCTAACTCCACACCCAGGGCTACTAGCTGTTTGGTAAACACAGCAAGGGAGACTGTAATTAAAAATTCCGACCCTCTTCCGCTTTCTTAGGGTGACACCCTGAAATCCGAAGGGAAAAGGGAGAAATCAAAGCTTCATTTTAAGTCGTCTTGGGAGGGTAGCTTAAGTCTGCAAGAGGGTGCATTTCTTCTGATATTGTCTACCCCATCCACTACTAGTTATTTCTGAAGCCGATGTTAGTCTTGTGTTTTGAGAATAACTTGAAAGTTTTTCAAATCTGGAGAGTAAATATAGAGGGGGGTGAGAACATTTAGACTGTGGCAGCGACACTGCCGTTTAATTTGAGGTGCTGACACTAAAGCATGGGCTTTATAAAGAAACGGTGTCATCTGTGAATGTCTTTTGATTATGCTTATATGGTTTATAGTCTATTTTCCCCTGAGGAGCTTTAAAAAGCCATCTGGTCTGGATGTGTGGGGAGGCCCAAAGTGGAGGGCTAGGCAAAATGATGTAGTGTGCAAGATGATCTTAGCCTTTCTCCTCCCTTCCGGGTGCCTATTCCCATAGACCCCATCTCCAAGAGCATTCCTTCAGGATCTTGCCTTCGGCAACGTATGCTTGACCAGGGTTCTAAGTGATAAAATGTCGTGTCTCTTAAGAGGCCATGAATTGGCAAGGCATTTTCCTCAGTAGAGGACTGAAGTTAACACAAGGGTGTGGCCGGCGATGCCGTCAGAGTCCAGGCCACTAGGACATGTCCAAATACATCCTACCTAATGTCTGAAACTTGAACAGGGACCAAGGTGTGGCCCGTTCAACAACACATCTGTGTGGCATCATACATTTTTAGTTCTTAACTCACACTTTCTTGGTATCTTTGATTCAACCAAGCCAACATGCTACACGGGCCCCAACCAAATGGTCACTCTAATGTTAACAATGTTTGAAGAATGAGGCTGATTAGAAATTCAGTTAGTGTCATCCGAACCCTGAGGTAAAGAACTGACTAAAACCTGGGGATATATAGGCCTCGTAGAGACGTTTAACTCTGCTTCCTTGTCGGAACTCAACTCCAAGCAGATTGAGAGATTAAGATATTTTGGATGATGCCCAAGATGTTTCATTTCTAAGGACCCATGAAGCTGGAAAAGCGTTCAGAGACTCTCAGAAACATAATTAATTACTGAGTTTGGTCCCTAGAGGCAGGAACTGCTTCAAGCCTGATATGGACCTTTTATCTAGTTAATTAGCTTTATGGGGAGATTTTTGCACATTTAGCAGATGAGTACAGTTTTTATTACTTGAAACACAATACTTTATTTTTATGTTGTACTTTTAAATTGGGGGGGAGAGGAAAATAATCTTGGAACTCTGAAATAACTCAAGAAGTTCTGATAATAATGAGGCTCACTATGATTAGGCTTCATTTGCTCAATCAAATTATATCTCCAAAGGAAAATAAAAATTTAAGTATAATGTCCTCTAAATAGACCAATTTATTGAAGATACAGCACTTTTGATGTTACTCGGTTTAGTTGTTCATTATGTAGAGCAAACTGGTTCTCTTATGCATGACTGAGCGAGTCTCCAAAAAGGTGTTCATAGGCCCCTTTGGTCCTAAATTCAAACTGACTGAGGGGAATTTATACGCAATCCTATCATTTCCACTAAACACAGGAAGTGGTAAAATGGACATATTATTTCTTTTCCAAATGGACCAATTTTTACACATGAAAAATATGCCGGGAGGAGACTGTCCTTGATGTTCCCTGCAAATGCTGTGAGGGATTTCTCAGCAGCTCTATTCCTCTTCCCAACTTTGGATGCCCACTTTGATTCTGTGTAGATGCAAACAGGCTCTAAAACCACTGAATCATCTGTGGCTCTGAACAAAAGTTTCAACACTTAATGCTATTATAGGTGAGGCAATTTCAAGTTCTTGATTGTAATTCCGAGCTTTGAATTAACACAAAGTGAACAGGTGTCAGAGGTAAACACCAATTCTGTAGCCGCACACTCCAAAGTTTACCACCTTTTCTCATCTGCTTTGGGTCTCTTGATGCACAAATGTGTCAGCACAAGTGCATACGTCTTGAGTCATTCTCTGGCACTGAGAATCAGTGGAACTGTCCCATGCTTCACCTCACGTGTGCATTGCAAAATTGGTCACTTTTCTACACTTAAAAAATTATTTCCTGCCTCTTTTCTCTTACAATCGTATACATCTCCTTACTAGTACCTTTACCATTCTCACTACTTTTTAACTTTTCAAAATGGGGTAAATAATTTTTAAACAGTTCAAATGAGCAACAGCAGTGGTTGAGGACACAGTGACCATAGGCACTTGCTTACACCCTCATTGGTTTGGGTGAGTGAGGATAGTTTTTTGTTCTAGACCATAACTTTGCTAGTCAGAATAAAAATAAGTAAGTTTAAAGTCAGTAAGTAGAGAAGTTTCTATTATATTACATTACATATATATATATGTATATATTAGATATATATATGTACTAGATCAGTAGACAATTATCTACCTATTATGTAAACTTCCTATTACATAGATAGAAATATGCCTCTGATTTCCTCATCCAGAAAATGAGTATAAGGGGTATAGAAGGAGGAAGGGAAGGAAAAAGTAGGCTATTGGATGGATGTCAGGATTGTCAATCACAGTGACTTCATTTGTATCTGTTTTGTTTTATGTTTATTTATTTATCGGGGGGGGGGGAGGGAGAGGCAGAGAGAAAGGGAGAGAGAGAATCCCCAGCAGGCACTGCACTGACAGTACAGAATCAGATGTGGGGCTCAAACTCATGAACTGTGAGATCATGACCTGAGTCGAAACCAAGAGTTGGACGCTTAACTGACCGAGCCACCCAGGCACCCTTCATTTTTATCTTTTTTAAATATTTAAATATTCTTTTAAAAAAAAATTTTTTTTTCAACATTTATTTATTTTTGGGACAGAGAGAGACAGAGCATGAACGGGGGAGGGGCAGAGAGAGAGGGAGACACAGAATCGGAAACACGCTCCAGACTCTGAGCCATCAGCCCAGAGCCTGACGCGGGGCTCGAACTCACGGACTGCGAGATCGTGACCTGGCTGAAGTCGGACGCTTAACCGACTGCGCCACCCACGCGCCCCTAAATATTCTTAATAGTGTTTAAGAAATAATTATGCTATTTTTTTTTTAAAAGAAGTTCCAAAACTTTGGCTAAGTAATCTTAAAGGTTCCTTCCCATTTTGCCAAAATGATCCACTTAGCGAGCTCTTTGGAAACCTCTCAGTGTATGGATTCAGATGGATGTGAGGTAGCATCCAGGACATAGTTCAGGGTTTCAGGAAATTTGCCATGGGGGCAGCAGACAGGTAAAAGAGTGTCACCCAAATTGCTGAATCTCTATTCATCTATCTCCATTGGTCCCTGAAGGTGGTACTTCCTACAGTGGGGACAACACAAGAAAGAAAAACCACATACCTAGGAGAGAGAAACAAAAGCATTTCATGGAGTAATTTAATTCCTTTTGCTGGTTCTTTTAGGACTAGGCTAAAAATGGCTTCAAGTTCAAAAGTTGGTTCTTTATATCAAAAGTTGGTTCTTTATATTAGCAATCGGGAAAAAAATTGAAAAGACATAAAGCTAAATGATTTTTCCTGGCCCCTCAACAAATGTACTGTTGTCCCTTATCATGAACTTCTCCTCTAATGATGGCTTATGAAGCAAGTGGATAGCACCTCATGTGCTATAAACCAAAATTTATGGCTGAAATGTGTTGCTGTCAGCTCCTGCCCTCCCTTCCAGACTCCTTACCCGATGTTCCCCTTACGGTGAAATTCACACGAAAATAGATGTCGTGGGCAATTTTATTATGAGATCCAAACAAACAGGAAAAATGACACACTGGCCAGTGTCGATTAAAGATGCTCCCACAGGACAAGAAGCAGTATCAACTAGATGAAAGTTTGATGAAGTGGAAAAAAGGACTCATTGTTTTAGTGGTACTAAAAAATTTTTAAAAATATATTCTGTGGTGATTTTATGAAAACAGATGGAAACTTATTCCAATGTGTATATTTATATGTGATGTGGTGTGTGTGTGTGTGTGTGTGTGTGTGTGTGGACACAGAGAGAGAGAGGGTTGAGTGTTTTAATTTTTTCTTAAAAAAAATGAAGTTTCTTTCAAGGAAGTTCCATTCTTTGATCTATGACATAACTGAGGTCCAGAGAGCTTGGGCAACTTGCTCAGGGTCTCAGGGCTATTTAATGCACATTACCTGATTCTTTGTTCAATGTATTTCATTTATATCACAACACTCGGCTATATGCAAGTTACCTTCAATTAGAGTTATCTTCTATGACAAAGTCATTAAGCTAGGACTGGCTTCAGGAAAGAAGACATTTCCAAACGTACAGAGAAAATATTTTTAGTCAATACGTTATATGAGTGGTTTCTAGTTTGGAGGAACCAAGTAAGGTTCCTTGTCAATCTTGGTGAATATAACCAGAATATGAAACTGCTCATGATACAGAATACATCAACATTGTTTTCTTCATAATGAAAGCAGGAACTATTCGCGAATTTCTAGCAGAATGCCATCTTTTCCATTGCACTTTATACCCATGGTATTCTTGAAAACAAAATTTGTGTTTGCTAGGTTACCAGATGTTAATGATGACCACATTCACAGAATGGCTTTCAATGTTTTCTTTCTCAGGCACTATTGAACAGAAGTTTCTAGACCTTTTGACAAGGGATGAGACTAAGTAAACCACGACAGGCCAGAATCAATGCCATTTTCCCCAGAATAGAAAACCACCAAGGTCATCACAAGCCAAAGAACAGGAGATACCACCCTTGGATTAGAAGGTACTGGCTCTAGTTTTGGGATCTTTACAGTGTCTTGCATATTAAACTTACACAAATATTCACCTGATTTTAGAATGATTGATTAATTAATTAATTAGTTATAGCACAGAGAGTGTGTGTGCACATGGAGGAGGGGCAGAGGGAGAGAGAATCTTAAGCAGGCTCCACACTCAGCACAGAGCCCAATGTAGGGCTCAATCCCACGACTCTGGGATTATGACCTGAGTTGAAGTCAAGAGTCAGACACTCAACCGACTGAGCCACCCAGGTGCCCCTAAAATGATTCATTCTTTAAATTCCTCTCAAGAGGCCTTTCCTGAGCTACTGCTTCCCTTCTCTCACATCCCAGGGGGGAAACTGTATCACTTTCAATAATGATTAATAAGCACAGTTTGTTTTCAAATGATATAAAAATCAAATGAGATGCTGTATGCAGGTGTGTACTCTTAAAATGTAAAGTACCAAATGAGTGATTTTATTGCCCTAATACTTCCGTTATAACTTATCTTAAGGCATCCTGCCGCATGGTATTGTTTCAAGATATATGCTTGTGTCTCCCAGATTTGCAGTTGAGGGGTAGCAAGCACATCTTTTTCTTTGTCTTCTTTCCAGTCTCTGACATAAGAAAGATGCTTCAATAACTGTTGCAGAAATAACTTAATACTTTGATCAACGAAGCCCACACATGACTGTCCTATCATTAATAATAACATGTTACGGGGATAGAAATAGACCACTTTCTATCACTATTACACACAAGAAGTGAAACAACTTGGGGATTGCCTGAAGTCATACAATTAGATTAGGGGTTCTGTGCTTCAGGGAAGACAGGTGCACAGAGAGAAGAATACCCTATTTATCACCCGTACTTTCAGGGCTAAGCAAACGTCACCCAATGATTTTTTTTTTCTTTTTGTAGGTAGATCAACAACTGTACTATAGGAAGTCCGGATGGGGAATGAACACATTTCTACAGAAACATACTATTATTTTGGTAAGTTCCTTTGCCCAGTCTTGAATTGGAGCATAAAAATTACAACTTAATATGAAAAGTAAATTCATCTGCGTCTCACTGTTAATGTACAGCAGACAGAACTGATTTTGGTTCTAACTGAGTATCTTGAAAATTAAAGCCAGAAAGCTTACTCGTTAGAAATTAAAGTGTCTTTGGGGCGCCTGGGTGGCGCAGTCGGTTAAGCGTCCGACTTCAGCCAGGTCACGGTCTCGCGGTCCGTGAGTTCGAGCCCCGCGTCAGGCTCTAGGCTGACGGCTCAGAGCCTGGAGCCTGTTTCCGATTCTGTGTCTCCCTCTCTCTCTGCCCCTCCCCCGTTCATGCTCTGTCTCTCTCTGTCCCAAAAATAAATAAATGTTGAAAAAAAAATTAAAAAAAAAAAAAGAAATTAAAGTGTCTTAGACTCCTCAGTATTTATAGAAGATCTGTATTAGGATGTCAACACCGACAGGCCTCTTTAGCTTTCTTTACTAGCTTTTTTGATGTGTAACCATAATTTAAAAATGTGCCCTATTCTAAATCTTTGATATTGCTCCTGTCATTTTTGTGGAGTTTCCTATGGCTTTTCACCTAACTCAGGGTAAAAGCCAAAGTCCTTATGAGGTTCTCCAGGCTCTGGATCCCACCACGTCCCTACCCTCACTTCCTCCGTGTCTTACATGCTAACTCTACCTGGCCACCCTGGCTTCTTTGCTTCCCCTCAAACACATCAAGTAGGCTCTCACCTCAGGCCTTGATATTCCCTTCTTGGGGATGTTCTTTCTCATATTTCCACATGGCTTGTATCCTTACTTCCTTTAGGCCTCTGGTCATATGTCAAATTGTCAGTGAAGTTTTCCCCGACCACCTTACTTAAGACAGTAACACCCAATCTGCCCCCTGTCCCCATGACCCCCAACACACTTAGACGGGATTCCTGGTTTACTCGCCTTGCTTTATATTTCTCTGTGGCATGTATCACCATGTGGTGTGCTATATATTGACTAGCTTATCTATGAAACATAAGCTCTGTGAGGGTAGGGTCTTTGTTAGGTTTCACTGCTTGATTTCGAGGGGCTGGGGCTGGGACTGATGTAAATAATGTTAGCAATAAATACTGAGTGACCACATGAGATTTACCTGCTTCTTCAAAGTCCACTTCTAATCCTTTTTTTTTTTTTCAGGAAGTCTTCCCAGTGTGAGTACAATGTGGATTACTATCTTCTTTAACTATAACTAGAAATTTTAATCTTCCCAGAATCAAGAACACCTTAGTCATATGAAAGGTAAGGGCAAAAATACCATATCCGCTAGTTCTGTTTGGCGTGCAACATATGTGTCCTGTTTTCAGAATGGTAACAGCTGAGTCCTGGAATGGCTATGTGGTTTTCCCCAAGGCTCAGAGCCAAGCAATGGTAAATCTAGCAAAGTATGAACTTTGCTGACTCAGTGTCTCTTGTTCTGCTTAGTATCAGTAGTCTCTCCGTACTCCAACAACAAATCTAAGCTGATTGGTTTTGCCTCCAATAACATTTTTCTGCTTTATTGGACAGGTATTATTACCTGCCTCAGCTGGAAGCTGAAGGGACATATCACTGGATAATGATCAAAGGACATGAATTCTAATTCAGGAGGAGTTCTTTTTCTTTGACCTTGGGCTAAAGGTCACCTCTCCCATCCTCCATTCTCTCATCAATAAAAATAATAAATAATAACATCTTCTCAGTCTAGTTCACAGGGGTGTGGCAAGGATCTAATATGAGTACATTTAAAAGTGTTTTAAAAATGATAAAGTGCTAGTTGACTTCCCAACTGTTATTAACAGTCTAGAATTCCAACTTTTGGCAGTGTCTTCATTTCAGTTCCTTGACTGTGGGAACTCTTGCGATGACCCATCAAACCCGGGGGACAAGAAAATGAACTCCTTGCCACACTGTGGTTTGAGATCTGTTAAAAAAGGATGAGCCCGTGCACTCAAAGAATTGTACTAATCAATTCAACCCCTCATCTAGCAGTTCAGATCACTAAATTTAAACTGTGGCAGAAAAGTGGAGTGGAAAGCTGTGCTATCATGCTCTTGTTTTCGTTCTTCCGTTGTCAAATTAACTTCGCTTCTACAGGTGTCTGTCAGACTCCTAAATGTGGCCACAATATTTTAGATACAATTATGATATTACATTCTGAAGAAAAAGAAAACAAAGCATACTTTCCTTTTCCTGTTTTGCACTGTTTAGCTAGGGTACTAATTCAGCAGCAAAAGACCCTTGCCAGGCAAAAGACAGCAAAATAATAAATTTCCATACTGGAAAGGGAGGAATGAAGTGGAAGAGGAGGAGTTGTCTACAGGATAAATCCGTAGGGAGAATGTAGGTGGCCAAAAGCAGTGAAGGAGCCCATCTCTGGAAATTGGCACTTTTGCTTTCCTCTTAGAAACATTTCATTTATATTTTTTCTGTTCAAAGTATTTCTGGAGATGACACAGAGTTCTTGATGAATAAAAATGAGGAGGATATAAATAACCGCATTATCCGAAGATTTGCTTTTTATTATTAAGAAATGATCAATTTTCTTCATTTTCTACTTTTATTAAAATTGAGATAATCAAGGTTTAGGATTTTATTAGACTAGGAGCATTTTAGAGAGAAAAAATTTTTTTGTCTAAAGAATTTTTTTTAATGTTTATTTATTTTTGAGAGATAGACAGAGTGGGAGTGGGAGAGGGGCAGAGAGAGAGGGACACACAGAAACCAAAGTAGGCTCCAGGCTCTGAGCTGTCAGCACAGAGCCCGACGTGGGGCTTGAACCCATGAACATGTGAGATCATGACCTGAGCTGAAGTCGGATGCCTAACCGACTGAGCCACCCACGTGCCCCAGGGACAGAGAAAAATTAAAAAATATATATTTTTCTAATGTTTATTTATTTTTGAGAGAGAGAGAGAGAGAGAGACAAGCGAAGTAGGACGGGAGCTGATAGAAAGACACAGAATGCGAAGCAGGCTCCAGGCTCCTAGCTGTCAGCACAATATGGGGCTCGAACTCACGGACTGCAAGATCATGACCTGAGTCAAAGTCCTATGCCCAACCGACTGACCCACCCAGGTGCCCCCAGAGAAAAAAATTTTAAGTACCCCAAGAAGCTGGTACAGGGCTACCATGTGATTATTGGTGACTGGATAGCCTACAAACAAAACTTTGTATATAGAAAATTCTTAAGACGTTCTAATTTGTGAAAATACCAAGGGTATTTTTAATTATGTTTAGAAAGAAAACTCGATTTGTGACGGGTGCTATAAAACACACATGAGCACAATGAGAAAAGCTTACCAATACACCAAACAGACCCACAACACCAGTAGGGGCTCGGATGGAAAGTCTGGAAGAGTTTCAGACCTGGTGTTTCTCCCCCTTTTCTAAATTATTTTGCTTTTTAATTAACTATGGATATTTTTGTAATTAGACTGAGAGCATGGGGTGACGGGAAAAATGTAGTTGTAAGATTTAAGACACAGTGACCTGTAGCCAGTACTTCTACTTATTCCTCTTCCTCCTCTCCTTCTCCTTCTCCTTCTTCTTTTTGCAATTTACTATCTATTCTTGGAAATAACAGCATGATACTGCAAATATTGATCTCCTACAATATGATGCTCTCAGAGGAAGGAGTGAGATACATAACTGGAGGTCTTTGCATGAGTCATTCTCAATGGAAGATGCCATTATGGCAATTAATGAAAGAGTTAACAAATTCCTTTTTGGATAATGAACATTTTGGGGCAATTGTTTATTATTACTGCAGCTGCACATAGTAAGCTGAGCCAAATGATGATGGGACTGTGCCCTTGTTCTAGCTACAAACTTGTTTTTTCTCCTTGGGAAACAATACTGGAAAATAATGTGTGATTAGGAAACAGTCTTGGGTTGGCTCGGTAGGCTACTTAGCTTTGCAAACTTGAGAAAGTCATTTAACTCTTTTGAGCCTCACTTAAATATATAAAACAGAGGGGAAAAGATATACTTGCCTGATGGGATTTTTATGAGAATTGATGAGCGAAATATATAAAATGGTTATTGCCAGTCAGGTAGTGGTCAGTAAATGCTAGTTTCTTTTTCTTCCCCCCAACCCCCTTTCTTCTTCACGTTGGAACTTCATTGGTTTCAGCTGAAGTTCAGGGTAAAGATGATAAGCTAGTGGCCATAAGCAATGTGAAAAGCCTTTTTTAGGTTTGTTGATTTATTTTGAGGGAGAGAGAGAGATTGAGTGAGTATGTGCTGGGGGCAGGAGAGAGAGAGAGAGAGAGGGAGAAAGAGAATCCTGATGTAGGGCTCATCATGACCTAAGCTGAAATCAAGAGTTGGACGCTCAACCGACTGAGCAACCCAGATGCCCCTCTATATTTTTATACAAGAGAACTTGAAATGATTTAATCTAAAAATCAGATCAATATTTTACTATTTCAATTTAATTCTAGTTTCCAAAAGAGCTTTGAATTTTAACATAGGTTAAACAGAAATAAAACATTTGACAATTTATGAACACGTCTCCGTGTAATGATCTCTTCACTTGGAAAATCCTTTTCTTCCACCCTCCTTTTTAACAAATCTTAGTCACATCCAGTGTTACAATCTTTAGGAAACCTTTCCTGACTCTCTGCTCACTGCTGATCCCTCCTCTGTATGTACATATTATGCTACCAGACCCTTCCGAGATGCCAAAGATGAGCTGCTATAGTGTAAAAGCTATATTCTCATACTGATAGTACTAACTGTGAGCTATTTGAGAGCAGAAAGAACTTATACACTTATTTTTTTTCAATCTTTGTAGTATCTCACACTAATTCATACTGAACAGTAAAGATTCTTTGACAAGCGCACAAATCCTCCATATTAAAAAAAGTTTTTTTCTCTAGCAGCGCTAGGAATTCCCAGTTCCGTTTGTGCTTTACCATGAAGAACAAATTATGTAAGAAGTTTGCAATGGTGAAATATGAGATCTGTAACCAGCCTACTGAGTTCCATAGGGATAGAATGTCCAATCTTGTCTTAAAAATAAATCTGTGTAACCTAGACTAATGGCTCTCAAACTATTCTTACTTGGATTCTATACATGATAAACTCATTCTACAACTAAAATAAAAACATTGATCTTGTCTGAATCAGTTGACAAATTAAAGTCATACATTCAATTGCCTTAATTTTTCTACTATATTTTAAAAACTTCTGTTAATTCACTGTATATCTGCTATGAGGAATGAATGAATGGACAACTAGTCAGTTAATATTAATAGCCAGTAGGAGACAAAGATCCATAGAGGAATTGTGTTATACTCATCAGAATTCTTGGTTAGAAGGATGAAACCAGAGGGCAGTCTAAAGAAAGTGAGTGACACAGGAAGCTCCTGAACTCCCCTCCTCCCATGGCCACACTGAATTTACAGTTATAAGTGGAAACTACTTCTAAAGAAACCCAGAAACCAGCTAAGAGACATCTATAAATTGGGCAAACCAACAAACGAACAAAAAAACCCACATTGAAATGGATAGGAAAGGCTGAGACGTACTCTTGCCATAAACCCCACCCCAAGCACAGCACCATACAATCAGGAGGGAACCCCCAACTCCTAGCTTCTCCCAGAGGAGTAAAGGGTTTGGACCCAGCATCTAGCATCTCATCTTTTAAGACTCCCACTTGGGGGAAGTGTCCCCCAAACACCTACCTCTGAAAGCCCACAGGGCCTGTATCTATAAAATCCACAAGACTATAGCAAACAGAGAAGCAGTTACTAATGGACAGCACTTGCTGCCGCTATTACTCCAGGGTTCAGTGCAGAGGGTCACACAGAAAACATCCCCCACCCAGTTACTCCCTGGAAGGGGCCTAACTACATACAATAAATTAATGAAATCAGAAATAGAAGAGGAGACATTATAACTGATACCACACAAATAAGAAGGACCATAAGAGATTACAATGAACAATCACATGCCAACAAACCGGACAACCTATAAGAATTAAATAAATTGCTAGAAACGTACAACCTACCAAGACCGAATCATGAAGAAATAGAAAATCTGAACAGCATTACCATGATACCAAAATCAGACAAGGACACACAAGAAAACTTCAGGCCAATATCCCTGATGAACATAGATGCAAAAATTTCGACAAGATATTTGCAAACCACACTCAATAGTACTTTAAAAGGATCATATACCACAATCAAGTGGCATTTATTCCAGGAACTCAAGGATGCTTCAACATCTGCAAATCAATCAGTGTGACATACCACATTAACAAAATAAAGGATAAAACTCATATGATCCTCTTAATGCAGAAAGAAAAGCATCTGACAAAACTCAACATCTTTTCATAATAAAAACTCTCAATAAATGGATATAGAGGGAAGTGCTTCCACATAATAAAGGCCATACATAACAAGTCTAAGGCTAACATCATATTCAGTGCTGAAAAGCTGAAAGGTTTCCTCTAAGATCAGGAACAAGAGAAAGATGGTCAATCTTTCTACTTTCATTCAAGTCCAAGCCAGAGTAATTAGGAAACAATAAAAATAAAAGGGATTTAAACTGGAAAGGAAGAAGTAAAACTGTCTTGATGTGCAGATCACATATGATGCTACTATACAGAGAAAACTCTAAAAGCTCCACCAGAAAACCTGGTAAAACTAATCAACAAGTTCAGTAAAGTTACAGGACACAAAAATCACTCTACAAAATCAGCTATGATTCTACACACTAAGAATGATACATTAGAAAAAGAAATTAATAAAATCAGTCCCATTTACAATAGTTTCGAAAAGAATGACATATATAGAAATAAATTGAAACAAAGAGGTAAAGAATCTGTGCACTAAAACTATGAGACATGAATGAAAGAAACTGAAGACGACACAAGTAAACAGAAAGTTATTCTGTGCTTATGGATTAAAAGAATTAATATTGTTAAAATGTCCATACTACCCACAGTGATCTATAGATGTAGTGCAATCTCTATTAAGATTCCAACGGCATTTTTCACAGAAATAGAAAAAAGAATTAAATTTGTATGGAACCACAAAAGACTCCAAATAGCCAAAGCAATGTTGAAAAAGAGGAACAAAGTTGGAGGTATCACATTCTAATATCAAGTTATATTACAAAGCTATAGTAATAAAACAGTATGGAACTGGAATAAAATCAGACACATAGAACAATGATCAGAACAGTGAGCCCGGAAATAAACTCATGCATATATGGCGAATTAATTTATGGCAAAGGAGGCAAGAATATACAATGGGGAAAGGATAATCTCTTTAATAAATGGAGTTGGGAAAGCTGGACAGCCACATGCAAAAGAATGAAACTGGACCCTTATCTTACACTGTACATAAAAGAGAAATGAAATAAATTAAAGACTTGAATATAAGAACAGGTACCCTAAAACTCCTAGAACAAAACATAGGGAGTAAGCTCTTTAACCTCAGTCTTGGCAGTGATTTTTTTTGATTTGACACCAAAAGCAAAGGCAACAAAAGAAAATATAAACAAGTGAAACTACATCAAATGAAAATGTTTTTGCACAGCAAAGAAAACCATCAGCAAAATTAAAAGGGAGCCTATAGAATAGGAGAAAATATTTGCAAACTATATGATAAAGGCTTAATACCTAAAATCCATAAACAAATCCTACAACTCAATAGCAACAAACACAATCCAATTAAAAATGGGCAGAGTAACTGAATTGATATTTTTACAAAGAACATCTTCAAATAGCCAACCAGTCCATGAAAAGATGCTCATCATCACTAATCATGAGGGAGATGCAAATCAAAGCCACAGTGAGATATAACCATACACCTGTTAGAATGGCTATCATCAAACACACAAAACGTAACACGTGTTGGCAAGGATATGGAGAAAAGGGAACCCTTGTATGCTGTTGGTAGGAATGTGTATTGGTATAGCCACTAGGAGAAACAGTATTGAGGTTGCTCAAAAACAAACAAACAAGCAAAAAAACAACAACCAAAAACCAAAAAACAAACCTATTATCCAGATACCCCACTTCTCGGTATGTTTCCAAAGGAAATGAAAACAGGATATTGAAAAGATTATCAACACTCCCAAGTTCACTGAAGCATTATTTACAACAGCCAAGATACGTAAACAACCTAATTGTCAATAGATGAAGAGATAGATAAGATGTGGTATATATACTACTGAGTATTATTCAACCATGTGAAAGAAGGAAATCTTGCCATTTGTGACAACATGGATGACCTTGGGGGACATTATGCTAAATGAAATAAGACAGACAAACACTGTATGATATCATTTATATGTGGAATCTAAAAAAGCTGAACTCATAGAAACAGAGATTAGAATGATGTTTACCAGGTGCTAAGAGATTGGGGGAATTGGGGAGATGTTGGTCAAAGAGTATACACTTCCAGTTGTAAGATGAATAAATTCTGGGGATCTAATGTACAGCATGGTCATTATAGTTAAGAATATTGTATTTTATGCTAAAAGAGTAGTTCTTAAATGTTCTCACCACAAAAAAAGTAATGGTACTTATGTGATGGGATGGAGGTATTAGCTAATGATATGATGGTTATCACTCTGTAATAAATATCAAATCAACACACTGTATATCTTACATTTACAAAATGTTATATGTCAATTTTGTCTCAATAAAACTGGAAGAAAAATTTTTTTAATTAAAAAATTTAAAAATATTAATAGTCATACAACCACTAATCATACTTGGTTTGGCAGCTTAGTGTGTATATGAACATAACTTTGTATTTGAGATATTATTTTGGAAATGTAACTTATGGTCAATTCTGTGCTAGTAAAATTTTTTAGAATTTTGTTACAGAATTAAGTTTTTAGATATTCTGAAATGTCATTTAGCACTATAACTTCTGGGGACCCTGCCACCTTATCAAATTCTAATTCATCTGAGGCAGTGGGATGAATCCTTTAAATATCATTGTTTTGGAATAAACTAGATACAAATGAGTGTTTATACGAACCCCAGGTATAATGCTAGGGGTTTGGAGAAAGAATGTGAAGGAGGACTATGTAATCTATCCTGGTGATATCACATACAATGACTAACGATACTATGGAGAATAGTTAAATGTTTAAAGAAAGAGGGAGATGAGGATAACTGACCAGGCATTGAGTTCTTTAGTCATCATCCTCAGCGCCTACCCCTCGGGCTGCAACATCACATCCTTAATTTTCAGAAGCTGGGTTCACTGCTCACGATTTTGTTAGGTCTTACTAAGCCCAACTCTGGGAAGGATCTCCCATAACCACCTGCTTCATTAGATGACAATTTAATCTTTTAAAATCTTCAAAGAGAAGTCCTCTTTTTCAGTATATGATGGCCATTGTGGTCAGAATTTTTTTTTTCTAAATCCATCAGAAATACTTCCTTTATCTATTTTGGTTTTCCAGTGTTCTCTTGAAGATGAGTAGTAGCACAAAGGTATATGTCAGTAGAAAAACAGGTGTTTCCAATTCAACTGAGATTAGAAACCTTTAAAGACCAGGTTATTGTGGGATAACACCAGGTGTTCCAAAGGTCAGGGACATAGGTTGAACTTATTTTTAAACTGTATGTTAGCTATAGTGTTAGAAAATGCTCAGAATATTTCCCTCAATCTCCAGACACCTTTGTAAGCGATATTCCTATAAATACACCACGGTGTCCACAAAGCCTAGAAACATGTAGGAGACAGTATATTTGTTGTACTTTTTTCTGATCAGCAAGGTGGCAGAATCCATTTCTTTTCTACTTCACTGGGGACTAGTACTTATTTTTTTTATTTTTTATTTTTTTTGCTTTATAGACAGGATGGCTCTTCAAACGAATCAAGGTAAGTTAAGAATTATGAGATAATAATAATAATAGTAATGCCAGCTAGATGATAAGAATCATAAACAGCGGCAGCAGAAAGCTCAGGCCAAAGTGGAAAATGAGGTTTTCTAGAGGCTCCTGTTCTCCACTGCGTGACCTTAAAATGAGAACCATTTCTCAAGCTTCTAAGACACCAAAGCACAGATGCATGGCGCATAAACAAATAAGTAAACACATTAGTGGTGTCCTTTGGGGGTTTAAATCTTATTCTTGTGACCCCAGGAAGCTGACCAGAGAGAAAAGGGAAGAAAGAAGTACAGGATATTTATCTTTACATTTTGGAAATGCTTTTGATCAGCAGAGCTGGAACAAGTTTCTGTGCTTTTGTGGGAACTACAAATGTTCCAGGGGAGGAAGCAAGATCAAGAGCAGTTTGCTCTTTCAGGGACTTCAAAGCCCATTCATCTAAAGATGTGGCCATTACCATTTTGGCTTCCTCGCTGTGCCTTGGATGGCCCTGTACTTGTCAAGAGGAGAGTCTTGCTGGGTTGGGGCCAGCTCAAACATATTGCTTGGAGTGCAGTGTTCCAGAAAATCTGCCCTTCCTGGCCTGTGCTCTGTGATTACAGTCCCAACCAGGAGTGATCCTTGGACCTACTGGATGAGTCAGACCCAGAGGTGAGTGGGACAGCGAGGCCGGATTACTCATTTTCTGCCTCTGCTCCTCTTCTAGGTGTGGAGAATTATAAACATAAGAACAAGGCTGCACCGTCCCCACCAGGCTCCAGGTCTCTGATCTCAGCAGCCTGTCTCCTTGCTGGAACCAAGAGGTGAGTGTGCCTCATCTCTCTATCCCCCCTCCCCCAAAAAAGAAAAAAGCAAAAATGAGCAACAACGACATTAACAACAAAAACTGTCATTGCCGTGTGTCCTATTATCCAGTCCTATTATGACCACAAATCCAGCAATAATAGGGAGCCGTCCTCTTCCCTTGTAAGTCAAGTCCTGGGAGTGATATTTACTCAGTGAGTTGGAGATTTCTTCTGGGCCTAAGATACATAAAAGTTTTCCAATTCAAAACAAAAGCTGGAACCAAACGAACACAAAACCTAAGCCAAGGCCTCAACATTGCAGGCCCCAATAATCCTGCTTCTCTACTTGAGTCGCTCCATAAAGCAGGGACTGCATCTGTCCTGTTTATTCTTGCGTCCCCAGGTCCCAGCATGAAGTCTAAACCTATCTGTGGAATGAATGTCTAAATCAGGAGGTTGAGGTCACCTACTCCGTTAAGTGGTCTTGGATAAATGTCCTATCGTGTCAAGTTCTCAATTTCTCCATTCTCAAACATTCCAGCCCACCAACACTTGCGAATCCACAGAGGAAGGTTCTGCGTGTTATTTCCGAGGGAACGCCTACTCGATAGCGGTTGTGCCTTGGAGCCCCTCTGGCAGTATGTTCAGTAAGTGGGAGCTCTTCCTTTTGTTCTTTTGAATGGGGTGTACTTTAGTTACCACATCACTCTGACAGTCGAGTTCACTCTTATGTGCTTCAGTAAGTGAAGATAATAATGCTGACATCCTGAATTTCCACCTCTGTCAAGCGAGGAGTAGGGCAGGTTCATCTTTGAGGAAGGCCTTTTGTCACTCTATGATTTTCTTCTCCTCCGCTTTCTGGAATTGGTCTCAGGATAAAAAGTGACAGGGCTTTTACTCTACTGAGAACACACGAAAATGCCAGCGATACTGCATTTCTTAGGATGTTTAATGGTCCTCTCTGTTTCCTCTGTTTTCAACTGACTTGGTAGTTTAAGCTTCCCTGTTGCATGCTGAGCACACGGAAATAAATGAGCACATAGAATTCAAAGTAATTTTGAAAAGTCAAATGGCAACAAACATAATTCGCATTTAAATATTTCTTTCAGAATTCTCCACGACGTGACTCTTTAGATGGAAAAAAATTTTTACTGACAACAAAAAATCACCTTTGAAAATTTTTTTATAATATCCTAAGGTTTAGATTCTAAGGCTCAGCTTCCAAAGTTTGGGTGTCTTATGAACCATCTCAGCTCCAACTGATTTGTGATGTGGCTCAGGATCATTAAAAGAATTATAAAGAGTAGCACAAAAAGAAACACATTTCAAACTTATTGGTCGTCTTTCATTCCTTCAACAAACATTCCATTAATATCTAATGTGTGTCAGAAATGATTTTCGATGTTTGGGATCAAAGTCCTCAGCTTCCTAGGGTCCTTGGTTCCATATAAAGAGGCCCCGGATCCATTGATTTCAGCCCTGGATTTCAATCTTTGTTACTGTCACTAATCACATGATGACCTTGGACAGATCGCTGTGATTGGGGGGACTTCATCTATAAAACAGGGATGGGTAAGAGATCCAGAGCTAATGCTGTTAGGTCTTAAATCTATCTCAAATACAATCACAGAACATAACTAAAGGACAGTGCTTAGATAAAAGCAGCCCATTCTAGAAGTCACATCCTTTTCTTTGTTGACATTCATTTGTTAGTGAATGCGATATATACATGAAGTTTTCCTAAAAAAGAATGAATACATCTACTGATTGTTTTTCTCATTCCTCATTCCTTTAGTAGACATTCGTGGAATGCCCACTCTGCACCAGAAACTGTGTTTGGGCATTTCAGATAAGAGATGAAACATATCTTCTCTGCCTCGAAAAAGCTCACAATGTAAGTTTGGGTGTCAAGTGCTATTCGTAATCAATAATATTTACTGAGTGCTTATTATGCTTGGGCTACATCAGTGAAAAATTGATAATGATTTCTGTTTTCATGGAGTTTATATTCAAACATGAAGATCAAACACTAGAGAATAAACATGAAAATGAATGATACGGTATGAGAGAAAGTGAAAAAAAAAACATGGTGCATAAAAGAAGTAGAGAAGCTTAAAAAGAAATAGGGACGACCTGTGGTGGAGCAGGGGAAGCGAATTGCAATTTTCAGAAGGATTACCTGGTGGGCCTCCTTGAAAAGCTAACATTTGGGGCGCCTGGGTGGCTCAGTCGGTTAAGCGTCCGACCTCGGCTGAGGGCGCGATCTCGCGGTCCGTGAGTTTGAGCCCCACGTTGGGCTCTGTGCCGACAGCTCACAGCCTGGAGCCTGTTTCAGATTCTGTGTCTCCCTCTCTCTGACCCTCCCCCGTTCATGCTCTGTCTCTCTCTGTCTCAAAAATAAATAAACATTAAAAAAAAAAAAAAGAAAAGCTAACATTTGAGTAAAGGTTTGAAGGAAGTGAGGGAATCACCTGGCCTTAGGAATATGTGGGGGAGGGGCATTACAGGCAGAGAGAGGAGGGGCAGTGAAAAAGCCCCGAGTTTAGGAACCAGGGGGGCTGGAGTGAAGTAAGAAAGAGGGAGTAACAGGTGGTGACAGGAGAGTAAGAGGGACAGGGAGGGGGTGGATCCGGGAGGACATTTGCAGGGCATTGCAAGGATTATTTGACTTTTGTTGTTGAGTGAAATGGGGGAACTCCCTACAAGGTTATGAGCAGAGGGGTGACTTCCTGTAAGTTTTATGTATTTTTTATAATTTTTTATTTGAAAGAGAAAGAGAGAGAGAGAGAGAGAGAGAGAGAGGGCAGAGAGAGAGAATCCCTAAGCAGGCTCCAGGTTCAGCACAGAGATCCCAATGTGGGGCTGAATTCCATGACCCTGGGATCACGACCTGAGTTGAGATCAAGAGTTGGATGCTCAATTGACTGAGCCACCCAGACACCCCTGATTTAAGTTTTAAAAGTGCATTCTGGCTGTCCTGCAGAGAATGGGTTGAGGAGGCTGGGTTGGAGGTGGGCAAGAGTAAATCGATTAGGAGATTATTGTAAAATGTAGCCTAGAGATGTCGGTGGCTTGGACCAGGGTGGTAGCAGTGGAGATTGAACGAGTGAAGGTACTAGATAGGGCAGATGGGGATGGGGTGAGAGCGTTCTACATGGATGAAATAGACATGTACATTACATGTATGTTTTAGGCACAGAGGATACAAAGGCAGGATGTACTCGGAGAGCTGCAAGTAGTCTTCATGGAAGGAAGGGTGAAGGTGGGGTGTAAGCAAAAGATGAGTCTAGGGAGGTAGACACTGGTTAGATCCGATGCCAGAAGAGCTCACTGTGTTGAAGAAGCTTTAACAAAGAATCGTTCTGCAAAATCTCTTTTGCAAAAGGAATATCGAAAGCAGGTTAACGTCAAGGATACGCATGTTGGCCAACGCTGGAACTAGCCAGCAGGAATATACCAAGGAACCAAAGAGTATTTTAATTGATGTCATTAAAATTCTCAGGGGCCTTAGCTCTTCCATCCTATAACGGCTAGAGTCCTTAGGGAACGGACTGCAACTATCCCTTGTCAGAAGAACCTTGTAGTAAATGCACCGAGTACAAGCAGATGGCTAGAAGAGCGGTCGTTCGACCCACCTGAGCAAAGATCGCTTGCTGGTTACCATTGTGCTTAGTCCACTGTGTCAACATTCAAGTTAGAAAAACAAAGATACTATTTCAGAAAAAAATGTAAAACAACACCTGTTTTTCAACAGGTAACTGGGGGAGCCTTATTTTTTTAATGTGCACTTTTAGCTCCTTTAGCACTTCATTGTCCTCCCCCAGTAAGGTGTTTTCGTGTCCAATTCTCACACTACGAAGCATGACAGTACTGGTGGTTGGTATAAGTTCCCTCTCTTCTCTGTCGTTTCAACCTGTGTCTCACCCTTCTCCTCTCTTCAGAGATGGAGAATGACTGGTAATGACGAACAAATTGAGAAAGCTAAAATAGCACTTTGTGGTCAAGTTTATAAAGCTGCACCAAATTGTAGAATCAAAGCCAGTAATTGAACAAGACAGACAAAAGGAAGATAATTCTGTTTCATTTCTCTGAATAATGGCCTTATCGCTTCACTTTTCTTTGCCATTTAGGACTCAGGCCATGAAATGAAGGAAAATATTTTGGTTACATCAAATACCTTGCAAGGGCTCACTGAAATCTAAGAGATCTCTTTATAGTAGCTGCTGCTGAGTGGATACATTTGTGTATTTGCGTACTAAGGAGTAAGGAATGAAGTACAACAGTAAGGTTAATGAATATGTGTGGTGAATAAAGATAAATAATTACCCCACGGGGAGTCCGAAGTGGGGTAGGAAGGATGCTTATCTTATTTATCTTTAAGAATTAAGTGCATTGTAGATGCTATTTACAGATACTTGAGAAATTCATTTATATTTAGAGTAAAGACATTTAGAGTAAAGGACCTGGCTGCATGGTCCTTTCTTACTTTCTAGAGATGGCAGTGGAACCTGATCTGGGATTTTGAGGTAAATATATATTATTTCTACATGGAATGCGTCTGTGGGAGTATGGGACACAGAAAGAGTTTCATCTTTACCACCTATTACAGCCATTCTAATGGTAAGAAATAACTCGTAGATGAATAGGAGGAAATATTGACGTAACTGATTTCCACTACGTTGGCTCCCCCTGGGTAGAATGAAGAAAAGATGTGCAAAATGCAGGCTGGTAAATTTTGTGCTTATTTTCAAGGCTGGTTTAGGAATTAGAATTCTGGAATAGGAACCAATGATCATGGGGTCCTCTCTTAGTATTACCAGTGATTTTTCAGGTCATTTGACTTCTGAGTGGTCATCTATAAAGATGACATGGGAACTGCTGCTTATTCCAAGCACAGTATGATTTGAGCATACAAAGTTTCACGTCTTGGGGGAGAAACCAATTCAACCAGACTGTGCAGATTAGAAGGATGCCCTAATGGCAGGGGAGATTATTATTACTAGCAATTTAGGCAAATGAAAGCATTTTATCGCTGTACTATTTCTGGCATCAATTTTTTTGTGCCGTATAATATTACTTACAATTTATGATTTGGGGTAAACTAAAGTCCTCAGAACCAGTACCTTAATGCACTGCTATCACACGCACCTTAGTAAAGAAATCAAACCTAAAAATTTTGTGCTTTTTATGTTAGTAATGCATTGAAATGCAATGCTATATTTAGAAACAGTTTACCATATTTAGAATCAAAGGAAGAGGAAACAAAAGCCACTTCAAATACACCTTTGCCTATCTATTCACGGTATGGAAATGACTTCCATCAGTCTTCAATGTAGCTTACACTCATGCTCTCAGGAAAAGTTTTGTTTCATAACATCATTTGAGAAAATCCACATCTCTTAATGCCAACATGGAAACATTTCTTTATAACAGACAAAATAAACTCAAATGCCTGGAAATCACCATGGTCTGAGTGTTTTCCCCTCCCCCCCCCCCCCCCCCCCCCAATTAAGCTCTGGGAAAACAGCGACTTTTTTTTTTTTCTCTCACCCACTGTGAAAGTTATTAGATTCTTTTGCTCAAATCACCCACAAAGAGGGCTTGGAAGTTCATGTTCCTTAGAGAGTTGCCAATTCTGCTAAAGAAGATTAAATGCCCATATCACACGTGTCATACCCTACGGCTAACAAGAAAGAGAGCAAATGTGGCATAGCCCGCATGTAGGCAGTTACCACACGTCAGCCTAGCCTGGGGAGCCTTTCAATTATGGGTAGTCTATCAGCCAAGATATTCCCTCAAAAATAAGTTAAGAACATCAGAGCCATCACATTGCATCTTGGAATATTTGTGTAACAGGTTGCACCCTTTTTTGTGGCTCCGAAAGGAAGATTTCTGGGTCAGGGGCAGAGGTATTTGATTCTTGCTTGATTCCACCTGTTTATCCCACAGAAAACGAGGAAAGCTTTGCTCCTTGCTTACCTGTGAAGTTGATTTTCAGCAAATAGTCCTTGTACAACTTCTTCCCGTCTAGGATCTTCATAGCATCGCACAGCTTGGTGGTGTTGGGACACAGGGTACGCTGCATTTTGTGCAGGGCGTGGGCCATGGCATACACCGCGTTCACCACAAACATGATCTTGGACTCTTGCTCGTAGTTGCTGCTGTCGATGGCCAGGTGCTTGTCGCACGCGCGCCGGTGGTTCCGCTTGTTCTGGAGGCTGCACTGGAACTTCTGCTCCCAGAAGTCCCGGAACCAGGGGTTGCGGTGGTTGTTGTAGGGGTTGAGGCTCTGGAAGTAGCGGTCGAACTGGCGGACGGGGTGCGAGGCGAGCTCCAGCGTGATGGCGCCGTAGGCCACGTGCTCGCTGCCCTTGACGATGCTCTCCTGCGCGCCCCAGCCGTCGCTGGCCACCCAGGTGAAGGAGGCGTTGGCGCGGCTGGCGGCGGCGATGAGCTCGCGCGAGTCGTCGCTGCGCATGAAGAGGACCACGACGCGCGCGTTGGGCTTCTGCAGCAGCTCGCGGATCACGCTGTCGTAGGACTTGCGGATGTTGGAGCGACCCACCTTCTCCGCCGTGGCGATGCAGATGTTGCGCTGGCGGGCTTCCTGCTCGAAGGCCTCGATGCCCGTCTCCCCGTAGTCGCCCTCCGAGGCCACGGTGGACACGTAGGTCCAGTTGAAGAAACGCAGGATCTCGGCCATGGCTTTGGCCTGGTAGAAGTCCGGGGGCACAGTCCTGGCAAAGTAATCATAGCGCGACTTGTCGCTGAGTTTGGCGCTGGTGGACGCGTAGCTTATCTGAGGGATCTGGAAGAGCCTTAGCAGGTTTGCCACCTGGGGAGGGGGGGGGCGGGGGTGGTGGAGGAGGAGAAAGAGAAGTACTTGTTTTAGAAACCTTCTGGTAAACGCACGTGAAAAATGAACAATACCAGACTGTTTACCCAGCTCCCTTTTCCCCTCTGGATCGCGAAAGTCTTGCGTACCGCGTTGCCAGAAGCTTCCCTGCGCTGTGTTTTGGCTTTTAGGGAGCTGTTTCAAGGGGAAATGTTTATGCTTTGGGAAAGGGCAGAGTAGACACATGAAAAGGGCAGTGATCTCTGTGTCCTAGACTTTATGCTAGGCCCCGGGCAAAGATCGGTCCTGTTCAGGTGCCTTCAGTGTGGTTGGTTCAGGTTTCTGGGGTCCTGCTACAGCTCTGTCAGACAGCGAACTTACAAGGGAATTGGCCAAACCGGTTTTTAGACGACTTGGCTGCGGTTGTGTAGAAAAAGCCTGGGTGTTGCCTGATTCTCACTTCCCCCTCTTTTGCTAAAAATGGCAGTCTCTGAAAGAGTTTAAATTGGGAACCTGATGCCACATGGACAGTCCAAATTAGACATTTATTATCTAGGTTAAGGGGGAAAAAAAAATCAATTCTTTTTGGGCCGCTCCAAATTTTGGCACATGCTTTTCTAAACTTCTGAAAAGCTTGACAAACATTTTCTTTGCTTTCCTTTTCCTTTTCAAATTTTGTTTCTGTTTAGACTATGTGAAAAGAAAGCATACAGATGCTATTCTTATGGCATTTTTGATTAAAAAGCAAGTTAGGAAGTATTAAAGACCTGATCAAGAAAGAACCGTCTCCTTCAAAATTTTAAGGCTTGAATAAAGAATTTAAATTTGTCATAATTTACCTACCAGGAGTAGTTCACTGTGTTTATTTATTACACAATAAAAAAGGAAAATGACACTAGCTTACTTACCAAGGAGCATTTTATGCATTGAATGTTTGCATAAAAATTTATCTTAAAATCTCTGCACACATTATATGTACATCTAATAAGTTTATTTTAATTTTTCCTGGATACTTCACATAGCCTGAACCCTCCTGTGTCTATACTGACTTCAGCTAAGTTACGTAACATACTAATTGTGCTTTAATCAGCAACAACACTGAATATTCTGATATACTCTATGAGTACTTTGAAATTTTCCTTCTGGAAATTGTGGTTTCAGGTTTACATTTGACATGTAGGAAGCACAGCTTGAAACAGGCAGCTGTTAGCAAAGAGCACAAGTAACATAAAACAACTGACATCTGAGTCCTGATTAATCATCATTTCATCTGGCAAAGGAAACTAACAGCCAAGTTCATACACAGCCACACAGCATGTTCTTGGAGATCTGGCCTGCTATTAAAACCAACACTTGATATAGCCCAGAGCTATCAAAAATGTTTTCTATATCATTTCAAATCCTGGTCCCTCTCACTTAACTACAAATAGAACAGCTAGAAAATCTGGCATTTACCGTGCAAAATAAAGAAAATTTAAGGCCCAAGTCTTTCTTGCAGTTGGTAAAAACCTGCTAAAAGAAATTTTAGGATACAGATAGATTTGGGGGAATAGAGGTAAGTGGCTGGGAGGCTGGGTGGATGAAGGCTAGTATGCCATTTATTTCTTCTTTTATCGGGACTCGGAGACCCTGAACAAAATGGCCAACACCGATTCATTTGAACATAGGAGTGCTGTTTGTTTACTCAGCCTGATTGATGGGGGAATAAGCAAGTACTGTCATTACTTCTAGACTGGTTACCTGGCTTCCTTCGGATTTATGTTCCATGGTTGCAGACTGGCAGTAAGAGAGAGCCCTGTCTGCGCTCAGGCTTGCCTTGGTAATGGTGTTTTTGGGTAGCACTGGAGAAGCCATCTCTTCTTGATGCTACAGTTTTCTCATCTTCAAGTTATATTCATCAAGACCTTAACCCCCTCAGGGAGGCAGAGAATGAAAGGACCTGAAAGATGCCCAGAAATATTATTTTCTGGTAGCTAGGAGTCACAGTGAAAGGATCCTAAGCTGCCAAAACTTTCTTCTCCCAGAGGGGTACAAGTAATGAGAAGCTGCTTAGGAAAAGAATTCTTATCTGTTGACCGATAGGATCCTGTGGCTTCGTGTCTGCCTCTCCAGGATGTCTGAAAACAATTTTCAGATAAGGCAGGCTGTACGATAGAATGAATTATGCATAGAATAATGGCAACGCGGAAAAGTTTCCCTGCACGGGGAAGGGGCCGCGATGAGCCGTCGCACGTTGGGGAGGGTGGAGGGCTAGAGTCAAAGTGCAATTATTGCAATTATTAGAACTATGCATAGTGTGTGACTATGAATCTGAAGGGTGGAACACAGGAAGACACCCAGGTGGGAAGAAGAGGGGAGAAGAATAGGAGCTGTGCCGTGGCCTACACCACAGATTGTCTAGCTGCTGGTAGGAGGAGCTTTCTTACTAACATAAAACTTGGAACCAGAGTTGGGGGACCTCCAGATAGTTGTCAGCTGGATGTTTCCTATCTCATTTGTCTAAAACTTGGGCATCTGCAGCATTCTTAACTTGCTTTCCTGGCCATATGGTTGCTCTGAGAGAGCATGAAGGAATAAGGGGAACTCCTACACTGGACATCATTTTAAGAGTAAAAGAAGAACAATTTTCGGATGGGGAGGTAATGTGAAATTTTGGAAGAAAGCTATCCAATTATATTATTAGTAGGAGTGGAGTGAGGAAAACGAGGATTGAGTTATATAGGCGTTAGCAAAAAAAAAAAAATGGTTTAAAAGTAGAGATACACTTCTCATGGACAGAGACTCTAAAAAGGTACATAGCCTAAAAGAGAAAGAATTGAAAATTAACTCCCACTGTAGAGAATAGTTTTGATAAGACGGTAAAGACAAGGTCTCCAAAGAACCCATGGGGGCCTTTGAGTGATAAAAGAGCTAGTGACAAGAGATGGGTGCTAGGGCTGTGTCGGGTCCTTGGGCCTCCCCACGGGCAGCTAAAAGATGGGAATGCACCTGTAAGAATTAGGGAGACTAAAACACAGAATGCGAAAATGGAGCAAAGTGATTTTTGTTGTTGTTGGTACTGTTACGTGTTTATGCTTCAGGAGGAGACTTGGTGAAAAGAGAGACTTACGGGCTGGGGAAGTTGGTTCCAGATGGTGAAAGAAAAGACCTTGCCCAATCCCTCTTGCCTCTTCCCTCTATTCAGTGAGAATGTTTCCCAACGTGGAGATGGTAATACAATTAAATGAAAATCTTATCTTGCATCATTGTGGGAGAGTAGACTAAACAAAAGCCCATAATAACCCATGTTATTTGAGTTTGCTTCCAGCTCTGAATTCTGGGAGAAACAGCAGATGAATCTGTGGGATCCCCATGAATAATCTTTGAGGATTCAATAAGGGGAGGACTGTCAGAGGGTGAAAAAGAAGGAGGAAGGGGAAATTCAAGAAATATAAATTAAGATTAAATCAGTAAGCAGGATGTGTTTTGGTAACTCTCTAGAATAGAGTTTTTAAAGTTTTTTTTTTTTTTAACGTGTATTTATTTTTGAGAGAGAGAGTGAGACAGAGTGAAAGTGGGGGAGGGACAGAGAGAGAGGGAGAAGCAGAATCTGAAGCAATCTCCAGGCTCTGAGCTGTCAGCACAGACCCCCATGCAGGGCTCAAACTCACAAGTGGTGAGAACATGACCTGAGCCGAAGTCAGATGCTTAACTGACTGAGCCATCCAGGTGCCCCTAGAGTTTTTCATTAGAGAGCATGCAGGCACTTAGAAAGGGATAGCATGCATTCACTAAGAATGAATTTCACTAGAGAACATCTCTGTGGAACTATTTAGGGAAGAATTATAGTCCTGGAGGACCGTGACTTCAACAAGGCATTAGTGACATTACTTGCACTCTTGTGGAAAAGCAACAGCGATAGGAATTGGTTGAGAAAGAGAATGGTTTGGAAGAAGGTGTATATAAGGTTAAATTTTTACCAGTGACTTTGGAAGATAAATATAAATAAGCTACAAGACCTTCACATTTTAGAGCTGGAAGGAACCATGAAGATGCCCTAAGCCTTTTGTTTTATAGATGAGGAAACTGAAGCTCATAGGGTGAAGTGGCTTTCCAGAATTTACACAACCAATAAACAGAAAAACTAAGATTAAAGTCCAATCTCTTGATTTTTCCAAAGGACTAGACTCCCTTGCTGGCAATAAGGTGATATTAACATAGGAGAGATGTAAATTTCTGAATTCAAGTTAAAATGACAAAAGTGAATAAAGGAGAAGAAAACTAGGGGAAAATGAGGTTACAAATGCAAAGCTGAGTGCTGCAGTTCAGCACCAGAAATCCAAGGGTGGCTAAAATCAAAGGTGGATTATTGAGGGGTTTACTCTCTTTAGATTCCATTTCATACTTCTTCAGAAGTCATCAGGGAGGAACTGTCCCACAGTCCCTATTCTCTGAGTGACTGTCGGCAGACTGCCTTTTTGGGGAAACCTTTTAAAGATCCCTGGTATTTTTAATGGTGCTAATAGTTTCGTGCCTGCTAGGGTTCTAACTGTTGTAGATGTATTATCTGCTTTAATCCTCATAACAATCTTATGCAATGGATACTACCATTATCCTATTTTGTAGACTGAGGAACTGAGGCACAGAGTGCCTTGGGATCTTGCTATAGACTCCAAAGGTGATGGGATTTGATCCCAGGCATTTTGGCCCTGTGCTCAACGTCCCACACTTAATCCATTCTGCAACCCCAGCTCTGAACCTCTGTCATCTGCAATTATTCTCACTATGCGATAGCACTGGTATATTTCAAGTTATAACATGCTTGTCTTCTTTTAAATTTCTGAAGGCCTTAACTCCTTGATTTGAGGACCATGAGTCATCATTCCTTGTTATCAGAGTGTGTGTTATCAAATAATATGTGTATATATATATATATATTTATATATTACTTTTTGTTTTCATTTTTCAGTCTGTATTTTGCAGTGGTTCCATAAGCATTTGCTTTCTGACTGGCCATCTTCAGAGATAACAGCAGTTGTCTGAGAATCCACTGGGAAATTTTAACTGTGAGGTCGAAAGCTTCAAGCTATAAATATCATGATCACGTTTGACTTCATGATTTGTGCGAGAAACACAATGACCTTATGGCACAGCCTGTTATCTCCTAGGCCTGGAGAGGCTGCATGCAGGTTTAATCAAACCCCTTCTCCCATGTAGCATGTATTACAGTTTTATGTTCAGTGGTCAGACACCTTGGGGTGTCCATTTTCTGGGTGGTTTGAATTTAGGTAGGACTAGCTATTGCCGTGTTTTCATTGTAACCCAGCAAGTCACTAATATATTGACTCAGTTGGCTTGAGGAGAAACATTTAGGATGCTGGACTTGGCCAGGTTACTATTATTTAGCAAATGACATGATCTAAAATTAAGATTTCTTGTATTTTCCTCATTTTTGTAGTTGCAAGGGGTTATTTAGCATGGGCTTCATCTGCAATAGTTGTCCATCAGGCCAGTGTTACCTGTTGTTGAACATCTGCCATCGTTCTCCCATTCTTCCCCCTCCAGATGAGCTCAGTTCTGTGTGGTTTCCCCCTATTTATTATGTTCTGTGTCTATGCTTCACGTTCACTACATACCATGTTCTCAAATCTACATGCCTTTGCACATGGCGTTCCTTCTGCTTAAGATAACCTCCGCCACTTGTCAGCTCAGCTAATCCATTCAAAGGTCCCTTCTTTCTTGATACCTCATGTCAAGCTGAGACTCTTTTTCTTGTACATATTTTCTTCATAGCACTAATCAAAGTATATGGTGATTTCTGTTCCCTAATTCCTCTACTGGTATGAGAACTCGTAAGGACAGGGGCTTTGTATTGTTAATTTCTGTTTCCTCAATGCCTTGCAGAGTATAGAGATGCTCCATAATGTTTGTTAAATGAATGAATTGCTGAATGAGTTGGTAGTTTGCTACTCTCCCGTGTAATCTTTCCTATTACAAGGATAGATTTCTGTGGGAAGAAAATGACTGGCCACCAACAGGCAGTGTAAAGATAATCTCGAACACTATTGATAAACAATTTGCTGTGCAATATGGATCCTTCACTAATTACATTCAATTTTGCACTAAAATGAGATGACACATAAGACATGGAATTGGCTTAGACGTTTAGGAATCTGAAGCAGAGTATTTCGTATGATTAAAACCGATTTCTTCACATTATTTCTGTGTCACCAACTGGGAGTATATAAAAGGAAGTCAATATTATATCAACTGGATCTGGTCATCAGACCAATTCCCTTTAGGGTATAAAACTGTCTTTCATTCTGAGAAAAACAAACTAAGGGCCTTAGCCCTGAAACCTCAATTCTCAAACAACATATACCTAAAGTAGGGGTCATATAAATGTATATCTAAGGCCGGCTTCACCAAATGAACTGATATTAGGATCTGCTGATAAGAGAAGTTGTTTCTTTTTCTGGAGACAAATGCATCATATACAAGACACATTAAGCAGCCAAACACTCAGAACTGCCATCAGTTGCTCACTTATTCTTTCTTGGGAATGTCTAAAACTTTACCTTTCCGATAGTCAATAGCTGATTGTGGAGTGATGCTACTGTCGGCATCAAAACCATCCTTACGTGCCGTTGAGTATTTTGAGTTAAAGACCAATGTTTCTGAAAGTTTTACTTCTCTCAACATTTTTTAGCAAGTCAGGGGGACTCTTCTTTTTAGTACTCTGGGTGTCATGCTTCATTTCAGTGATGTCCTCATCATGAGAGAACTGTGAAAAAGAGCTCAGGTAGTCTGTTCTTTGATGTGAAAAGGGAATATGGATTGGAAATTTCTGTCGCCTGTGAGGCTCCAGATCAATCCTGCGGTCCCTCTTCCCGTTCAGGATGTCTGTGACGTACCTATTTCAAACATGAGCTTTGTGCCTTCTGCGGTGGCACCGTGCCACGTATTTTTCTCAACAGAAGACAGAAAGGCGTGTGCAAGTTTAGAGTCTAGTGGAAATAGATTTCCCACTCAAGAGATTGTCCCTTCACAAGGATGCCTTTCAGAACTTACAGTGTCATTGGCTTCGGAGACTGTGCTAATACATTAAAGGGAACACCGATAACTCATTTTTGTGTGGACCTGTACTTACCTACAAAAGTTCCAGATGGTGAGAGGCATCAAATGTTTACTTTCCGAGAGAAACACTGTCTATACGGCTGAAGTATATGCATTTGAAAAATAACTCGTTGTGGCTGTCCTGGGAATCAGGAGATTCAATAATAGCCACCATGGGTTTGCCTTTGCATTCTTAGCCGTTCATCTATCTCTTTGGGGCTGTTTTCTAAGATTAAGCCAACAACTTCAGCTGTTTTATCACACGTGCAGTCCTGAATGCTTGGCTCCGTCCTTTTAACTAAGCGATTATATATAAGTCTGGAAGAGAAACACTGAGGGCTGCACTTTGAACCATCTGCTACCTCATAACCCACGTGAGTACACGAAGCAGGTTGTGAAAGTGGTGATGGTAAGAGACCTCACCGACCCTGCTCTTCCAAATGACCAAGTTGCACTGTCAGCTGTACAAAATCCCGGATTGGTTTGTATTTTAAACTGCAACTGGAGGTGGTATATAGTTGAGAAACCGCCTGAGGAATCCAAGCTGTTCACATCACATGAGTTATCTGCCCATAAAGGATGCCAATCATATTGTTACTGTGGAAAGGATTAGTCATTTGTTTTTTTTTTTTTTTTTTGGACTGCCCTACCTGCAGCACATCTGGGAACATTTTGCATGAAAACAGTTGACTACAGCCCATGACTGAAGGCCAGAGATTAATCTGGATTTAGGAAATCACATAATAGAGTGTAGCAAATGCCAGTTTACTCAGTATAATCTGCAAAAGTCACTAACTCTTGCATGCCGTGGCCCCCCGAACACTAGTCAAAGGTTCATACTGCCTTTCCCATTCAACAGCCTGACTCAGTCCTGATGATTTTGTAGGGGCAGTCCAGACAAAGGATTCTTTATCTGTGGCGAAAACTTACAAAAATGCCTTGAAGTTACCCTGATTTCTATCCCAACCTCTCCCGAAATCGCTGCACTCAACGCCTGTGGCTTACAACCTGGACAATAATATACTTTCATTTTCTCCATTCGTGGCAAATGGATTTATGAATAGAAAGGTTACCCATTTGGGTGCTTTCAAAACTGAAATGATATGCAAACCACATAGGACTCCTCGAATCACGTTTTTTTGGGGGGACCAGTATTATAAGACATGTCGGGTTTCTCATGGTGACATGATGCTCTGTCTTGCTCCCTTCCTAACACGGCACTATTGGAGGAATAACTTTGTTTCCATCCTGACTCAGCACGTGCTTAGAAGAAGAGCCAGAAGGTATTTTGCCGACTGAATCGGTTGGCATCTGACTTTTGCTCCCCTTTTTCTCCATGAATTAATTTTCGAGAGAAATCATGGAACCGAATTCATTTGGGTTCCAGTCACTAACAACGGGATCAAGAGGTCTATGTCGGATCTGGTCCAGAGTGTGTTCGTGTTTGCCAGTAACACCTGCAAAAGCATGGCTCCCAGGGGGACTTGACACCAACAGATCCGTTAGAAGCAGGTCTTTTCGTACCTCGGGGATTGATTTTCGACAATGCCTGTTCGAGGATTTAACAGAGCCACAAGTTGCATTAAACCATGTTTTCTGTGACCCCTGAAGTGACTTGCCTAACGACAACACGACAAATATAGTCTTACCAATGAGAGAGACATTTCTTTCCTTGTTAGCTGTTAACCAAAGGCCAAAAGTTGTTGCTACGCCTGGGGGCAGATGAGGGCTAAGGCCCGGTTGAACCAAAAAAAAAAAAAAAAAAAAGGTTACTATTTCCTCCTGAGGTCCTGGGGCAATAATTTAGGGCAGAAGGTCACATACCACATTATTTGTAGCAAATAGAACTGTGTTATTCATGGTTTCCCCTTTGGCTGTTCACTACTTCAACAGAGGTGTCAGGAAGAAAAGCAAATAGTGTAGTGGTTCATTGCGCTGGAGCGGAATCAAAGAGGCCAACGTTTGGAAGCCCCGCTCCTTCCCTCGCCAGTTGTGTGACCTTAGGCGAATTGTTTTAACTCCTTTAAGATTCAGTTATCTCGTCTGTAGAAAGGAAATAATAGTAGTCCCTTGCTTGAGAAGTTATGTGAGGATGAAATGACAACACAAGTGAAGTATTGAACTCAGGGGCTGGCACTTAGCAAAGGCTCAGAAAGTGATAGAGATGATGGTAACATCTCACCCAGCAGTCATTCATTCAGCGGACTTTGATCAGTGCCAATGGTATAAGGCACTCTTCTAAACTTTAGATTTTTCTGTCATGAGTAAGGTACCCCCACTGCCTTCCATGAAATTATAGTCTGGTGCAAGAAAGAAAAAAGCACAGCCAAGGTTTAAAATTTTGAGGTACGTGTATACAAACTTATACAGAAACACAGGTGAACGAGCAACTAATAACACTCAGGTGAGTCATGGCAGGCCCTCCTGGAGAGGAAACTTGTAGGCTTGATCTTGAAGGATCAGTGAAACGTCACCAGAGAAAGAGAGAAGGATGTAAGAATACATAGAGAAGGGTCTTTGTTTTAATAGTATCCGATAGTTTAGTATTATCAGGGCACCAAGTGTCTTGCAATATTTAGTAGAAGGCAAAGAACAAAGGGACTGTAGCTACACTGCTAAGTGTTTTATATGCTGTGCTAAACATTTTGGATTTTAGCGTGTACTAAACATTTTTGGATTTGTTTACAAAATAAAACCATTAAAATTTTTAATTAAGGGAATGACATGACTTTTAAAGTTGTGTTTAAAAAAAAAAGGCTATAGTGGGGGTGCCTGGGTGGCTCAGTCGGTTGAGTGTGTCTGGCTCTTGATTTTGGCTCAGGTCATGATCTCGTGATTCGTGGGATCAAGGCATACTCACCATGGAGCCTGCTTAAGATTCTCTCTCTCTCTCTCTCTCTCTCTCTCTGCCCCTCCCCCACTCATGTTCTCTCTCTCTCTCTCTCTCTCTCTCTCTCTCTCATACTCGAATAAAAACAAAAGAAAAATAAATACAAAAACGCTGTACTGTATGACATCCAACTTGAAAAGAAAGAGTCAGGGAAAGGTAATAAGATTAACAAAACACTCATCCTGACTTAGGCTGTGAGTTCATGTAACCCCAGTAATGATGAATAAGTTCATACTAGAAATATCAAGATTGGAGGTTTAATGGAAAATGTCAGCCCACCTAAAACTGTTTTATTTGGAGGGGCCCTGGGTGGCTCAGTCGGTGGAGCACCCGACTCTTGATTTTGGCACAGGTCATGATCTCATGCAATGGAGCCCTGCATTGAGCTCTGTACCGGACCCTCCTGGGGATTCTCTTTCTCTTTCTCAGCTTCTCCCCTGCTCCTGCTCTCTCTCTCTCTCTCTTTCTCATAAACAAACAAACAAACAAACAAACTTAAAAAAAAAACCTCTTTTATTTGGTTGGTAGTACTCAAATACTTGTGTCTTCTTTGTTATCCTGTTCGTGTCCTTACAGGCCACCTTCAATCCTTCTTGGAAAGAAGCAGGTCATAAATAATACTGGTCGTTGGACAGAATAGAAAGGGTAAAGAACTTTTAAATCCCTGCTAAAGCCTTTCTTTAATGTGGAAATGAACACTGAGAGTCCGTTCAGTGGCCATTGGTAACAGTTGAAATTTGCTGGATGGCACCAACTTGTGTGGGCTGTTGGACTTCTTTAAATCTGGTTCCCAGTGATATTCCTTAAAACTACTGTGTAAGCATAGGTGAGATGTGCTTACGACATACATATAGTTTTTACTTCTACGGAAAGGTACTTTCAATGGAAAAATTCTGAACAAATTGTAGATGATGTGTTCAATCACATCTGTTTTCCACATTGGGGAAGCTCAATTGCCTGGTTTGTGTCCTACGAGGCCTCACTGTGAACCTGATGGCAGCTCCCCAAACCGGAGGCACAGTGCCTGGGAGAAACCAATGGGTCCCTGGGATGCATGCCCTACAAATTCAGCCCTATTAAGTGATGGCAAATGTTTCAAGATGCTTTGCCATTCTGACCACTTGGCAAGGAAATCCGGTCTAAATCTGGAATATAGTTTTTGAAAGTGTTTGCTTCTATTGTATTCTCCCCTGTGTTGCAGTTCCCTCTATTGGAAGGTAAAGTCAGAGCTGGCAAGAATCAAGGGTTTGTCACTAGTAACAGAGGGATTTCCATAACATACCAGGTGGTGATGTCAGAAATAGCAACACCCCAATTTCAGTGTCCAAAGTCCCACTGATATACTGCCTGGAGTATCAACGTTTGCTTAGAATTTAACTCCAAGTGTTTCTGGAACACTATTCTTAAATTTCCAAAGTCCATTAATTAGAAAAACACTCTGTAAGTTTTCAACTTCATTTTTCATAGACCAGTAAAAGCACTTCTACTACATTAAATCAATGAACTTTCATTATCATAAACTGCCAAGTGTTGGCTCCTTCCGTATTGAAATCCTGAGCCTTATGTATTGATCCATTTAAAAGGCACATGTTTAATGGTAATTTGAAAAGAGAACTTTGTGTTGTTAAAGCAAAATCACATCTTAGGTTTAGCTAAAGGTGTCAGGAGTCCTAATTCAATTAGCTTACCTATTCATCTATTTCACAGTATAAAACACTTGCTGATATGTCAGGAATGTCTGTATTCCTTGCATTTCATCCTATGACCTCCGTCAAAGACATGTGATGGCAAAAAAAAGCTGGTTCTCAGCCATGGGCCATTCTCTTGCCCATTGGACAAGTGGTCCTGATGGTAACCTCTTGTTTTTCACAAGAGTAGTTTCCAAATAAACACGACAGAAGGGGAATTAATTAAGGAATAAATTAACCCCAAAGCAAAGGAAAAACAAAACAAAACGAAACCAACCAACCAGCGCATCTTAGATAATTACCTCTGGTGAGAAATTTCTACAATGAAACAATGTTAACAAAAGCATTTTAAAATTGCTATTGCCTCCCTCCCGGTGATAAAGTCCTTGAACAGTATTGCCCTTTTTTTTTTTTTTTTTTTTGAGGAGGGGAAGCAGGAGCAATGAGGGGAGGTTTCAAAACAATCAGCTTTGTGAAATTGCTTTAGAATGAAAAGTCTGGAAAGGAAATAAATAAAAAGATTCTATTTGAGATAACTTTTGAGTTGGAGTTTCCTGAAGCTTTGGCTCTGTGAGGGGTTGATCAGGAGAGCAGTGTGGGAGGCAAGCTCTCAGGATCCTAATGTTGTTTCCACTATTTGCAAAGTAGTAGAGACTTCACCTTGAATGACCCCCAATGCCTCCAAGAACTGTCTCTCTTGGACTGCAGTTGTTAAAAGTTAAAAAAACAAAAACAAACTAACATATAATAATGATATAATAATAATAATACCAGAGGTGCGTGGGTGGCTCAGTCAGTTAAGTGTCTGACTTCGGCTCAGGTCGCAATCGTATAGTTTATGGGTTTGAGCCCACGTCAGGCTCTGCACCAACAGCCTGGAGCCTGCTTGGGATTCTCTCTCTCCCTCTCTCTTTGTCCCTCCCCTACTCACGCTGTCCCTGTCTCTCTCAAAATAAATAAATAAACTTAAAAACTAATAATATCAATAATAATATCTACTAAAATCTAAAATGTTAAATGTTCATTATGTGTGAAACACTATTTTTGCTGTTTTTAAATGTATTGTCTCATTTAATTCCTATAATTACCAGGAAGAGAGTACCATTAATATCTCCAACTTAGACATGAGGAAAGAGGCAATGAAGGCTTAAATGAACCCTGTCTGCATGCAGAGTTTTAAATCACCGAGCTGAAAGTAAAATTTTAGGAAAGCCTTGCTAAAAATGTATAGTTGTAGCATATCTGTGCCATGATCATTGTATCTGCAATATTAAACTTACTAAATACAACTATCATCTTTACTTTTCTGGTGATTGACACACTAAAGATAGATTAGTGAATGGATTTCTAATGCTGTCACTCTGCTTTTGTTGAGGTCAGGATGATGTTTCCTTCTCTTCTGCATTAGCTATGAGCATAGGCTGTGGCAATACTTGGCCCTCTGATGACTCTGTGTGGACTAAGAACAGAGCCCTCTCCTCATCTGGAATGGCCATGGGCGCCCAGCTCTGTGAACTTGGTTGGTTGTCCCTGGACAACTCTAAGCGCAAAGGAAGTAGAACCCATTTGTGTATCTTTGTGGTATCTTTTGATACTGAAATCAAGGTATATCTTTTGTGGCCCACGTGCAGGCAGTAGAGGAGGGGAGAGTGGGGGGAAACTTTTGTCCCACATTCTCACTTTGCTACATCATCGTCCTTTTGCATCAAACCCAGTTTTCCATTGTAAGAAAATGCTTATTTGAAACTTACGAACACCTAGACTAATCTGGAATAGGTGGGTCGCGGCTGTGACCCCCCGAGTCCGAGATTTGTTTACCTGGTAGAGGCATTATCCTTGGTGCCCTCAGTACACAGGCAAAAGGATGCATTTCCTAAACTCATGTGGCTTATCAGTTGGTGGAAAACTAGATCTGCAAATAAACAATGGTATTTAATAAGATAGTAGTGGTGATGTGTGTTTACGTTGTGGGAGCTTGGGAAGCGTTTCTCAAGAAGGGTAGGGTTGGAAGTGAGAACTGAAGGTAGGTGGGGTTTGGGAAGGCCTACAGACAGCTGAAGAACATTACATCCCAGGTGGAAGAAACACTGTGTTCTCTCTTTCATGAAAGAATGTGCAGATCCTCTCTGGGAGACTATGAGAAAGCAACTTTCCAGGGAGACTTCAGAGGCAGGCTTGATGTTTACACTGATCTAAATGTCTTTTTCCTGTTTATCTCCACTGCCTTCTGCTCATTCTGTCATGCTCTCTGGTCTCCTAGGGCTTATGCTGTCAATTGATACTCAGGTCCTATTCTTACGCCTGTTTTATATATGGGTTTGATACCTCCTCATTTGCTTATACAGGCCTCAGAGACTCCTAAGAGGTCTATTTTTAAAAAAAAATTTTAAGGTTTATTCATTTTTCCAAGGCAGAGGCAGACATGAGGCAGGGAGGGGCAGAGAGAGAGGGAGACACAGAATCTGAAGCAGGCTCCAGGCTCTGAGCTGTCAGCACAAAGCCCGACACAGGGCTTGAACCCACAGACCGTGAGATCATGACCTGAGCTGAAGTCAGATGCCTAACTGACTGAGCCACCCAGGAGCCCCCTAAGAGGTCTGTTTTTAAATTTTATTTTATATTCTCTCTGCTCCATGTTACCCAGACCCTACACAATAGTATTCTTGATGTTCTTAAACTATAAATGCTTAATAGATGCTTATTTTCTGATGAAAAATGATTTTCGTGAGAGCCCTGGTTGTAATATGTAGGTAATTGAGATGCCGGGTTCACCAAACTCATAAAAATACTACCATAATCAAGTGAAATAACAATTGGCTGGGCTTCTTCAAAGTGAGCCTGACAGAGAAGAGCCGATTATTTATTTGCTTCATATTTGAGATACTACTTCTGTGGTAATCCCTTGTATCGCAATAGTAGAGCATTTTGGTTACGCGAGAAGTGCCCTTAAATGCCGTATAGTTCTAATACCAACATGAACATGCTGCTTCACTTTCAAAAATGGGCCAGTTTTGCTTGAATAACCCCAGTGACAGAGGACTCACTTCCTCACACCCCCTGCTGTTTCATTTCTAGGACATCTCCCTTACGTTGGCCCTAAATGCGCCTTGTTCTAGATCAGTGATTGCCTGTTGGGAAGGGCCATAGCTCTGTGATTTGGCAAGCCATGGGAACATTTTTGGATGTCACAACTTCAGGTGCTGCCGGCATCGAGTCTAGCGGGTGGAGGCCGGTGATGGCTGCTAAAGAAACCTCCCAAGCACAAGGGCAGCACCAGCCCAATACTGCCAAGGCTGAGAAACTCTCCTCTAGGTTCACCTTATTGATCCACATAAAAAGTATAAAATTTTCCATCCAGCAGTCTGTCTGAGACTTGGACATAGTTAACTGCACGAAGGCTTTTGTATCTCCAAGTCCTTCGATTATTTTTCTAATGCTGTTATAATAAGACGAGCAATTCGTGTGTGACTCTTCCTAAAGCATTTGAATTTAAAAAAGAAATGAATCATTGGGAGGGAGGGCAATGCTTAATTCAAACTGGCCAGTGGCGGACCGCTTTTGCGCCGTGGAATTGGTGGAGGAATAAGAGAGTGGTGTCTTGATGTGCAGTTCCCCTTGCCCCATCTAGATAAAACCCATGAAACCTACTGCAAGGGATTTAGTTTAAGGAGTTATTCTGATCAGAGACATGATGGAAGCAATGCATGGCATTCCAAATCCGTGTCATGATACTAATGTCACAATGACTCTCTCCCAGGGCTAGAAAGGTCCTGAGATACGGATATTGCCTGTAAAAGGGTCTGACTATCCTGGGCATGAGAGAGAGGTAGTGAGATCCTTTCAAGGCTCTCTTCTGCCCTTTCTATGAGCTCATCTTTTAGATGCCATCTAACCCAGGCCCCCATTTGTTGCTGAGGTCACTTTAACACTCAGGGACACAACAGCTGGGTCAACTAATACCTGTCATTTCAGTTAAAATGTGCTCCAGGTCGGCAAGAAAGACTGAAAAAAATGACACATCCTCTGAAAAAGAGAGAGGAACGTTTTTAGAACAATTCAAGGGACATGTTTGAATGGACAGCTGAGGAGCTCTCATTGTAGTCTGTTTAAAAAAGCACAAGCATGAACAATGCTTCAAAATAAGTACCCTGTAGACAATGGCCCAGCTAAAGGCAACCAACCCGATACTCTTCTTGAATAAATACTATTTTCCCTTGAAGTGGGTAGATTGCAAGCTTATGGGGAAGAGCAGAATCGTCTTAAAGAGAATCACCAGAGGAGGTCAATAGATCCCATGTATATTTGCTAATAAAGAAGGATTTTGGTGCTAGCTTTCATTGATTATCCAGTTAAGAAATCAATACTGTTGCTTTATAAAAGGGACAACCACAGAGTGGTTTGCGCTGCTTAATAAGAGTGTTGGGAAAATAATTATTAAGGTCTTCATCCATGGTGATACAATTTAACTCAGTAAATCATTAAGAATTTCCTCTTTCATGCAGTTTTCACCCTCTGCAAACAATGCCTATTGTATGAGCTAACACAGCAGGAGGTATCTCCTCTGCTGACTTCCAGAGAGTTCTTTTCAGTTAGTGAGAAGATAATGAAAGAAGAGGAAGCGGGAGAGAAAGCATCTCCTCAAGCAATCCCACCAAGAAAGCAATCCAGGCTCACGTAGGGGGATTATTATCATTCTCTAAAATCCTCTCTCTCAACAGGCAGTTTTGTAACAAAAAACTCTTTGGTTTGGGACTGGGCGTTACAATTAGATGATAGGAAGTTTTCAAACTGGGTGGTGGATTTGTGTTAGTACATTTCTTCTCTGGCTTCACCCTCTTTTTTCCCCTCTGCTCAGTTCAAGCAAAGATACTTTCCATTAAATATTCAGGAAGTCAAAAGTAGTTAAAAATGGATTACAGTGTTGCCTGACGTAAATGAATCTTTGTGGCTACCGGCTACGTGCTGTTACTACGGTTATCAGACACCGGGGTTTATGAGAAGAGTCAGTCCAGGAGTAGTAGGCAAGTGTGAGAGGTACCCTGAAAAATCCACTCTCTTAAAATGTTTTCTTCATTAATATACAAGAGTGCTCTAAATTCAGCATTAGAAATTTATTGCTTTGGATTGCCTTTGACTATGTTTTAAAATTCTTACTAAAAGATTTATTTCAAACGGATAACACACTTTAATTCTTCTTCTTTCTTTCTTTTTTTAAAATTTACTCATTTATTTTGAGAGAGAGAGAGAATGCAAGTTGGGGAGCAGCAGAGAGGGAGGAAGAGAGAGAATCCCAAGCATGCTCTATGTTGTCAGGGCAGAGCTGGATGGGGGCTCGATCTCACAAACTGTGAAATCATGGCCTGAGCTGGAATCAAGAGTCAGACACTTAAACAACTGAGCCACCCAGGTGCCCCTAACACACCTTAATTCTTAGCTGTACAGCTAAGAATTCTCTGAGCTCCCTAAGGGGTCTCCCTAAGACCTCTCTTTGTTCATGATGCCTAGCTGAAAGCAAGACCCTGTGGGGAAGTGTTCCTTGGAAGCTGTCTGAAATTCAGTGTATAGACAAATCACTCCACCCCCTAGTTTACTTTGGCCAGGACCAGTGTGTGGTCTAATGAGAGCCTGAGCAGTCAGGACCCCAGGGGGCTATGGAGGAAGGGGTGAAGCCATCTCTGCACTTCCTCTCCAGCTCACTCCCTTACTGTGTCAAGGCCTTCGTCCTCTGGCCCATGGGTATCTGCCACAATATTCTAATTGGCCTCTTCAGATCCAGTGTCTCCTTCACACTGTGGCCCACTTAGCCTTCCTCCAGTGCAACTTTCATGCTATCCATCTTTCTCAAAACCTTTCTAAGTGTTGTTTCTGACCTTGTGAGCTATATGAACATATTGGGAATTGTAGTTACTGTTATTTCATAGGAATATTGTACCTGAAGCCAGAGTGTGAGTTCCTTGAGGTGAAGGCTGTGTTATTTCTTACTTTAGTGGTCTTTCTAACCCTTGTCCTAGTGCAGAACACACACAAGGGATATACACAGATTGACTTGTTGATGAAGCATATGGGGCACCAACAATGGCCTCATGGGACTGTTTGGCCACTGGGAAGGCCATGGAGTTGGTTTTAGATGTGGCTCTTCTACTGACTTTTCCTATCATTGTGGGGACCTAATAGTTACCATTTATTGAATATGGTAGTGTTTTGGTGAGGCATTTTCCACAGATGCTATCAATTTATCCTCTCAACAACTTATCAAGGTAGATGCTATTTGCTTATTTTATTTATTTACTTTTAACGTTTATTTTGGAGAGAGAGGGAGGGTAGGGGCAGAGAGAGAGGGAGGCAGAGAGAGAAGCAGGCTCCAGGCTCTGAGCTGTCAGCACAAAGCCCAACTTGGGGCTTGAACTCACAAACCACGAAATCATGACCTGAGCTGAAGTGAGAAGCTTCACTGAGCCACCCAGGGGCCCCTATTTTGCTTATTTTACACATAAGCTAAAAAATGTGGAGTTGGAATCATAACCCCATCTTTCTGGTGGTCAAAATTGATATCCTTCATTATAGCATGATACTTTTGGATTCTTTATTTGTGCTGTAGAAACAGAAAGCATATCAGCATTTGTGACTTTATGTTAATTTTGACCACATGAATGAAATAATAAGCTAGGTCCTTTGATGATTAAGAAATGGCTTCTTCCCTTGTGAACTCATACAGGATTTTAGTAGCCCAGACTTTTTTTTTAATAGAACAATTTGCCCCCCCCCCCCGGCCTTTTGAAGGTACATAGGTAGTAAAAGAGTAAAATTAGTTTAAAAAATCTGTTTGCCTGGCATAGTTTAATTACTTTGGCTAAACAGGTATTTACACATCTGGTGTAGAGTGTAATTTATTGCACTGAAGAAACTAAGGTCAGAAAAGCATATATATATTCTCTTACCAGTGGTAATATCAGGTATAATATAAATATTTATAAAATGATTGGCACCCATCTGGTGAGATTATTATTGAAAGACGACAGATACATATTTTTAATTCTCTCTTCTCAAATAGCAAATCCCGTCTCTCCTGATCCAAGTATAGAGATAGTGGCAAAATTAACATAATATGCTTTGAGATGTGCAATATTTTCTATCCACCTAATGAAGCCAAAGGGTGTTTATGAAAAACCAATTATCCTAATTACTCATAATATGAGGGTGTGTTCTGAAGAAGGAAAGAAATTTGAAGTAGCTCATTTAGAGCAGCACAGAATTGTACATAGAATTTTAAATGCCAGGAATCTAGGAGATAGAAATAAGGTTATTCCAATGCAAATAGAGCCGACTTAAGTGGTTTGTGACATCTAAAGATAACATGAATGTAATCTGACTTCCGTTAGTGCTTGGGGCTTTGATTATAGTAATTTGGTAAGAGGCAAAGAACACGACTCTTGGAATCACGGACTTTTATTATTGTGACCTTCATGCCATGCACTTCTATTATTGTGACCTTCGTGCCTCTCACCAAAAAAAAAAAAAAAAAAAAAAAAAGATTGAATGGCAGCTAACATATAGAAACCATATGGAACAGTTGAAAGAGCACAAAAGTACATAAGATTTGAGTTCTAGTTCTTGAGCTGCCTACCAATAGGACTTTTTGTGAAACCAGTCTTTCTGGGACTTGGGAAAATGAGAAGGTTGAGTTAGTAATTTCTCAGCTCTTTTCCATCTCTAAAATTCTGTGACCGTGTGAGTAAAAATTGCTAGAGTTTGAATAACGTGTTCCTTCTTTTTCTAACATAATTATAAGATCCAATTGTCAACTTTTTATCTTAATTTAAGTCACAGGCTGAATTGTTTCTCCCCCCCCCCCCCCCCACCGCCATGGTAGTAATTCACTGGCTTTTCTGCATACATTTTCAGATTTGCACCATGAGAAACTGTTTACGATTAGTCTCTGAACAAAATGATGCTTTAGTAAAAATTGTGTAAAAAAACCCCAGAGTTTAGATGCTATTTCTTCTGATGGTTGATTGTATGGATGGATTCAAATAATCATGTCACCTTATACCCACATCCTTTGTGATGTAATTTCATAGCACTTGTCCTGTGGGCAGGACATATTTCTCTGCTCCTCAACTCTGGGCTGAGCCCTGTCAGTTGCTTTGGTTAACAGGATGTTAGAAGGAATGATAAAGCAGAAACTTGGAAGGGGCCCGTGCAGTTAACTTTGCATTTCCTTGCACCTCTGCCATTGCTCTGAGAAGAACACGTCTGAGCTAGCCCAGCAATTCCAGGTGGAGGATAAGGAACAACCAGGAATAGAGCCACCCACAGCTGAACCCCACCTCGATCAGCTCACTCCAGCTGATCTTCAGATCAATTTAGATTCAGATCAATTTATAATTATTATAAATTATATTAATAAATCTTGTTTTAAGTCACTGAGTTTTGGGATAGTTTGTTATGCCACAGTAGCTACCAGAGACACTTCTAAACAGTTTTCATCGCTAGAGAAATGTTACGTCTGCAAGCCCGTATTACCAAATACCCACTGAAATAATCGATTATATTTTAATATTATCCATGAAGGCAATTATCAGGATATTTTCTTTTTGTTTCCCCAGGACATGAAACCAAAGAGACATAGCATTTTAACAATAGTGCTGGCCAATCTTACCTGTATGGAAACACTGCTGTATGAGCCGCCGATGACCCCTGCAATGAGCAGTGGGATATTTTCTTGGATGGCATAGGATCCGTCAGGACACATATACTCAGCTTCATCCACTTTAGTCAAAGATGCCCTGACAAATTCCAGTGATTGCTCTAATGCATAGGTATCCCTTGAGCATGTATCCAAAATGTGCACACCCAACTTCACTCCTGGTAGCAAGTAATTGTCTTTGTTGATTTCATCAATAGCAAACAACATGGCTTCCAGGCGTTGGATCCCTCGGTCCTCATTGATTCGCCCACATTCCTCAGTTCCAGTGCCTTTTTCATTAATAGGAAACAGACCCCCTAAAACAAGGTCACCTTCTATTTTAATTTCCCTCCTCAGAAAGTTATGGTCCCCTAAAGAGAGTAAAAATCCCTTTGAAAACAAAGCTAACATGAGAACTTGGAGTGTTGTCAACATCTTCATGAATCCTGCTTCTGTACCTCCGGGAGATATCAATGGATGAAGCCAATGTTGCCCGCTAGTCCTCCTCTCTCATTTCCAAACTGGATCTTTGGCCTGTCCTTCAAATAAGGGAGGAACAGACTAACAGAGCCTGTTACCAAATTCCTAAAGAGATAAAAATTATATGAACAAAAATGGTAAACAAAACATCAGTGATTACATTGAGGGTCCCCAATCAGACCTTTGACGGGATCATGACTCAAATTACCAGTTAGTAAACACATACTGCACCACTACACCAGGCACTCTCCCCACAGGGATTCTCACCCAGCCCTTACAACACATGGTGACGCAGATCTTAGCGGTTCCATCTCTCAGAAATGGGTACTGAGGACTAAAACAGTGAAGCGACCAGAGTGTACCTGGAATGGAGGTGATGTTTAGACTCTGGTTTTCCTAGTGCCAAGTTCAGTACTTCACCTACTTGGTCATTGGCTCTGGTCAGTCAATGGTAGGGCAGTAACTTGGATTAATCTGTATCCTTTCTCCTTCAGCTACATTTATAGACCAGCTCTTTTTATTCACTCTTTTCTTTCCATTTGGGGACGAAACAAAACACCCAAGTGGCTCTTTCACCATTTCTGTATTTCTGCCATCACATTCCTGTCCTTCCTTTATTCTAGATACTCTCAGCCCGCTGCAATCAAGATTCTGCCTTCACTGCTCTAAGGAAAAAAAAAAAAAAGGCGGCTCTGGAAAAAGCTACTACTGATCTGCTAAGTTTTCAAATCCACTAACCCCACTGTAGTCCTCATTTGACTTGAACTTCATTGAAATTCTGACTACTTTCTACCTGCTCCAGCTTCCTAGGTTTCTGTTCTCTTTCTTCTACATCTCAAATTTCATTGTTGAACACCTCCTCCCCACCCCAGGCTCGGTCATCCACTGTCAAGGTTTCAACTCTCACTGAAATGATTCCTAGGTTAGCTGCCTGCTAAACAGCCCTGCCTACACATCCCTGTGACACCTCAAGGTCTGTAAGTTATAGACTCTCTCTGATCTCTGCGATTGGATCTTCTTTGTATCCAGGTGCTCATGCCAAAAACCTGCAAGCTTGAGCCCTTCCCACTTTCCCCGCTTCCACCCTTAATTAGCCACTAAGTCCTGTAAAGTTTACCTGATTAGCTTCCTTCAACGCCACCTCTTTGTTTATAACCCCTCCGTGCTAGGCTCTTGTTCTCACTAACAGGACCATCGCAGGAGGTTCTACAGACCTGCTGCCCGCCCCCAAGGCATGTTTTTATCAGTTAGGAAAAGATAACCTTACTCAAGTACAACATTTTCAAATTTGTATGGTATCACCTGGACTGCAGATGATGGGGGAAAGTTCCAATTGCCGCCGATAGCTGCCTCCTCCAGCCAGAGTTAGGCAACTCCTGATGTGGCCTCACATTCAGAGGGGTGTAGTGATTACCAGTGGTGGGGTCTGTGCAGTAGACCGTGGCTTAGGACGCTTCAAGAAATCAAGCTTCTTTTTACATTATAGGGGAGAACATAACGCACCTTCAAGGATGCAGGCAAAGCCCTGCCATGATAATCATGTTTTTGACAGTAGGCTGGGGTCTTCCTAGGGAACATTCCAGAATCCTGGTGTGGAGTAGCCCAGTTGCATGTACACAAGCCAGCAGACCTACCTACCTACCTACCTACCTAGCACCGGAGCAAACACTGGCCGGCCCTTTCGTGCCACCTGTGTGCCGCCCCTCTCCCCAGATGAGGTAAGCTTATTATTTTTAGAGTCCGGTGAGAGAGGTGATGGCAGAGATTCCTGGAACATTCTCCTGACAGGGTGCTGTTGCGTGTTTCTGTGTGTGGTTTGGTGTACCTGCCCGCTCTCCTGCTTTTGTACGTGATTGTGTATTGGTGGGGTTTGACGAGGGAGGGCGTCCTCCGGGCTGGCCTTCCACTTGGTCAGGATGTCCGAAAACCACACCAGCTGTGTGCTGTCAGCTTTGTCGGTAAATGTTCGTCATCTGAATGGTGGCCCACCCGAGGAGGCACTCGAGGAATGCAGAGTCTTACTTGCCGCTCAGAATGGCCCGTCTCCTACCAGTCTATACCGACTTCCTTCAGCCTCTAGGTTGAAGGATTGACTTCTTCGTGCTCCAGAATCTTGTCCCTGGCTAGCTCTCAAGCCTTACTGTTCACCAGGCCCATCTGCTCCCTTCTACCTCTGCGCCTCAGCTGTTACTGAACTATGTTTACCTGAGAGGACTTCTAGAATGTTGATGGCGCCTGGTGTGGCTCATGTTTTTCCCTTTGCCGTGAATGCCCTTCTATACCCATCTGTCTGGCAAACACCCACTTATCATCAAAGACTCAATAATCACTACCAGGAAAGGCCAAGAATTTTTTCCTCTCTTCCTTCTCTGCTCAAATCCTGCTTTATATTCCTACTGTAGCTACTTCAAGAAATGTTTGCTATTACTATTATAGTTCTTATTTGTTTCTTTGCTCATTGGGAATAAATAAAATGGCACAACATTGAGGATTTTTAAGGCGTGAAGAAAAAAATCAAAACCCAACAATAAAAAAAGAGACAGGAACTAGTTCAGTATGTACTTTAACAGTTTTGACATTTCTCCCTTCTCATGTTAGCAGTGCCGTTTATTTATTTTTAAAAAAAAATTTTTCTTTAACGTTTGTTTATTATTGAGAGACCGAAACAGAGCGTGAGCATGGGAGGGGCAGAGAGAGGGGGAGACACAGAATGCAAAGCAGGCTCCAGGCTCCGAGCTGTCAGCACAGAGCGTGACGTAGGGCTAGAACTCACAAACCGGGAAATCACGACCTGAGCTGAAGTCAGACACTTAACCCACTGAACCACCCAGGCACACCTGCAGTGCCCTTTAAAGCCCAGCTTTCCACATGCTTTCTGTTCCTTTTGCATGAAGCAAGTGATAGATTGTTTTCTTGAGACATGTGAGTCATCCGGGTTTTGTTTTGTTTATTTAGGTGTGAGCCTCAGCAATGACAGCAGCAGTCATTGGAACGCGCAGCGTGAGCCCAGAGACTCTCCGGGAGATCTGCCACGGGGCACTAGAAAGTCTAATAATAAAAATCTTTTTAAGTTTATTTATTTATTTTGAAAGAGAGAGAGAGGAGAGAGAGGGGGGCAGAGAGAGAGCAAGAGGGAGAGGATCCCAAGAAGGCTCCATTCTGTTGGTGCAGAGCCCAATGCGGGGCTCAATCCCCTGTACTGTGAGATCACGACTTGAGCAGAAACCAAGAGCTGGACTCTAAATGGACTGAAGCACCCAGGAGCCCCTAATAATAAGTTTTTAAAAAGTTTATACTGTCATATATATATATATATATATATATATATATGTGTGTGTGTGTGTGTGTTTCATATCAATTTCTGGTCTCTCTTTGATCTCTATGTGTAATTCCCTTTGAAGCAAAACTACCATGGAAGGCAAAAGACACTGTGATCATTATCATGAATGATAAAGAAGCAGAAATTGCTCTATAAAATAATTGTTTTATGTGTCTAATAAAAGAAAAGAGCTAATTAAAAGAAGGTCATCAACACAACTTTACCGTGTATCTGAAAAACAGGTAGGTATCTCTTGGGTCAGTAGAAAGTTTGACTACTCAAAGAGTAAAGACGACCTTACAGTTTATGGAGAGCTTAATTCTCTCTTAAGAAAATGCTCTCTTAATTCTCTCTTAAGAAAGGGTGCCGGGGTGGCTCAGTTGGTTAAGCGTCTGACTCTTGATTTCTGCTCAGGTCATGATCTCATGGTTTGAACCCCATGTCAGCCTCTGTGCTCACAGCATGGAGCCTGTTCAAGATTCTCTGTCTCCCTCTCTCTCTCTCTGCCCCTCCCCCACTTGCTCATGCCCTCTCTCTCTCTCTCTTTCTCAAAGTAAATAAATAAACTTAAGAAAAAAAAAGAAAGAAAATCCTCTTGTCCAAAGCCAACTTGAAAGGCAACATTGCATTACACTGAAAGTAATAATACATATTAGTCTGCCTGTTTCACAAATAGGGGCTGTATTTTATTTATGTTTGTGTATCCAGGGCCTGGCATAATGTCTGCCTGCAATCCAGAAGATACTCAACAAAAATTCCTTGAAGGGACAGGGACATCCATGACTAGTATGTTTGCAGATGACTCTTGACAATTTTATTTGTGGCATAGTAAAGGGGAACTAAAGTAGAGAAAGGGGTTCTTTTATTTCATCGCCCACCCCGTCATCTCAAGGTGCTCTTCTCCTATTACTCTGCTGGTAGAACTACTAACAGGTAGAACTGTAGATACTACTTTGTGAAGTTGCCAGAGAAAAATGCTTCCTTTGTATTTGGAAGGAATACAAATACCTGCTGAGGCAGGCCCCTATGAAGGTAGGAGAGATGTGGCCTCAGGCTGACCTACATTTACTTCAGTGAAAGCTTCAGCGAGGAGAATACTAAATTAGGAACATGCATATTATCCTCTTTCAAAGCATCAGAGACGCATTCACTCATGAAATATTTATTGAACACCTACTATGTGTGTGCTAGGCCGTGAGCTGGATATGCAGAATATACACTGTAATTGCAAGCAAGTGAACATTATGCCTGCTGTCGAATAACATTCTAAATGCTTAGGTGTTTTTATGCCAAAAGGGACGGAAAGGAACTCGTGTCTGTTTCTACCAACTATCTCTGCCATTTATGAAAATCTTCCAAATAAGTTTACCATGGGTTTCTTTTAACATGGTAATTGTTATTAAATGCTTGACTCAAAAAGCAATCCATTACATATTACGTATATCATATACATTTAAAAAGTAGATATACAGATCTTAAAAACAAGTTGACTGACAACAACACTATGTAAAATCTTTTTCCTTTAAGCCTTCTGACGAGGCATCTTTAAGTAACATTTAATGTAGTCTTGGAGAATTACAAATTAAAAATCAATTAGAGTAATGCTTAAATAGACTGTCTTAATATTTTCTTATTTACCTTTTCCTTAAAGCAAAATTTAAAATGATTAAGAGCGTAGGGCCATGAATAATTTAAAGACACTTAGCATTATTTAAAATGAAGCCCTAAGAACTAAAAGAACAGGAAATTAAAATTTAACATTGAAAAACAGACAAACATGCTTAATTTAATGCAACGGTTTATCTGTGAGCAACACCTTATCGGATTGGGGGAAAGGGCAGCAGCCACTTCCTTTCAGGTTCCTTACATTAGAAATCAGCCAGGGGCACATCCCCCAGATAAACAGGCTCCCTACCGCAGCCACATTCACATGCAGCAGGAGGACTGCAGCTCTGTGCTCAAAGTTCTCTGTTCAGGGATGATGAGTGATGTGTCAACTCTAAACAAGCATGTGTAGCCCTCTGCGGGCAACCTGCTCACCGATGTTTTATTAATCGGTGCATTAATAGAATCTCAGAGGTTCGCTGTGAATATAACCCCTGGAATACGTGGGCAAGAAGCGTTTCTATACTCTGCGTATGCTAATGTGTACGTTCCTTCCTCTCTTGACTTTGCCCAGGGACGCAGTGTCGAAAACGAAATCCAGTTTGATTCAATGAATAAGTCGTTTATTCAGGGAAGATCTAACGCCAGCCACCATGCCTACTCTCCCCTAGAAAGAAACCCTTAAGATCTGGAGAAATTTTAGGGTTAGTGATAGCATATGAAATTTGATTGTAAATTTAGCTATAAAATTTTTCGCTGCCAGAATTATAGGCAATAAAAGGCATGGTCTTTGTTCCTGAACGGCCGTTTTCGATTGGGTAAACAGAGGTTGTAGCTTTCTGACATTTTTAATAGCAGGATGTGTCAAGCGCATTCTAATTCCTTTATTTTTACTGTGCAACAGATGTATTTTTTCCCAGAATCCTTTAAGAAATTATTGTGAGTAGATGACTATTTAAAATCCAATCATTTGTAGCAAATCTACTTAAAATTTCTAGCGTAAATTACTTTAGCTGTAAGGTGGTCTAATTCCATTTGCTGAATTCCCATAGTTTGTGCTATGTTTATGATGATCATATTTTTTAATATTTATTTGCCTAGTTTTTTTAAGTTCAAATTTAACAATTTGTTCTTTTCTTTCTTTCTTTCTCGTTAGATTGTAAGCTATTGGATATCAAGGACAGTGCCTTAGACATTTCTGTACTTCCCATAGTGCCTCACATATAAATTTGTCAAATATTGGTTAAATGATAAATTCCAAGGAGCATGTAGGTTTTTGAGAGATCAGTCAGAGGACTGGAAAAATAATTTAGAAATTCTCTGCAGGGAATGAAGAAGATAGCTGAGAAGACCACTACCGCCCCTCCCTCCCGCCCCCAAAGTGACATTATAATAGGTCAAGATGCAACTTTGGCACTAGAGAAACTTGACCCAAATAGCTCTCAATTTTCCTCTGACTTTGAATTGCTTTAAGGAAAAAGATACGCAGTAAAACTAGAAAAGCTGAGAGCGCTTGAGAAATTGGAAAGGTTAGGACACACATTGGTGGTCCCAGGGAGATTAGGAAAAATGTAAAACAACACAGGACCTACAGGTCAGGTTCTATGATGCATGAATGACAAGGCGGAAGAGTGGAGGCCAGGCCTATGTATTTAGATTTGATGTGTGAGCCTGTTTTATTCACAGAGAAGACAGAAGCAGCCCCAGACCCTAGGTGGCTCTCTGGAAGATGGAGATGGTGCCATTTGGGATGAGAGCCAGAAAGAGAGGTTGATGAGGCCACAAGGAGAAACTCCCACTTAACTATTTGAACTTTGACCCCTGTACCCCCTACAAAGTCACAAATCCTATTTCCTTCAATCCTCTGAATTTAGAAAAAAAGGGTTTTTATGAGGTAGGCAAACAGATGTACAATTGTGTTAAACTTGGGTCCTTAGGGTAATTGCTGCTAATTTACTTCCAATCAATAATATTAACTTGATTCATTTCACGTACAATATATATGAAAAATTTATTCAAAGTGAGTGGATAAAAATTCAAAGTGAATCTTTCTTGTTCTAAACACCAACGTGCACAGTATTTTCCTCCATGTGCGTACGTGTGCGTGTGTGTGAGGGCAGTATGTGTGTTGCCATTTCAGCTGGTTTTCATCCTCAAGTTTCCTAACCTCATTACAAAGCCTTGGAACTGGAGCCTCCCCAAATTCCCTGCAGTCTACCTTTGTCCTTTTCCTCTTAGAAGCTGCCAAATCTAATAGGAGTTATAGGTTTGTCAGCATGAACAGAGAGTACAGAAACTGGGTTTGTCAAAAGCTTTCCCTCTAGCTCTGGACAAAATGGCAAAGGAGAAGAAATGGAGGAATGCTGTTCAGGGGAGAACATTTTTACTAGTTGGCCATGTGATCTATCAAGTGACTGCTATTAATAATGTCCTGTGTGTATACAGTCCTTTCTCTTGTATAATGTCAAAGTGTTTTGCACAATGAATTAACTTTTACTGCTGCCTTTGTAATGCAAATTGTTTAAGGTAGTAGTGGGAAGTAAATATTGAATTAGGATCTAAGGAAGCTTTTATCATTATTGCCCAATAAAGCCTTACAAAAGAGAACACATATCAACATATGTCCTATGTGTTTCCCCCAAAATATCATACGGATCTCTTAAATTTTCCTCAGTAGGTAAAAGATACAACATCTGAAAGACCATCATCTTTGCCTAGTGCTAAATGAAGTTGTTAGAATACCTATAGCTGGCTTCTGCTTCTGGCCAGTCATAGTAATTGGTATTGAATCTGCCCTCCAGCTGAAAATAGCTGTAAAATGGACAAAATGTATAAGGCAAACTATGATCCTTGAGAGAAAGAAACGCATGAAGGAATTGCCATGATTACTCTGTGACGTTCCCAACATTCTACATGGGAACACTATTCTGCCCTGGGGCAGGGGCAGCCTCATTGACCTCAGAGGCAGAGATTAAGAGTTCTTGGCTTCTGAAGTGATTGCAATTTGTAGGGCAGAGGGATGCACAGAGATGGTGAGAATGAGATCTATGTGGTGCAAAGGTTAGTCATGTCATATCCAGGGTGAGATTCCTCGAGGCCTGGCAGGGATCACCTGCCTGCAGAGGGTTGAGATAAAGGTCAATATCAGAGGTCATGCATATCAGAAAACTAATGAAACTCTAACCCACCTTGAGTGGAGAGACCACACCAGGCATTATTATACTTTCAGTCAAATTTCCAGAAAGGCTATGCTCTACAACTAAGAGCCAAGCTCAGGAACAAGGGACATGTCATAGGACTACATCTAGAAAAGACCTGCCCTAAGAAGACTAAAACTAAGTCTAACAAAACTAAAATTATTCACCAGTTACTTAACTGCCTGCTAAGGCAAAACTCAAAACTCTTAAAGGAAGATGACATCATTTAGACTGCCTTCAGTATAATCCCACAATAACCAATATGCTATCAAAAGTTGTTTGACAGTCAGAGAAGGACAGATATCATGTGTTTTCACTCATATGTGGATCTTGAGAAACTTAACAGAAAACCATGGGGGAAGGGAAGGGGAAAAAATAGTTATAAACAGGGAGAGAGGCAAACCAAAAGAGACTCTTAAATACAGAGGACAAACTGAGGGTGGATAGGGGGTGGGGGTGATGGGAAAATGGGTGATGGGCATTGAGAAGGGCACTTGTTGGGATGAGCAATGGGTGTTGGGATGAGCACAGCCAATGTGACAATAAATTATATTCATAAAAAATTGTTTGACATATAAGAAAACAGGAAAATGTGACCCAGAGTAAAGAGAAAAAGCATTCAATAGAAATAGGCCCTGAAATGATTCACATTTTGAAATTAGCAGATAGGAACTGTAAGTAGACTATTGTAAATATGTTCAAAAATTTAAAGAAATGAATGAATAGATGAGAAATCTCATGAGACGATAGAAACTATAAAAAAACACAAAACTACTATATTTAAATATATAAAATATGTGTGAGGGGGGCACAACAAATTGGAGATGGGAAAACAGTCAATAAAAACCTGGAAGATAGATGACAAGAAATGATCCAGTCTGACCAGAAAGAAATGACGTTGAAAAGAATTGACCAAAGCTTCAATGTTCAGTTGGACAATATTAAGTGGTCTAATACACATGTAATTTGAGTTCCAGAAAGAGAGGAGAAAAAATGGAAGGAAAAAAAGTGCTTGAGAAAATAGTGACTGAAAATACCCCAAACTTTGTGGTAAGCATAAGACTACAAAACCAAGAAGCTCAGCAAATCCTAAGCAGGATAAATACAAATAAAACCACATATAGCAAATCATAGACAAATTGTTAAAACCTAAGGTAAAGGGAAATCTTGGAAAACAGAGTAAAACGGCACATATGTGCAGGGTAACGATATGAATGACGGCTCACTTTTCATCAAAAATAGTGGTGGCCATAACCCAATGGAATGGCATCTTTAAAGTTCTTGGGGGGAGAAACCAGTCAGGCATCCCAAAATTCTATTTCCAGTTCAAATATGCTTCAAGAATTGAGGTGAAATTCAGATTTTTCAGGCAACTAAAAGTGAGAGATTTCATTGCCAGCAGACTTAAACTATGAGAAATGTTAAAGGAATTACTTCAAAGAGGATGACACCAGATGGAAATTCAAATGTATAGGAAGGAGTGAAGCGCACCAGAAATGGTAAATGCACGGGTTAATATAGAAGATCTGTTAAGTCCAGCTGCCAGGCATTGTTAGAATGAGTTCAGGGAAACTATATTTGTCACAAATAACAAATGGTTAGAAAAGATGAGTCCCACTACCATTTTGTCTATTGTACTTTGATTTTACTTCTTTCTGTATATGTTTGCATCCATCCTAGATCCTGTTAGTTGAAAACCTTTTTGCACCTTCTACAGTACTTCTGCTAAAAGAACGATCTCCTAATTCAAAGGCCATGCCTCTGACAGTAAGACAGGTAATAGCCAATAGCACATTCTTTTTTATTATATAGCTGCTAATAGATTTTGCCAAGGATGAAACACAGCTGGAACACAGTGGTACAACTGGACTGGTTGTTAAAATATTAAAATACTTCCATCTAATTGGTGAACAGTAAATCCACCAAGCCCTCTGAATATTCCTCCACTTTCCTGGTGGCTCTGGTTTCTCCTCTGGTGTATCTCCACCAATTCTCCCAATTTCCTCATAACCCACCAATAAAAGTGTCAAATTCTGGCACGGTAGGGTCTCTAGGTTCCAGCGCCAAGAGTATGGTTCCTGTCCATTTTCATAACATGAGACGAGTCGTTAAACATTTTGAATATCACTCCTGAATTGACTTGCTGAATCCGATGTGGTAAATTTGGGGGAAGTTTTAGTTTTAAAGCAAAATTGTCATTAGAACAAAAAGGGATTTTGCTTTGTAGTTTGACTAACTAGCATCCATTTCTAATTTTTTTCTAGAAACTGTACCACATTTTCTCTTGGGGAGCCAATACATATGTTCATAAAGCAAGGTGAATCCATTCCTGGCTTGATAGGTGATACACATGAGTAACCAGAATGTGATATGTCTCTGGCCACAGCAGTTGGTTCCGGGATGAGTCTGTGACCAAGTCATTGCCAACTGGGGTTAATCTGAAAACTTTTTTAGAACTACCAGGAGAAAAACATCCTCTTTCTGTTAGGGTGATGTAGAGAAATGGATATAAGCCCAGAGCTGTTGGCAGCCATCTTACCACCATGAGTTAAGAGCCTGAGGTGTAAAGCCAAGAGATAGAGAAATGGTGAAACCTAACAATGTCATATGTGATATTTAATCCAGCTTAGATTTCCCAGTTATGAGAGAGAGCAGATTCCTCTTTTGCTTAAGTCAGTTTGAAATTTGTTTGTCACGTGTCACTAGATGATTCCTGAATAGAACCTCCCTTCTGCTCCAATTCCCTTCCCATTAAAGATACTAAAATTTATTGAGCACCTACCTTATGCCAGAAACTGTGATTATTATTAGGTGTCAATTATTTTATTTAATCCTACAGTTTTCTTCCTGCTCAGTCATGCCCTTCCATAGATGACTGATTCTGTCCAGAATCTCAGATGGACCCAGGCTTCATGAGGGTTCCCATTGTGTTAGCCTGCCTATGGATGGCTTTTCCTAGAAATGCAACTACTCCAGTCATCCCTGCCTTTATACTCTTACCAGAATTCCAGTTTTCTCAAAACTCTTACTTATGACAAGTGAAATCAATCTGATATATTAAGCTGTCAGTTTTTAGCACATTAATGCATGTTAGTTTATTAACCATTTAGGGGTGCTCAAATTTTTAATGGGCCAAAACATTGTCTTGAGACAAGAGAAACGTTTTAAATCATGGAATTTTAGATACCTCAGTGTACATGCAATTCAGTATGAGGGCCTAACTGGTGTTCTTCAAGTTACAGCACTTATGAACTCCGTACTCAAATAGAAACAACTTGTGCATATCAGCCACTGTGAAATTCTGGGCTTAAGATAATCCTCACCTCATCAAATAGATGATTATATGCCAGGCAATTAAGGCCCATTGACAAGTTATCTCCAGCCTGATGGAGTTGTCTGGTCTCTGGTGTGACTTTAAAACTTTTTTTTTTCCAGTTCTTCTTTGTTGAAAAATTTTAGAGAAAATTATTGATGTGCTTTAGTTGTCTGGTGTGAGGTGTCCAGGGCCAATTATACATATTTATTTCCACTTCTGTGTTCAGTGATACCACGTTGGTAGAATCAAATTAGCCATGATGGGAGTACTTGCATTGCAGAAATTAGTAAACATTAACTGTCAGTCTGTCCTCACAAATCCTACAGATTTGGTTCTTAAACACTTACCAGCACACCACTAGAGGTATATTTAACAGTATGCTCTTAAAAATCTATTCCTAGGGAATCAAATAGGAAAAGCCTGGGAAGGCAGTATAGCATCATGCCTTACTTAGATCAGTGTTTTTTCTACCTGAAGATCACAAGCTGTTCACGTGTCATGAAATACATTAGTGAATTGCAACGAGATTTTAAAAGAAAGCAGAAGAATTGAAAGGAGAGTAGACAATGCCCAAACACTGATCTAAGGCATGTAGTAAGGCTGAGTATTATCTTCTAAAACTTTTTTTGGTGCATATGAATGTATGTTTTCAGTTACAATGTAAAATAATTTCTTACTGGCTCATGGTCAAAAAGAAAGTTTGAAAGTCAGTGTTTTACACTGTGGGCCCTGTAGTCGAACAAATGTTTAAGTGTACTTTATAGTCAGCATGTGACCACCTTTCTGTCCCTCATTTTACATGTGTGTCAGATGGAGACAATAACAGTGCCTTTCTCATGGGCTTGTTTATAGGATTAAATGAAACAGTACAAAACATTAGCTCAATGACGATTAGTTACTAGTAAAATTTTTGATAGTGAGGATAATTTGCATGTGCTCCAATGAAATTGGGGGGGGGGTATTCTGGACTCTCCACATAACCACCTCTGGTTCAAAGCCAGTGCTGTTTCAGGATTGGACGCTTTTGACTGTCTAGTCTTTATTTTCTCAATTAGTGAACAGAACCACCTGGTAGTAATCCTCTATGACGCTGATTTTCTCCTGGCTAACGTTTAGGAGCTATGTGATCTGGGGGAATCACTGGCTTGCCGAATGATGCAAAGTAGGACCTAAAAGCTCCTAGGTGTCCAGTAAATTCTGGATTGTTTGGCATTTATGGGTGATAGAGACCATAAAATGCCGGGAGAAAGTGGAAAGTAATCACCTATGAAAAAGATGCAAGGTGCTCATAGCAAATTGATTTATTCCGTTTCTCCTGAAAAACACGTTTTCATCCCTGCTCTCTTGATCCTTTCCTGTCATACTGAGTTTTATTGAAAGAGGGCTGGGCACCTCTTGTTCTGAGTCAGACTGGACTAGGACATTATTAGCTGACTTGTACGCTAAGAGCAGAATGTCTAAGTTTCTGTCCACAGATCATCTTAATTTTCATTGTCCTGCGGAGTCGGTGCCTCAGGTACAAAGGGTTTGGGCCCTTGTGGCTGTAACGATTATTACTCTTTAAATTCCGTGGTAATTGCAGTGTCTGTGCCTACAAGCCTGGGCTGCCTTCTGCCTCCTTTTCCAGGCCCTGCATGATGTTCAGGGAGAACTGATCCCTCTGTCTTAGCACACATCTAAATTCGGGAAGCTCCTACCGTGTAGCTGTAACTGGAGGCATAGATTTTCAACCAGCAGGACTAACGTGTCTCTTGCCTAGCTTGAACTTTTAAACTGGTTCTGACTTTATCTGTATCTTAAAAAAGACAAAGAGTGACACAAAGCCCTCGTATGACACAGCCTCGGGGTGTGCTTTCTTCTCCTCGAGTCACCCCCAAGTTACCAGCATGAAATTATGGTACTCTGATATTACACAAAGGCCCCTTTCCCCAGGCAAGCAAAGAGTGGCGTGAGACACAAAAGAGTGGACACTGTCTGAATCTGCTTGTATAAAAGGCAAAACCAAGCAAAAATAATCCATGGTGTTGGAAGTCAGGATGGATTTCCCTCTTGGGGATGTGGGAAGTTAGTGCCTGGAAGGAAGCGTGAGAGCCCTTCTTGAGTGCTGGTAACTTCCTGCTTATTGATCCGGGTTCTTGTTTCATGGGGGAGGAGGGGTGTTTGTGAAAATTCATCAAGTTGCACAATTATGACAGATGCGGTTTTCTGCATGTGTATTACACCTCAGTGAAAATTTACAATGAGAAAGCAAGGCTGAAGTGAAAAAGAGTGCCTAGAGCAGCTGTGTATTTTTTTTTAATGGTTGTGTATGACAAATTGGCCACAGGGGTAATGACATAAACTTGCAACTGTGCGCTTATTGACGAAGGCGCGTACCCTCAGGAGAGAATCCCGTACCGCCTGGTGAGAGGCCCTGGTGTAAAAGGAGGGGCCTTACCTCGCTGGGAGTGAGTGTTGGCCCTGCACAGGCCTCCTTCTCATTATAGCTGGCAGCTAGCCACTTTGTTTTCCTTCCTTTCCTATGGAAGTAGAAATCAGGAAGCTGAGTGCAATCGACCAATACACCAGTCACATGCAGCCTGACAATGATATCTGTGATTTCCCAGCTCAGGCTGGATGGGAGCACCAGTGGTGAGGTCCCATCAGAGGAACCCATTCTGAGGGGGGTGTGGGGGGGGGGGGCAACTGCTGCTCTCACAGTTTGAGTTCTGAAAAGTGAATGGAATTAATCCTTGACTTCATTGTGTTCCAGCATTCAAGAAATTCTGCTCAATAATTTCTTTAGAATCACTTCCTGTATCTATGTGTTAGGCCCTCTGGTGGGTTCTAAGGATGGAAGAAGGAGTAGGATATCATCCCTGCTGAATTTAATAAAGTATGCTTTCTTGAGGCGATGATAGCCATGAAACACTAAATGGGATATGTAACCCAAACTAATTTTGGCAAAGCCCACCGATGGGCCAGACCTGATAAGGACCAAAAGATGCCTCCTCCCGTTGCCATAATTGTTTGCCTCTACCGCACCGATGGGGCTAGATTAGCATTGCAGGGTAGGGCGGCTAACTGTCAGGGCAGAGTTCCAAGGGCTGCGGATACTATTGTCCTTTCTAGATATGGTTAATTTTTTAGTGTTCCCATCCTGCCCTCTGTGAGGTCTGGGGGCATTTTAGATGCCTGGGAAACCGATGCCCACAGAGATCAACCCAGTGGCCCAATATCGAAATGGAGTAGGCAGCAGTCCTGAGAATATATGCAGGCATCTGCTTCTAGTGTCTTCCTAATGCTCCCAATTTCTCCCTATGGCTATTTACAATGGACTCTTATTTAAAAAGGTCACAAATAATTGTATAGAAAGCTGATTTTCATTATTCTTCTATCCTAATCGTTTAGGTACATATTGTTGTCTCTCAACTCAAGCTTTCCTTAAATCCCGGTTGCTGTTTGGTCATGGTAGCTCCAAGTTTGGCTTTCTTTTCCCGGCTGCTACCATGGGATAGCATCAGTCTCCACTGATCTGTGGTTCTGACTGCGAGATCCCGCTTGTATTGGGTTTCACATACCTGTTTTCTCTCCATCCAGCCTATTCAGGATATTGCTCTAAACTTGTAGGCGTTACCTGTGGCCGCTTGAACAGATTCAGATATCACTTGTCTCTCTCAATTTAGTCTTAGCAGGACCAGTGTCCCCCACTTTACCTGTTCACTTCCTCCTCTTTTACAGCCCATTTTCTTTAGTTCCCAGGAAACATAAAGACAATATTTTACGCTTTTCCTTTGCGTTCTTAACTCAGCATATTTTTCCAAATCTGACAAATTAACTCAGTGATTTAGCTCATGGGACTAGGAAAGTTGACCTCATTTGATTTGTCCAGGTTGCATTATTCTAGAGGACACTTATATTACATGTTGGGTCATAGTCCATATTTCAAAAGCATGCCATTGGTCCTAAACTGTGGTGCACGCTCCCTGGCAAGATGCACACAAACCAGTTATCATAACTACACTTGTGAGGACCAGCAGATCTGTGTAGGTCAGTATCGTCCTTCTTGGCGATGGTTCATGTTTTGCCAGGCCACACGTAGCAGGTATGCGAAAAAAAATTTGTTAACTAAATAAATATTTTTCTCTTTTGTTTCACATTTTACAACACACCCTAGTTTCTTTTTCACTAGATCCTTCCTTCCTGAATGGAAAAAGTAACTAATATTTTTTGAACTCATACTCATTTACATATATACTCATTTACTCCTCCCAAGACTTCTGTTGTAAAGGAATGAGAGTGAAACTGGCTTAGGGACAGACTTAAGTACTACTTGCTCAGGACTCCTGTCACCCAGTAGTGGAACAGATCTGCCTGATTCCCAGTTCTCTGGCCCTCCTTTCATAATGCCCTGCTCTGGAGAATCATATCCTAATATCCCAGAGGATTCTGAGAGGCAGATAAGAAGGAAATGACATGTAAGTCACTTGCAGCAGCTTCCTGATGTTTCTCTTTCCTTGAACACATTTGTGTTGGCTAACCTTACATTCCTACAGTCTTACGACCTCAAAAGCATTTTGTCTCAAGTCTATACGTGTCCCAGTTTAGTTTCAGGGGACTCTTTCCTCTAGGCCATGACACGTGGAAATGGTCCTAACCATGGAGGGGACTTCTGGACATGAACTTGTTTCCACACCTGGCATCTATTAGCCTTCTCATCAGGGCCATCTTTGGAGCCAACTCCATCCACTGTCCAGATGTTTCTTTAACTTGTGGCTGAGCACGAGACATTTGCACCTTGCTGCTCAGCATGCATATGGCGTAATAACCTTGGGGAATTTTGAAAGCCCTAAACTGCAATTCCTGTGAAATTGTAGGCAAAGTTATCCCAGTGGTATGGAGGCAGAACTCTCCAAGCATGCCCCTCCACAGCCTCTCAGTGACCCGTTTCACAATGGGAAGGCTGCCACTTCGTAGGATCTGTGGTAGGACACACAGAGGTCGCCCTTCACGTGACACCCAGAGGAGCACTGAATACCCAGGGGAAAGAGGTTTTTGTCTGAAAACATCATTTCTTCATTAGGTACAAAACTTGTAGTAAGAGTTAGCAAAGGAGCTTGGAATTTTTTTTTTTTTTTTATGAGAAACACCACATCTTAGTTATATTTATATCTTTCAGTGAAAACTGCACAAAGATCGAGCGTGTGGATTTCCTTAAATATTACTGACGTTGCATGGGTTTTAGGTGAGATCCCTTGCTAGAACGTTAGCATTTGAGCATGTGAACGATGTTTTCCTGTCGACTGAAACAAATTCTTAAACATTTGCCCGCTAATGCTCTTCTGCAGTGCATTATTAGAGAGCTTGGAGGCTCGACATGTGGATTCAAGAACAATGCCGCCATCTCTGTCACGGGTGAGACAAAGGGAGAAGATTAGCTTTCTTGAGGGTTTTGAGCTGCTTTGATGACAAGTCACAAACGAGGAGCCCGCCGCTTAATTCCATGAGAAATTTCAGAGCAGCTCTTCATGCGGTAGCTCCACTGCCCCTTCCTCCAAATGGCCATTATTCTCTGCGTCACAATGAAAAGTGTGTGCCTTGTTTTTAAAATCTGAGGGGGGAAATGTTGTAGTGGGAAAGCTTTGGGAATCATTGAGCCTCCCCCTTGATCCTCTCAGTTTTCATAGGAAGAATCTGAGTTCCATGCGATAAGGAGTGTGGCTCCTCTTGTAGAGTGTGGCTTTGAAACTTTGTGAAGGACCCCCCTACCCCTACCCCGGATAAAATCTCCTTTGTGTGTGTGGCGCATGTTTGGGAACATGTGTGGATGTAGCAGACTGCGCAAATTTCTTCAAACGTATCTTCTTCTCGAGAGAGACCTCTTACTTACCCCCCCCCCCACGTGATTTGGAATTCCTGCTGACGAATGTCTTCCATTAGAAAATCATGTCCCTTCCCAAGGGGACAGTTAGTTAAACAAAAGGGGGGGTGGTGGGAAGGGGGGGGTAACACCGGTATGGGTGAGCCAAGGCAGAAAACGAGGGATTCTATTGCTTAATCTCGGGGATCGAGGGTGGCCAGCTGTAAAATACAAAGCGCCTATTGGCCACGCGCTGCTGCTCTGAGCACAAGGTGAAAAAGTGAAAGGTTAAAACAAAAGCGAAAAAGGAAAATAATAGGCGTATCCGCAGGCTCTCTCCTGCCAGGTGAGGAAAGAAAGGGAAGAGGCTGGCAGCTCCTTCACATAGCTGAGCGTTTGAACGAGGACGAGGCACACGGGGCGACAGGAACCGGGACAGTGCGCCGAGCGCGGGAAGCCAACCGTTCCCGCCAAAGACCTTGGCTCCGGGCCGCGCGGTCACTGGGCCGTGAAATCACAATTGACCGAGCCAGGGGTTCGGAAGTGAGCGGGAGCTGCCCCAGAGTGCATCCTGCTATTTAGCTGCTTTGACAACGACCGCAGTGAGCAGCTCCGTGTTTGTTGGACGATGACAGGGTCTTGAAGAAATCATTAATTAGAAACAGTTGGTTATAGTCACGCTGCCCGAGCTGGTAGTTTAGGTTGTAACCACTGAGGATGTGACCCGGGGTGGGACGCAGAAACCAGACGTGGGGAGAGCTGAGCTGGCCAGCAGAGCGGACGATACCAGGATGGTACAACAGGGTCTTCCCGAGGGGTTTAGTTCTCACTGGTGTTACACTTGGGCTCTGTGGGATACGGTTGAGGCTAAAACTCTTTGGTGCCTAACGATGTGGACAAACGAGAGAGTTGAGAGAACGCACCTATAAGGAGAAAAGAGGCTTTGATTTATGTAGAAGGCTAAAGATCTTAAATACTGTGGTTGCCCATGGAAGAAAAAAGACTTTTTATAAAATCAAATGGGCTCACAGAAAATAGGCCTGAAACAGAGAAAAGTCTCCTGTCAATTTTCTTAAAAAAATCTTTTTTTTAAAAATGTGTATTGACTTTTGAGAGAGGGGGAAAGAGACAGAGCATGAGCAGGGGAGGGGCAGAGAGAGAGGAGACAAAGAATCTGAAGCAGGCTCCAGGCTCCGAGCTGTCAGCACAGGGCCCGACACGGGGCTCGAACCCATAAACCGTGAGATCAGGACCTGAGCTGAAGTTGGACGCTTAACCGACTGAGCCACCAGGACACCTCTGTCAACTTTCTTTTAAAGAAATAGTTTGAAATCTTTATTACCCCCAAGATATTAGAAGGTGCGTTATGCTTTCTGTTTTGTTACATATTAGGGAGTAAGGTTAGAAGCTTTAATGGAGAGCACGTTTTCTGGATGAGACATGCTTTTGTCTTTGTGAACTTTGTGAAGCTGATGTGGCAGCTAACTTTTCACCACATGGCTCAAGGGTGACCTGCTTCAACTTTTCTCATGATAATTGTATGCGTAATGGAATCATGGACACTTAGGTGTGGAAGTGAACTTATAAAATGCCTCTTCCAGCTCCCCCGAGGGCCGGGAGCAGCGAGCGGTCTTGTCCCTGTTATTAAATCACTTGAAATCAGAGCCAGGACTGGAACCGAGTTTATGAGTCCGAAGGCCTCTCTGAGCATGTTGTCTGCATTGAAGGGTGTCAGTGGTCATTGCTCTACTCTACAAAATCAGTACAGAGTTGACATTAGAATCTGAAGCCATTATGGGGCACTTGGCTCCTTTTAATTTTTGTCAGGCCAGAGGTGTGTGATGTCTGCCAACCCTGTTATTCAAAGAAGCTGACTCCAAAGGGTCTGCTTCATCCAAGAATCACCGAGAGTACCGCTGGATCTTTGTCCAATATTCTTTTTGAGTAAAGTGATCTAAGCCCTGTGAAATCAGCTTTCCCCATTTTGGCATTAGCAAATGCATCAGGCGAGGGATTCATCCTGGCTCAGGAGGTGACACAGGGGTGGTGAAGGCTGTGGCTGGATTCTGATCAGCTGTGTGCCCTTGGATGGTCTCTGAGCTTTCGTCTTCCGATCCGTAGAACAAAGGGGTGGGACTGAATGATTTCTAAGGTATTCTTTGACTTGCACATTTTTCCCCCATTCTCCATTTTATGGTGACAATTATTTCTGGAATTCTAGTTGTCTGTCTATTTAACTTTACAGCACTTCGCTCTCCTCCCAAATCCAGCATAAATTTCTATTGAAGTCATTAAAAAATATATATATTTTTCTCCCCGCGACTGACCCTCTGTTAGTCTTGTGTCTGGTTGGTTTCCCAGGGGTAGGGATACATTGAACAGCCTGCTATTGTCTCATTTGTCCAACGCCCTCCTCGCAAGGATGGAACACAAGCGAATTAGTCAAAGTATAAAGATCAGAGAACTAAATGAGGAAAGCATCAGAAAATAGGGTCAGCCACTCGATACTCTAGAAAAACATTTAATGTTTGATGCCTAGCTATAAGAAGCTTTGTGTTGTTGGCAAAGAGGGAAGAAAAGAGCAAGGAGAAAAGGAAAAAGCAATGTACTCATTGGGGGCCTGCTTTGTTTTAAGTATGGATAGACATAGCCAGCTAGTTCTCATTTGGCCCTTTCCACCATCCATTCGTTTAAACAGTATTACTCAGTGTGCTTACATGCCAGGCACTCAGGATACAGAGGTAAATGGGACAGCCTTTGTCCTCAGCGAGCTCACTTAATCAGGTAGATATTTTATCTTCAACTTTACACAGAAGAAGATCCTCTCCTTTTGTCAGCCTATAGATTTCTTTCAGAAACTGTGGGGATGGGCCCTTCTTTAAAAAATTCCTCCCAGCCATGAGTATCCAAAACTCGAGTAGGCGTTCATTTTACTGTAATGATGACGTGGCATGTTTTGTCCAAAAAATTCTCGCTGAAACCATCCGATTTCTTAGCTTCCTCAGTTCTTGGTGAGCAGTTCTGCAGGAAGGCGTTCGTGTCATGCTGGAATTGAAAGCATAGCGAGGCTGTGTGCCTTCTCCAAGGTCACCGAGAGAGGTGGCGGCAAGTCCCGGATCCTAGGTGGCTGCGGTTGTCTGGGAGAGCTTTCCGGTTCTATTGTTTTTCAGTCAGATTTTCTGGGGTCCAAGTTTCCCAGTTTGGAGGGTGATGTTCTCTACCCAGGTCTGCCTTCTCCAAGGAGGGCCAGTGCTAAAATGAGAGTGGCCTTTCGCTATCCTTGGGCCAATGCGCCATTCTGCCCCCGCAGCAGGGCCGTGAATAATTAGATAAAGCATACCTCCCACTGCCCTCAGGGGCTTTGGGCGCACCTGCCAAGTCAAATGCACTTTATCTCAGTCAAGCATTGCCTGCCCCTCTGCTGTGGCCAAACGCCCAGACATTTTGCTGCTGTTTAACAAAGCCAACTGGAGAAGAAAATGACCCAAATGCCAGCACTGGGAGAGTTATGAGATGGAAGGGAAATTTCCATAAGGTAAAATATGCAAATGAGAGAGCCTGGCTTTCCTTCCCATCATAAATCAGCTACTTATCACACTGGGCCATGAAATGCCGAGACAGGCAGTGTACCCAGATTTGGCCACGGCAGAGGGAACCGACACGGGCAGTTGAGCAGGAGATACAGGGCCTGGGCATGAGGAATAAAGCAGAGCCCATTTCTGCCTCTGCTGGTCACCGTACCGTTCACTTCCAAGAGTGCTTTCCTTGTGTCTTTTGTAAGGCACATCATATTCAGTGAGGTAGAGAATCTATCTCTGCACTTGCTTTGGTCATCCCATTGAAGGTCCTATGAATTCCTTAGTAGCATATTGACCCCTTCTTCATCTGTTCCTGCACCGGAACATTGACATGCATTGTAGGAGGAGGGACCTCACCTCTGAGATGGCAGTGTTGATCTACATCCTTGTGTTGCAGGTGTGGGAACAGCAGGCTGAGGGCCTCCCTGGCTCCCTCCCTAGTTGAAACTCATGGCAAATGGTTTGTTGGAGAATCTTTGTGACTCCTGCTTCTGAGCCTCATACTTCTCTGGGAGGTACTTCCTCTTGGTGGGTCCTAGCAGTGGGAAGTTCTTCATGATCTCATAGCAGAATTAACAACATAGCCCTCCACAATTTTTTCAGGGCCTCACGATATCTGGGAGAGACACCAATATTACGTCAGGCTGCTACAGAGGCCAAGAGTTTATGGCGTCGCATATGTTCTATCGCACTCCTTGAAGAAAAGCTTTAGCATTTTCTAACGTGGTGCTTGGGCCACTCTAAGCCACAAACATCCTCTCAGTGGTGTGTGTGTGTGTGTGTGTGTGTGTGTGTGTGTGTGCGCGCGTGCGTGACATGCTGCTGGTGAGGCATGGGGGGCAGTGCCCATAATAGGAGGCAGGGAGACTTTTGTCATGCATTCACAAGAGGGGCTAAATTGGGGCACTAACATTGCCAAGCCGCTTTAAGATCTTAAACCACTCTGTGTCTCAGTTTTCTCATCTGTAGTATAATGTTAATGGTGCCTACCTCGCACTGTTGTTGGTGAACTTAAAGAGGTAATGCTCATGGATGTGCTCTGCAATGATGGAAGAAATTACTGTGGAATATCTCATTACCTTTGTGTCAGCCAGCTCTCCTTTTGAGGAGAGCTTACATTTGGAATTGGTTTGGGTCAGACTTGAAATGTGTTAGTGCATTAGTGTGTATGTGATAAATTTGGAGGAGGTGCTACCACTCCCTTTTAGCCAGCAGGATTCCTGGTCCCCAGCCCCTCAGTAGGCCTGCAGTCCTAGTGCTGGATTTATTTTTTATACCCACAAGGCTCTTATTATAGTATAGATTCCACTGGCAAGAATCATATCACAAACTTTTTTTTCCCAATCAATAGAGGACATTTTAGGTGCCTAGGAGTGAACAGTTGCTATAAAAGTTCAAAAAACTAGCATTGTCAGCCTTCTAATTTGTCCCTGGACACAAGGATGGGGTGGGGTCAAGGTTGCAGATTGAATTTCTGAATAAAAACAGTATATGCAGCTTCATGGGAGAAGAAATATGAAGCGTGAACACTTTTTGATAGGATGGGAATAATAATGAAGGACCATAAAATCTCTACAGATTCTCCCCCACTTTATTGGGGTTTTATTGTGTTTTATTGTGGTTTTCTTTGGGTTCTTCAGAGAATATGCTTTCCTGAGTCACTTAGGTATGTCTCTGTGTGTGGATAGGGGGAGTCCGTATTACAGATAGTCGTGTCATGGGATATAGCTTCTGCCTTTCCAATGTCTCTCAAAAAGTTCTTATCCTAAGCCCAAAGCAGAGAATTTTATTTGAATTTTTCTGTTGCTTTCATTTTCTATTACCCGACATTAAACCATAGGTAGAGAGGGACTACTACATTATTTATCTTTTTTGCATAAAACATAATTTTCATCTTCCCAGCGATGAAGCCATCGCTGACGTGACATGACATCGCCATGAGCATGACATAGCGAGAAAAATTCTTGCTTTGTAGTCAGACAGACTTGGTTGGGCTTTAATAACGGCTATATGAATTATAAGCTATTTGACTTTGGGTAAATTATTTAATGTTTCTGAGCTCCATTCACCTCATCTGTCAAGAGGGGACAATAATACTGGCCTTCGATGGTTCTTGTGGCTCATAGTAGATACCCCAAAGTGCTCCCATTGTCCTCCTTTTGAAGTTTACAGCTATAGAAATGGTAAGAAGTCACAGAGAAGAAATAGAACTGAGTTCTCCAGGCCTGTAAAACACTTTCCCTAAAGCGTTTTACAAAGCTCACCTTCATTCACAGTATACATCTCTCACCGGGATGGATTCAATCAGAATCCTTTGCTCTAAACCCTTCAGTGGCTCAATTTCCTACGGAGCATATCTAAACTCTTCAAGTGCTTTTATAATCTTGTATACTGTACCTCACCAGCCAATTTCTTACTACCCTCCACTATTTGCCACCATAATCTTCTGTTTTATTTACTGGTATGGCAGATTTTATTTTCCAAAAATATGTCTGGTGCCACTCTCCCCTCAAGAGTTGGGGTCTACTTGTCCTCCCCTTGAAGCTGGGCAGGATTTCGTGACTTCCTCATGAAGAGAATGCAGTAGAAGTGCCACTTCCTAGGGATGCCTAGTGACGCTAGGTGGTGAAAAGTGATAAGACTTCTTGCTCCCACTGCTTTCTCTTTCTAGGGATGCTCACCTTTACAGCCCAGACACCTTACTGTGAGGCAGCGAAGCAGCCACATGAAGAGGTCATGTGTAAGAGTTCCAGTTCGTGGCACTTGGCTGAGGTCCCAGCACACAACCAGTATCAACCGCCAGACATTTGTGAACAGATCTTTAGGGGACACAGCCCCCAATCTTGAGCTGCCCCAGATATAATGTGTGGAGAAATGAGTTGTCTTCACCAAGCTCTGCCTCAATTGCAGATTCATAAGAAAAAGGAATATCATTTTCAGCCATTAAGTTTTGGGGTGGCTTGTTACTCGGTAAAAGAAAACCAGAATAATTAAGGAGTTCTGCTTTTTATTTACATTTAAAGTTTTTTAGGGATAAAAGTCACATCTTCTCTATCCTTTGTTCAAAGGACACACCAGTGCTGGGCATACAACATACACAACAAAAATGATCCTTAGCGAGCGTCTAATCCAGTAACTTACAAACCATTCCCGAGCTGAATTTTTTTGAAAATACATATCCTGGGCCCTATTTCTTATGATTCTGATGATAAAGATCTGGGCTGGGACCCAAAAATATAGTTGAAAGCCTTCTGATGAGTATCTAGATTTGGAAACTACCGATAGAGCTTACTTTTCTAACCTTAAAAATACAGAAATAGGTCCAGAGGCAGGAATGAACTTAGGTAGCAAAGCCTGAGCAGAGCTGAAACTGAAACTTCATTCTACTGTTTCTCCCACAGGCTCATCTTCTGAAACACCTTTCTTCAAAGATAGCTCAACATAGCTGGGTAGGGACTCTCACTTATTTCCTGTACCGCCTGTCCTTCACAGTAACTCGATAGTCCATTTATCTCCGGCCCATCACGCAGACTATTTTTTCAAGTGAATGAAATATTTCCATGGTTTCACAAGGTCTGGGTGGAAAGGGCTCTGGAAAACCCTGCAGGAGGGGGAAACGGTGGGCTAGAGAGGACTGTTTTCTCTTTGCCTGACTGCCAAGGTCAATCCACACATATACATATGTTTCCTCCTTCATGTACCTGCAAAGGCTGAATTAGACGTGGACTGTACAGTTGATCTGTACATTTCCAGCCGACATGCTCACAATGTGCTAAAGAATAGAGCGCCACAGGGAAAAATGGATGAGGTGAAAATCATTTCCATCGCTCTGGGAGGAACATGACAGATCAATCAAGGCAGGTTCTGGATGAATGAAGTCAGTGAGTTGGAAGTCCTTGCAAAAGACTTCTTTTTGCTTTACCAAGTCTTCAACCAGTTATAAGATTGATTTTTGAAATGACCCAAGTATTTTTAAGAGTGTCTCTCTTGCTTCACTAAAATCGCCTCTCAGCCTATTTCCACCATAATTTCCCTTTTATTTTTATTTATTTATTTTTTTCAACGTTTATTTATTTTTGGGACAGAGAGAGACAGAGCATGAACGGGGGAGGGGCAGAGAGAGAGGGAGACCCAGAATCGGAAACAGGCTCCAGGCTCTGAGCCATCATCAGCCCAGGGCCTGACGCGGGGCTCGAACTCGCCGACCGCGAGATCATGACCTGGCTGAAGTCGGACGCTTAACCGACTGCGCCACCCAGGCGCCCCTATAATTTCCCTTTTAAATCTTGAATTATTTCTTGATATTTCCTTATGATTTTTTTTTAAAATTCAGTTGATTTGGGGTTAGAAACTTTCTTCTGAAGCTTGGTTTTGAATAGGCAGAGAGATTTATCCTTTTATTTTGGTTAGGTCTTGTTTTACGGTTTTCCCTGGTAGCAGAGCTTGCTGCTTGAAAAATTTTATCAAAAAATCTTGCTTTTTAAATGGGCTTGGTTGCCATTCGTGAACCAAAAGAATAAGGCTGTGGGATATTTCAGCTTACCTTCTGCTCCCCAGTCTCAATTTCCCAGCTTCAGAGAGCATGAATTGCTCTCCGAATTAGTTGCCCTAAAGGCAGTTTACATTTACTTGTTCCTCCTCAAAATGGAAGCTGGATGGATTGAATGGTGACCAGACCTCATTAACTACCCCTGTTGTTACTCCCTTCAAAGTTGGTGTGTGCATGTGTGTGTGTGTGTGTGTGTGTGTGTGTGTGTGTGTGTGTGTGTGTTTTCCCAGTTTGTAAAGTTTCTCTTTTACATTTGGTTTGATATTTTTCCTAATTTATATTTGGTTGCTTTTTCTCCTAATTCACAAATGTTCTCGTTTACATCTGGTTTGCTTAAATCTGATTATCCCTGTGGTCATTACCTTGAGGTTTGGATGTTTGGGTTTGGTATTAATTTGAAATTTTAATAATAGTAGCTCGCATTTTTGGATGCTCACACTTGTGTCATTTACATCTCATTAGTTCAAACATTATTTTGTTTAATCCTCATAATATCCTACTCAAATAGCTGATATTACTATTCCCATTTTAGAGATTAGAAAGCTGAGGAAAGAAAGGATATGTACAGTAGAAAGGGCTTAATCATTTACAATTGTGTCCCAGGTAAAAAATCAACTTTTTCTTTGTTCTGTGTGTGCTTTTGGCTCTGACTTTAGTTAAGGGTTAAGAGATGTGTTCAGGTTGTTTTAATTCAGTAATTACCAAGCCTGAACAAGATTAGAATCACCTGGAGGGCTTGTTAAACCACCAATTGCCAGGCTCCACCCACATACTTTCTATTTAAGGAGATCTGGAAGGGGTTTCAGGACTGGCGTTTTCCACGAGTTCCCAGCTGATGTGGGTACCGCTGGTCTGGGATGGCTCTTTGAGAACCACTGCTTTTGTTCACTTCCCTGCAGGTAAAGGTAAGACCTTTCTTACCTTATTCCATCCAAACATGGCAAGTTAATATATACTATGAAAATTAAGTGATTGTTTTTCTTTTTCTTCTCTTTTTGCCTCCCAGAAACAGAATTATGCATGATTTATGATATTTCTTTTACATTCCTAAAGACGGCTGTGATGTCTGCTTCAGACTCACGCCGCTTCCTCAAGTTTCGGTGATGATATTGGCTGGATGGTAGCCTACACTCAGAGGCCTGGAAGTATTGATTCTTCCATGCCTTGTGGTTGGGCCCAACATCAGCAGCTCCTCGATTTGAGACACCTGTCTAATCCTTATGCTTCAGGAACTACAGGCTGCTGCTCTGTGGGCTCGGCCATTTTCTAGCTCTTTCATTATGACCCTTAGTTACGGAGTAGTGTGAGTCTGAATTCACCAAGAAGTGATACTTTACCAAAGCCTTTTCATTCTTTGCGTTCATTGAAGTCCTTGACCATTCATCGGCTATTCTCACTGTTGGAAGTGTTTCTATTTTTGGCTCATTTGGCCTGGTGGTAGAACCTTGAATTGATGGTGGTTAAACAATTTACTATGTGAAATGCTCCAGAAAGGAGTAAGAGGACGGGGGAGATGAAAAGTTCCTGGGAATTCCACCTATATGGTGCATGGATAGGAAGCAACATTGCTCTAAGAGGTGGGCAAAGACACCCAAATGGCATCTCAGAATGGGAAGGGCCAGATGTACTTCCCTGAGGAATGTGACTGCGCTTCCCTTCCAACTCTGATATCTGATAAAAGTGGGGTCAGGAAATGGTGATATAAACTGTTGGCACATTCTGCAACTCTGTGGATTTGCACGGTCCTCCAGACTACTCTGAATACCCCAGATCATGCAGTGATAAGGCATTTGAGTTGGTAAGTTCAAATACCTTGTAATGCACCTGAGTGCCTACCACATTAGGAGACTGGATTCAGAGGAGAAATGACTTGTTTTTTGCCACCTGTAAAGTATGCGATCTTGGATGAGTCATTAAACGGCTCTGAGTGTCCGTTTTCTCATCGGTGAAGTGTGGAGAAGAACATGTGCCTCACAGGCAAGGTGGGAAGATGAAAAGAGTTGGGATGCTGTACCAAAAAGCAGAAGGTCTGGCTTTGTATTTGACTTACAAGTTCTGTCATTATCTGAGACTGAGAATTAATTCAGCTTTGTGTCTCACGTCCTGAAAAGGCACCTCTGCCTTGGTCAGACTGTTTTCCTAACAATGCCATGAACATGCCAGTCTGTTCTGTCTCCTTGCATCCATGCATTTTACTTAGGCTCAGTGTGTGGATTTGGCATCTCCCAGTACAGTTCCATTATGTGGTCTTTCTGGTACCCAAGGAGTCAGTAAGGAGGGGTAATGCTTAAAGATAGTGTGAAATCACTCAATCCCTATTTCCTGGCCCTCTGCTCTCTGTTCATCCCTCAGGTAGGCAACTGAGCATCCCAAAGAAATAAATATACATCTCCCTCCTGCCCTTGGCTCCTTGCCTCTCAACCAGGGATGCTAAGTGCCCTGCCACACTGATGCCTATAAAATGTTCCCGGCAGAGTGGAACTTCTAAATCTGGGAAATGCTTTTGTGTCAAATCTGACAAAGGAACATCTAAATGGTGCAGAATGTGTGCACCACAGATTTCCTAGAGAACTAAGTGGGGCATGCTAAAATCATAATGAGAGTATTTATCCTTCTTATTTGCCGGCTTATAGATTGATAGATCAGCCAACGCTGACTGTATCATTATAGATTTGCCATTATATTTCATTCTCTTTTTTGTATAGCTGCTTTAAAAATCATATCTATTTTGTATTATGGGCTGCCCGTGTAGAGGCTGTTGGAACCCTTTTAACTACTAGCAAAGCTGCCCTTGGTAAATTTTTGCAGATCTCTGTGTCTCCACTGGATGTGTCTTAAAGAATATTTTTATTGGGGCGCCTGGGTGGCTCAGTCAGTTAAGCGTTTGCCTTCAGCTCAGGTCATGATCTCATGGTTCATGAGTTCAAGCCCTGCATTGGGCTCTGTGTTGACAGCATGGAGCCTGCTTGGGATTCTCTCTCTCCCCTCCCTTTCTCTCTGGCCCTACCCTGCTTGCGTGCTCTCTCTCAAAATAAATAAAAAAAAATAAAAATTATGTTTTTATTAAATTTTTCTCAGATAGGTTTTTTGAAGGTGAGCAAAGTAAACCCATAGTAGACTGAGGCTCATATTGAGAAAGTAGTTACTTACCATGCTTAATAATGGGGACAAATCAACCCCTTCATTATGTGTCTGGCAATGTGTTGCAAAAAACAAGTAAATAAGCATGTACATAAGAAATCTGGGAAGTAGGTTTTATTAGTGAAATAGCCAGTTTTCAGAGAGGCTCCATAAATGCTAGAGGAGCACAGACTTGGGGTTGCAGACTTAAGGCTTGAGCCTACTTCTATATCCTGTTGTGCTCTTGGGCAAGTTAAGCAGGCTGTAATATCATGCATGAAATCCACTCTCAAAGCATTGCTGTGAAAGTCAACTGTGATAATGCTTGGGAAGTGCTAAGTACTGGCTTGGTTCTTAGCACTTACTAAAGATTAGTTATCAGCAATAAAAGGCACAGTCAGGACTCAGACCTAGAGCTTTCTATCTCCTAAGCTCATCCTCTCAAGCCCAAGGTTTTGCTTGTTTCTGTTTTTACGCTGGTTTTTTTTTTTTTTTTTTTTTTTTTGTGATGAGCCTATTAGGAGGGTAGATAGGAAATCAATTTTAAAGAAACTTACATGTGCAAATTTTGGCTTACAAAAGAAAACAATATGGGACAGTAGAGAAGGGGGAGAGTGTGTTATTCACCATATTTAGTTCCTCCTCTTGTTGAGTGCACAAGAAAATCTTCTATCCCAGCCTTTGTGACTCAATTCAGCCAATGGAAGATGAGTGCAATAGGGCTTAAGTAAACCTCCCCGTGGGATAGACTCCATATTCTTTATCCTTCCTGGCTGAAGTGCAATCAACATGAGACCTTGGAAGCCACATGCAGACGATGGAGAGCCATATATGAAAAGTACTTGGGTGTCTTTGGACCATGAATGGGGAACTGCCAGCTGTCCATCTAAAAATACCCATGTGGAATTGAGCAAAATAGGACTTTGTTTTATGTTGGGAACATGATCCCTTTTGGGATTTGTTTGTTCATACTAATAAAAGTTTTGCAAGGTTAGGTAACGATGCCAACTGCATGGACTTTTAGTTGAACTCCTTGCCTTCTTCCCCTTCTGATGAGGTCAAACTCACCTCCTGCCTGCTGGAAGAAAGAACCAGTACATGGCCCCTGAAGATAACCTTGAAACTCTTTTTCTCCTTTGCCTACCTGCCAGCCCACGATGATCCTCACATACTTCCCCAAAGTACCTATCAGCCTTTTCTCCCCATCCTTGGGCTCTTGAGTACCATGTTTCTCTGTATCAAATATCCTATCATAGGTCACTTAGTACAATTCAGGCAGAATTTGAAACGTAATTTAGCTCACAGCAGCTTCAAACAGTGGAAAACAGTAAGCTGGGGAGAGTTGGGGGTTAGTTCTGTTTGACTGCGTAATGACCATGTAGCTTTGGGCAGTCTACATTTCTCTAAAACTCCATTCTTCCTCTTTACATGTGGTTAATCACTGTGCTGCTTCTCTGCCTGAGATGCTCTAAGGATGGGCATGTGGTTTATGAGGGAGGTCTTAAATTTTAAAGTCTTGTGCAAGGCATGATCACTATTTGTATGAACTAAGAATGTGTACGTCGGAGTCTTGATAATACAGTGGTAATTGCGTTGTCCTACTACAAGAGGTTTCTTCCTTGTAAAAGGTGGTGTAGTATATTAAAACAAGTTGATGGGCAGCTTTATTTGAATGTTAAATTCCATTGCTTACTAGTCATAGGAACTAGGACTTCATTGAGCTGGCAGCTCTGTGACTTGGTTTCCTTTTCTGAAGATTTTGGGTAATAGTGCCTACTTTGCAGTGTTCGGAGACCAAATGAGGGCTTGCAAAATAGGCATGGAAAAATAGAAAAATCTGTATTTGAAACATTTGCTGCAGGTGAGATCTTTCCAGCATTAATAATGATATACAAGCATATTGGTCAATATTTAACCTTGGAGATAAAGAGAGAAGATAAACTTAATACTGAAAAATTAGAAGTCACAATCAATTGAGAGTCAAAGGAAGCATCTTTGAAAGTACAATGTCTTTTTTTTTTTTTTTTTTTTTTTTTTTTTTTCTCTTGGCTAGAATTTTTTTTTTTTTCTGAAATTTATTGACAAATTGGTTTCCATACAACACCCAGTGCTCATCCCAAAAGGTGCCCTCCTCAATACCCATCACCCACCCTCTCCTCCCTCCCACCCCCCTTCAACCCTCAGTTTGTTCTCAGTTTTTAACAGTCTCTTATGCTTTGGCTCTCTCCCTTTCTAACCTCTTTTTTTTTTTTTTTCCTTCCCCTCCCCCATGGGTTCCTGTTAAGTTTCTCAGGATCCACATAAGAGTGAGACCATATGGTATCTGTCTTTCTCTGTATGGCTTATTTCACTTAGCATCACACTCTCCAGTTCCATCCACGTTGCTACAAAAGGCCATATTTCATTTTTTCTCATTGCCATGTAATATTCCATTGTGTATATAAACCACAATTTCTTTATCCATTCATCAGTTGATGGACATTTAGGCTCTTTCCATAATTTGGCTATTGTTGAGAGTGCTGCTATGAACATTGGGGTACAAGTGGCCCTATGCATCAGTGCTCCTGTATCCCTTGGATAAATTCCTAGCAGTGCTATTGCTGGGTCATAGGGTAGGTCTATTTTTAATTTTCTGAGGAACCTCCACACTGCTTTCCAGAGCGGCTGCACCAATTTGCATTCCCACCAACAGTGCAAGAGGGTTCCCGTTTCTCCACATCCTCTCCAGCATCTATAGTCTCCTGATTTGTTCATTTTGGCCACTCTGACTGGTGTGAGGTGATACCTGAGTGTGGTTTTGATTTGTATTTCCCTGATAAGGAGCGACGCTGAACATCTTTTCATGTGTCTGTTGGCCATCCGGATGTCTTCTTTAGAGAAGTGTCTATTCATGTTTTCTGCCCATTTCTTCACTGGGTTATTTGTTTTTCGGGTGTGGAGTTTGGTGAGCTCTTTATAGATTTTGGATACTAGCCCTTTGTCCGATATGTCATTTGCAAATATCTTTTCCCATTCCGTTGGTTGCCTTTTAGTTTTGTTGGTTGTTTCCTTTGCTGTGCAGAAGCTTTTTATCTTCATAAGGTCCCAGTAATTCACTTTTGCTTTTAATTCCCTTGCCTTTGGGGATGTGTCGAGTAAGAGATTGCTACGGCTGAGGTCAGAGAGGTCTTTTCCTGCTTTCTCCTCTAAGGTTTTGATGGTTTCCTGTCTCACATTTAGGTCCTTTATCCATTTTGAGTTTATTTTTGTGAATGGTGTGAGAAAGTGGTCTAGTTTCAACCTTCTGCATGTTGCTGTCCAGTTCTCCCAGCACCATTTGTTAAAGAGGCTGTCTTTTTTCCATTGGATGTTCTTTCCTGCTTTGTCAAAGATGAGTTGGCCATACGTTTGTGGGTCTAGTTCTGGGGTTTCTATTCTATTCCATTGGTCTATGTGTCTGTTTTGGTGCCAATACCATGCTGTCTTGATGATGACAGCTTTGTAGTAGAGGCTAAAGTCTGGGATTGTGATGCCTCCTGCTTTGGTCTTCTTCTTCAAAATTCCTTTGGCTATTCGGGGCCTTTTGTGGTTCCATATGAATTTTAGGATTGCTTGTTCTAGTTTCGAGAAGAATGCTGGTGCAATTTTGATTGGGATTGCATTGAATGTGTAGATAGCTTTGGGTAGTATTGACATTTTGACAATATTTATTTTTCCAATCCATGAGCAGGGAATGTCTTTCCATTTCTTTAAATCTTCTTCAATTTCCTTCAGAAGCTTTCTATAGTTTTCAGCATACAGATCCTTTACATCTTTGGTTAGATTTATTCCTAGGTATTTTATGCTTCTTGGTGCAATTGTGAATGGGATCCGTTTCTTTATTTGTCTTTCTGTTGCTTCATTGTTAGTGTATAAGAATGCAACTGATTTCTGTACATTGATTTTGTAGCCTGCAACTTTGCTGAATTCCTGTATCAGTTCTAGCAGACTCTTGGTGGAGTCTATCGGATTTTCCATGTATAATATCATGTCATCTGCAAAAAGCGAAAGCTTGACTTCATCTTTGCCAATTTTGATGCCTTTGATTTCCTTTTGTTGTCTGATTGCTGATGCTAGAACTTCCAGCACTATGTTAAACAGCAGCGGTGAGAGTGGGCATCCTTGTCGTGTTCCTGATCTCAGGGAAAAAGCTTTCAGTTTTTCCCCGTTGAGGATGATGTTAGCTGTGGGCTTTTCATAAATGGCTTTTATGATGTGTAAGTATGTTCCTTCTATCCCGACTTTCTCAAGGGTTTTTATTAAGAAAGGGTGCTGGATTTTGTCGAAGGCCTTTTCTGCATCGATTGACAGGATCATATGGTTCTTCTCTCTTTTTTTGTTAATGTGATGTATCACGTTGATTGATTTGCGAATGTTGAACCAGCCCTGCATCCCAGGAATGAATCCCACTTGATCATGGTGAATAATTCTTTTTATATGCCGTTGAATTCGATTTGCTAGTATCTTATTGAGAATTTTTGCATCCATATTCATCAGGGATATTGGCCTGTAGTTCTCTTTTTTTACTGGGTCTCTGTCTGTTTTAGGAATCAAAGTAATACTGGCTTCATAGAATGAGTCTGGAAGTTTTCCTTCCCTTTCTATTTCTTGGAATAGCTTGAGAAGGATAGGTATTATCTCTGCTTTAAACGTCTGGTAGAACTCCCCTGGGAAGCCATCTGGTCCTGGACTCTTATTTGTTGGGAGATTTTTGATAACCGATTCAATTTCTTCGCTGGTTATGGGTCTGTTCAAGCTTTCTATTTCCTCCTGATTGAGTTTTGGAAGCGTGTGGGTGTTCAGGAATTCGTCCATTTCTTCCAGGTTGTCCAATTTGTTGGCATATAAGTTTTCATAGTATTCCCTGATAATTGTTTGTAAAACAGTGGGGGAATCTTTTTGTCTGACTTACCCAATTTCTAATGACACAGCAGGTCTGGAAGAATAAATGTTTGGCATGGAGAGATTCCTCATACTGAGGGCTGCAGCCATGTCCAGCCAGGTGTGTTTACTATGGATTGAGGACGGAAGCCTAAAGAAGAGGCAGGATAACAGGGGTGTTGTGTCCTCATCAACCTGTCCAGTTGCTTTTGGCATTTCCAGCTATTTTAACATAGTTTGTCTTGAAAACCTCTGGTGTCTTGTAGATGAAGCTTACTATCACCAGGAAACTTGTATCGAGTTTCATATGCAAATGAAGGAAGACTATCCTCCCTGCTCCATTTATTCAATCTCCTTCCACCTTTTGAACAAAATATGTGAGACCATTACTGATAGTAACTAAAAGTTTCACATATTTGAAACTGGAGACCAGTGTTTACAGTATTCACACATCAGGCTCTACTATAGATGGTGGGGGGCAAGACAAATTTGAGTGAGTATAAAAAATGGTGGCTCCATCCAAGCGAGTATGTGTGTGTGTGCAGACGGGGGAAAGTGGGAAGGGGGCCATGGGAGAGGAAATCTGAGAAAAATGGTAGGTGAGGAGAAAATAGAGAAGAAAAAGAAGAGAGGATGATGTGAATCTTAAAGACATCCCACGCTAGAAGGGAATGGAAATAAATCTGTCTCTTTGTCTGTGAAGGACACTGCTGTTGTCAGAGGCTTTGTTGTGGAATGAAGCTGCCTGCAGAGAGATTTCCTGTGTGACGTTTATGGGAATATGAGGTTCTTTTTCTTAACAAGTAAATATTTGAGTTATCTAACCCTAAAATGTCTGTGAAGAGATTTATGGCTTATGACTAATTCCATGTTTTTGATGGGCAGTAATAGGAGAAAGGAATGGAATCTAAAAGTAATCTCCCAACTTCATTTTAACCCATAGTTTCAAATGGCAGAACTGTTAACAAGCAGCAGAACTGATGGATTCAGTGCCAACATATCTGGCACATCTCCTGGAAAAGGGACTAAAGTAACTCCGTAACCAAAAGGCCCGAATCAGTAAGCAATAGGAAAGGTGGAGGGATGAAAGGCCCTAGCAATATGCACACTATATAATGAGTGCTGAAAGGAGTTTTAACCAACTTTTCTCTCATTCTTGGACAATACGTAGAGGCAGTAGAAAATGGCTCCTCACCATCTCGGGACTGTACATGGTACCATTTATCCTATCAAATACTGCATGGGGTCCCCAGTCTGGAATTTTGTCTACTTTCTTCAGCTACTTTCTTAAATAAACACTTAGCTTCAGCAAAACTGGATTTCTATTACCCAGCTACATCTTTGATTAATTAGAAATCTTTCTATTTCCGAGTATTTACAAGTCCTTCTATTTCTTGAATATCCAAGTCAACTCTCACCTCTTCCTTGAGGCCCTCTTAGAATGTTTATCAACTCCTACATTTTAGATGTTGGTCCATCCCTTCTGGAGTTAGAGGACACCCATTTGTAGGGTCAGTCCTGCCTGGTCCTTGAAGGAAGGAAGCATGACAAGAGCCTCAAATCCATCATTTTTTGGATTTAAGGTCAGCTTTTTTTCTATAGACTGGGAATCCAGAATTCTAGGGAATGAACTTCTGAGTCTCAGCCATTGCTGTTTGCCTATCAATCCTACCTCCACGTAGCTGCTGTTGATACACTCTCCCGTCTCTTCTACTGCCCTAATGTTTCAATTTCCTTGTAAATTTGGATCCCAAAGCTATGGTTGGAGTCCACAGAACTTATCTAGATCATACTAGCCCCCTGTTTTGGCAGGGTGTAGCGCTAAATGTTACTTAAGTGGTTTCTGTGTTCTGTGAAATAAATGATCACCCAGGATGGTCTTCGATCTTTCTTCAAGAGGCACTTAATTCCTAGTCTTTAGCTACCATCGAGTCCTTCTGTTCCCTGTGTGTGACCATCGAAAATTTATTGAGTTTTTAAAGCTTTACTTGCCACATGGGGATGTTGGCAGAGTAATTAATACCTACTTGACAGAACTATTATGGGGATGAAATTAGTTAATTCTTGGGGCTTTACCCTTCACATAATAAATGCTCAAAAATATTAGCTATTATTTTTTATGTTCATAGCATCATTCTTGACATGCCATGTTCATTATACTATAGTCTCTGAGTTAAAGTCTCTTACTTCGTTCACACCTGAACTAGCCATACTCGTTGGACGTGAACAACTGCCTCTTTACCCAGATTCATTTCCCCAGACCTCATTCTAATCATCTTAGTTTTCCTCTCCTCCAACTTGGATCTGCCTCATACTTAAGTGTTCTTGAGTCCTGACATTACAGGACTTGGATATATCTGTTCATTAGGCACTTAGTACAAATGTCCCTAAAATTTATCTTTTTTTTCCTAAAATTTATTTCATTTTTTTCCTTCTTTGCTAAGTTGTAGGCTCTTGATGATTAATGACATTCTTGTGTCTCCTAATGCATGTAGTATGTGAAAGATCCTCTGTATATATATTTTATATAATTGAAAGATTGTTCCTACAGAATATAATACACATGGTAAAACGGAACGCTTCCATACTTGAAGCCAATGTAGCTATTGGGAGCAAAGGTTTATATTTCTAATTCCAGGTTCACTGAGTATTTGTAAGTTGCCAATGCTCACTACCTCAGGAAAATTTAAACTAAATTCAACAAATATATATTGATGACCTACTATAGGCTAGCCATTGTATTAGACTTTGGTAACAAATGAACAACAGATTCAGTCACTGCCCTTGACCATAAAAGATAAAAAAGAATAAACATACGGATTTTAACTCTTAGATATAATCATTGAGTTGGTCAATGAGTTAGATATATTCAATGAGTTGGTTAACAGCTATTTGAATACCCATTATGTTCCTAATGGGGGAATTGTAGAATAATTCCTGGAACAAAACACAGAAATTCACCACCAAGGGAGCTCACATTCTACTATAAAAGGTATCGTTTCCCCTAAGGTTTTCAAACCTATTTTCTGCAAATTGAAAAATCCTATGAAATAGCTATAGCAAGCCCAACTAAACCATGTTTTCAGGTGAGGAAACAAGAGACAAGGCCACAATCATGGAGAAAGAATTTAATGTAGACATGAGAAAATTGATAAAACATTTTTGGAAGAGGGAAATCAAATAAGCAAAAGTGAATAAGGTGTTTGGCAGACATTCTCAAACGTTACCAGAAGGAAATCTGAACTTTTTGAAGTTCAAGAAAGGTTCAAGGTTCTGTCCTTTCTGTCAAGTGTGGCAGAAATTAGATGGAGGTTTCTAAAGCTATTAAAGGGAAAGATACAGATAGTATGATTTCCAAAGCATTATTCTTGCTTATGAAAGTTCATGAAATAAACGAACTGGAGGAATAAGTGTGATGCTACAAAAATGAGCTCATAGGAGACAGGAATACTCATCCGTTCCTTTTGAATGAAGCCAAGTACCCTTTTTAATAGCTTCCTACTATACCAACCAGTTACATTATTTTTTAAAAAACAGTAATAGGGTATGTTAGGTTATTGAAAGAATACATTTATTCTTCTATGATCAAAGCAATTGAGGTATAGTTAGATTTTTTCCCCCATGTGGCTTGTGGGATTATTTGTGTTGTTTGACAGTAACCTGTAACAAATAACTTGATCAGATTGTTAGAAAAGTTTGATGCATGTATTTTGAAATAAGTCTTGAAGTGTTATGTATGTATGTATGAAATGACAGTTTTTCTTTATAACCAAAGAAAGAACCATAAGTGTGGATTGCTCCTTTGCTAATGAAAAATAATAAAGTTAACAATTAAGAAATCTTAGCTTTTCTCCATGTCACAGAAGAATGTGTTTGGAATCAGAAACCTAAAGGAACATTTTGTTCAAAACCCTTTTTTTCATTGACATTCATAGGATAGGGTCACTTTTGTGCTGAAGAAAATGGAGCCCAAGGATACTCTATAGAAATATCTAGTTGAATCCAGAGTGAGAAATCATAACATTAGCACCTATTTTATGTCCAGCACTAATCTAAGAACATTAGATTGTATTTATGAACTCAGTGTATCCTTCTGACATTCACGGGCAGTAAAATCTATAACAATTTATAGGTGGAGAAACTGAGGTATTGCCATAGGAAGAGATTACTTTGCTAGAAGCTGGTGGGGCTGGGATATGATATCAGGCAATCCACTGGAGGAATAAAAGCTCTTTATCATGACAGTATGCTACTTGTAAAGGCCATCTGCATTCTTCAACCAAAAAATCTGCTTTGAAATGATGTCACAACAGGAAGCTCACCAGAAGTCATTCTGGGTGACTGCATCTGGGTTTACTCTTGGGAAGGTGAAATCAGAGCAGATAAAAGAGGGCTACTTTTTTTGGGAATCAATTGACTGTGGCAGCTATAAACCCTTTATCTTGTAAGGTACTTTTTTTTTTTTTTTTTTTTTTTTTTTTTTTTTTTACAATAGGAGAAGATATTATGGCAACAAAAACTCCTTTGGAAATGAAAGAATTGTGTCTCTTTGGACTCTCTGGATCCATACAAATGCTTTAATTGTGTATCTCCACCCCTGCACTGCACTGTGGGAAGCTTGGACCTAACTGCAGTTAGTTGACCGGTTTCAGTGCCTACTCGTTAGCCAAATGATAAAATCCCAACCCACAGAACAGTAGGGACATGGATGCCCCACTTTGTGTGTGGCAAATGAAGGTCAGCAAATGCATGGGGAAAGTCACACCTGAGCACTTGTAAGTTATCAAACGAGTGGAAGCCTGCTGTGGGGAGGGAAGAAGGTGGAGTGAAGTTCTGCCAGCCCACAGGTAGGCAAAGTGTGGAAGGCAGGACTTGGAAGACATCATCCTGAGAACTCATCTGCCTAGTTTAACCCATTGATCATTGAGCTACCCCTCTGCCTGGGGAAGAATGGGAGGAGTCTCAGAACGCTAGTTTGTGAGATAGTCCAGGTTGTTCAAACTCTCTGCAAGTAGATTGGAAAAAAAATGATGGGCCAAAACTCTGAACAGTCCCAATGTGTTTGACTTTGATGGGAATGTTTTTACCCATATTCCATGGGAACTGCCTAGCTGTAACATCAACTCCCTTCTTGATCATCTGTGGCGTTTGCAGGAGGCAGACGAACTGCCAATGCTCCTTCGGGTCACATATTTTGGTCTGGATTCTACATGCCTAAAGGGCAGAGTAGAAATTCTTGGGGCAGCCATGGGGCAATGTCTATTGTACAAGATGGGCTGAGCTGTAGGGGGGCATGTACGCAGTAGGGTCTTGGTAGGAGCCTGGCAATAACAAGTATTTAGAAACTACACAGAGGGGTATGTGTAGGGGGAAATGGTCTTTCTTGAACCTTTATAAATGATCTTTGGGATATAATATGTGATGTTGAGACATGACATGTTCCCATTCTAAATCTTACATATCCTGGGATGGCAAATCTTTTCTAATGAAGAACCAGATAGTATATATTCTAGGTTTTGCAGGTAATAGAGTTTCTACTGCATCTATTCAGCTCTATTGAATTCACTGGGAGTGTGAAATCAGTCAATGACAACACACACACACACACACACACACACACACACACACACACACAAAGGGTGCACCTGTGTCCCAAGAAAACTTTACATACAAAAGCAGGTGGTGGGCCAGATTTGGTCTATGGCCTAAAGTTTGCGGACTCCTAGTTGAGTTCATACATGTTCCCACTTGTACACACATACATACAGGGACTGAAAAACTTCTCATTGAATCTTTTTACTTAAAATGTTTCTTCTTTTGATCAGACTTCCCACCTGACTGCAGATTCTTCTGTATATAGTAACACCTGTTTGGTCAGCGGTAAAGGTTTCAAGCATTGTGCTAAAGATAGAGGGATAAAGAGGAAAGGGTAGTTTCTTCCCTCAAGAACCTCACTGGCTGCTAAGGAAGATAGGTAAATACAGATAAATGTAAGCACAACATATTAGGTCCTGTGATAGCTTTATGTACAATAGGCTGAGGAGTCCACAGAGAACTGGTAGCTGACTCCTTCTGATAAAGAGATGTCTGAAGTGAAAGAGTTTGGTTTGGTTAAAAAGACATGTCTTCCATTGAAATTTTGTGCAAGATTTCCTGTGAATCTATTTGCGGCTTTCTTGTGCTGTATCACCTTCTGCCTTGTGTTACAATTATTTTTACACTTGTCTTCCTCAGGCCTGTTTAATTTTCCTGGAAAATAAGACTCTGACTTACTCAAATTTGTATTCTCTCCTATCCATAGGTTAATCTCTTGGCTGGGTCTTGAGATCTTGTTTAATACTTAAATTTAATTTCTTCTCAGGTCTTTGCTCCCAGTGCCTCAATCCTGGCTGCAGCATTGAAATGAACATGTCATCCATTTTAGTTGTGTTTCTTATTCCCAGTATTCCAATCTGGCCCCTGACACATAGTTAGGAGTCTGGAATGATGGATATTGACCAGTTTGGTTAAGAAGAATGGTACAGAGGGGCGCCTGGGTGGCGCAGTCGGTTAAGCGTCCGACTTCAGCCAGGTCACGATCTCGCGGTCCGTGAGTTCGAGCCCCGCGTCGGGCTCTGGGCTGATGGCTCAGAGCCTGGAGCCTGTTTCCGATTCTGTGTCTCCCTCTCTCTCTGCCCCTCCCCCGTTCATGCTCTGTCTCTCTCTGTCCCAAAAAAAATAAATAAACGTTGGAAAAAAAAAATTAAAAAAAAAAAAAGAAGAATGGTACAGAGAAAAATTACTATACTGATACGCAGTAGATTGCCAGGTTAGATGCACAGAGAATGCAAACACTTATTTGGAACAGAAATTCTGAGATTTGCTTTGAAAGGGTGCTTAGTGCTTTAATTTCCAATTAGGTGCTTGTAAACCATAACTTGCTTGAGATGTGCAAGTAGAGTGGAAATTGATACTTTTGAAATATGTTCTATATTTTTCAGGTTGCTGGAATGTATTGGGAAATGTCCAACTGGGGGAAATTTGGAGGAAAGGGTGAGCAATGGTGTATTAGATTCAGACATGAATCTGAAGAGGAAAGGAAGCTGTGTATGAACACCAAGAATGAAGTTGAATTCTGTAATAATACCAATAAATAATTCTGAACCACACACTGGAATGTAACCCCAACCTAGGAACTGGAAGATAATCAGAGGTGGGGCCCTTGTCATCAGGGAGCTTGTGTACAACACTTCCCTGCCCATGAGGCCAGCTTTGGTTCATGAGGAGAAGTGGTGTTTTGTTTTGGAAAACCTCTTCATGACCCAAAGGGTCCCTTGGCTGAAGAAGATGATAGCTATCTGTACTTGAGGGTAAGGGCTTCTGTGAATCTATTTAGTCAGGCTTGTGAACCAGGAACTTCTGGAAATATCCTTAGAGTAGGAGACATATTAAACAATGACCTCTGAAGGACCCAGGATGAATTTGTGGTAGGGAAGGGTACAGTTGCAGATGTCAAAATAGAATGAATGCTGGATAGGTTTCTAGCCCACAAGGAGAAGGGAAATAATTATTGTTTGCCTACTGAGGCAGACTGTATTTTCTAAAGATGGCTTTCCTGTCGGTTTTTATACATGGAGACCTGGATGCTATCTCATGGACAGGTAGAGTCTGATTCCCCTGCCTTTGATGATGGGAGGGCTTGTAGTAATCAACAGAATGGTGGAAGAAATGGGGCCAGCTCAAGATCTCCTGAAAGGACAAGCATTGTCTGCCTAACTCACTGTTGAACCTGTGCTTGGGGACCTGAAGTATCATGTCAGAATCCTGACTATTCTGAGGCTGCCGTGCCCTTCACAAATTTCTGACCCACAGAATCCACTGCATAATGTAACAGTGTTTTTTATAAACCACTAAACTTGGGGTGATCTGTTAGGCAGCGACCGTAATGGGAACACCTACCATATGTCAGACAACGTACTTAGGTTTTACATATGTTATTTCACCTAGTCTTCAAACCAAGCCTTAAAGATGAGTTTTTGTCTTCTGTTTTCTAGGTAAGAAAATCAATGTGAAAAGAAGCTAGGAAACTCACCCAAGATTATGGCTATTAAGGTGGAAGAACTAGGATTCACAACAAAGTCTAGCCAATTCTAATGCCTGCCACCTTTGGTAATGCTAAGAAGTGTTTCCAATCCAAAGATAGGAATCATGTGATAAATAGTAACGTTCAGGCTTCATCTTAATTCCACTGAATTCCCTTGAACCAACACCTCAGATTTTTTTTTTTTTTTTTTTTCGTGAACAGGGAAGTGTGGTAATACTGTTAAATGTCACCACATCAACTGAACTATATTCTCTAAATACTACTATAGTCTTTTAGTGATGGGGTTATGGAAAACCACACCCAGCACAGTGTTTGGAGACTAAATGTCACTGAGTGCTGAACTGAATGGGTGGGGTGCCTGGGTGGCTCAGTCGGTTGAGTGTCCAACTCTTGATTTCAGCTCAGGTCATCATTTCACGGTTCGGGAGTTCAAGCCCTGCATCTGACTCTGCACTTAGAGCTCCGAGTCTGCTTGGGATTCTTAGCCTCCTCTCTCTCTCTGCTCCCACCCCCCCCCCCAATAAATAAATATTAAAAACTGAACTGGTTTTTGCAAATGATCTAACACTGGCCTCTCAATGAACAAATATCAGAGACATTAAGTAGGATGGTACAAGAAACAGACTCATAACTCCCGTCTCCGGCCCACTGAATCAGAATCTCCAGGTTTAACAATATCCTCAGGTATTTAAATGCATGTTAGATGCTCATCGAGGAAAACTTCCCAGCAATGGGATAGTCGGGCTATTAGCTGAGTTCTCCAATGTGTTGCTGTGAAGAAACGTAGAAAAATCCCAGGAAAATGATTCTACAACACGGGGGTTGTATTTTCAAGGAAGTCTTTTTGGAAACTATAGAGATAGACGATGTGAGCTCTGAAACCTTGTGGTTACATTCTATGCTAATGAAAACTAAATTCTGAGTGCCTTGCCTGGAAAATGATTTCCCAACAGTTTCCCAGACATTCCTACCTCGTGAGCAATCTCGCAGGAAGAGAGCAGCTTTATATATGCAGGGTTTGTGAAAGGAGTCGACAACCATTCTAATTTGTTTTCAAGTAGGGCCAGAGGGATCTATTTAATCTGTTGATTGATATATCCTCTTGATAGAGTTGGTTCAGGAGCCCATGACCTATCCATTCCTGTGAAATGGTGACCAAAGCACTTCTTCAAAGAAGTCTAGAAAAAAAATTGTATTTGCTTAGATTTACCTCTTTTATAATGAATGAGCCTGCAGTTCTGATCTATAATTGTAAACACATGTGATTTAAGATCCATTGGTTGCCACGTGCCTTGTATTTCACATAGATCTTGGCTTCTGCATTAGCCAAGAGGGTTCAACAAACTAGGATAGCTCAGTACAATCTATGCCTCCCAAGGCTCTTAAGGATGGAAGGACCCAGGGAGGCAGCAGGGTGAAGACTACAGCTGAGGGAGGGGGAGAGAAATCCTTCAAGTCCTCAGAATGTTCCTTCATTAAATGACACTAGGCATTTAATTAAATGTTAATGAAATGACTTCTTTTTTTTAAAGTTTACTTATTTCGGGAGATAGAAAAAAAACAGCACGAGTGGGGGAGGGGCAGCGAGAGGGAGACAGAGAATCCCAGTTGACTCCACACCATCAGCACAGAGCCTGATGCAGCGCTCGAACCCAGGAAACCTTGAGATCATGATCTGAGCCAAAACCAGGAGTCTGACCCTAAACCCACTGAGCCACGCAGGTGCCCCCAATTAAATGATATTTTGCGATCACTTTTATCAAATGTCCTGTATCCAGGACCCTCCCTCAAAGAACTGCCCTTGAGGCCCCAGCCCCTGAACAGCACCACAACTATGTCCTCACAGTGAGCTGCAAATACATATTTAGTTGTTGTTGGGTTTTTTTTTTTTTTTAACTCCTTTAGTAAAAAGTCTTCTAGTGAATGACAATTCCACTCTATTTTGGTAAAAAGATCCTATGTTTAGTAACTTTTCATAGCCTCAATTCAAATCCCTTTTAAGGTTAGTTCTAGAAAGGAATGTGTATTTGGGCCCATTTTTTTTTTTCTGTTGTCAGTACAGATGGGGCTCTGCCAGCCACCATTATGTGCATAGTATTTTCTCGTGCAGTAGAAGAATACCACCCCGCTCAGTCTTCTCCAAATTTTCTAATTGCAGCTTTGTTTACCTTTTCTCACTGGTGTCAGTTTCTTTCCTTTTAATTATCATTATGGTTATCATCTGTACCTTATTCCTCCTTATTTATTCATTTATATAAATGTTGAACTTAATAGAAGATGTTACACTGCATAGGGTTCCGATAGTGATTACAAATACTTTTTTGGGATTCATTGAACAAACACAATTTCTATATTATCTATGAATTTTTATTTCTATTTAAAAAATTAACTCATACCAGGTACCTCATCAAATTTCATGATGTACATAGTAATAATAGTTACATCATTTGGGGCTATTAGGACTGCCCTAAACAAGGTCAACTCTAGGTAAATTTTTGAAATGGGCAAACAGGGTTGTCACAGAAATATACTGATTTAGCATTGGAAGTCCTAATTCTCTAATTAGTGAGCTCTGTGACCTTAGAACTAGTATGTTGAGACTTCAAAGAAGCACCTTCTAATGCAGACAGTGTTAATAAAATTGCAGTGGGAGTCTTCTGCTTTTGGGGTGTTTTGTTCAGAAGCCACTTGACTAGTATCAAGGACAAGCTAGAACCTGCCCTGAGACCAGTTCCTGGGGGCTAGCCATCCTTGTGGCCATACGTAGAGTCCTTGATATTTATCAAGTGCTCACTAGAGCATCTGAGAAAAGGAGTCATGAATTTGTTACATAGATAGTGGTAAGTCTGTCAACTAGAACATAGGAGTTCACTCAGAGGCTGTGTTCTAAATACAGGATCTAACTGAATTAATTTTTTTTAATTTTTAAAAAATGTTGACTTATTTTTGAGACAGAGAGAGGGAGAGGGGGAGGGAGGGAAGGACAGAATCTAAAGCAGGCTCCAGGTTCTGAGCTGTCAGTGCAGAGCCCTATGCGGGGCTCAAACCCATGAACTGTGAAATCATGACCTGAGCCAAAGTCATATGCTTAATGGACTGAGCCGCCCAAGCACCCTGTGGATCTAACTGAACTTACACATCATGAAGAGGAATCTTTCTCAAATATGCTAGATCATAGAAATCGCTTTTCAAAAATAGATCTTTCTAAGGACATCCCAAGATGTAATGAATCACAATTAGTGGTGGTGGGGAAGGGAAGGGGATATAAAGTTTTATTTTTAACCAGCGTCTTTGAAGATTCCTAGGACCCCATGAGAATGGGATACACGATATTGAGGACTGTGCCTAATCTCAAGGAATTTTTCCATCTTTCAGTTTCTATGTTCTAAGACCTCCCCTTTGTACGGGGGTCATTTCCCCACAAGGAGGGGTCTTGACTTTTGCTATACTTTAAAATCTCTGCTAAATCTGATGTTGTGGAGTCCAGGTTTCTCCTGGTGTCACGCATGCCTCCCAAAGGTATCCTTTCCCCAGGGTGCTCAATGACCTCACACTGCAATGTAGCATTTCATGACTTCCTCTGTGATACTGATCACTGGCTCTGTTCTTCCTGCACAGTCCGTTCCAGCATTGCTCTAGCCTTTCTCTTCTTCAATATGTATCTGTTCCACATGTCATCTCCTTGACAAGGTAACAAGTACACTTAAAGAGATGTGAATGTCCTTACAAGGATGGTGGAAACAAAAATCTGTCGGTAGACATTTAACCTTTTTGGTCCACTGGTAGAGAGATATTTAATGACTCCTGTCAAATCTAATGGTGTAGCACAGTGTTGTGCTCAAATCTAAGTATGTATATTTCATACTTAATTTTAGATTTAATCCAGTGGCCTAAGTTTAAGATCTGAATTGCCAAATTGGAATTTTAGAACAAAAATAAACTTATTATGAAATAAAAAGTTATCTTTACAGAGGAGGATATATGCTATATAGGAGTATGTAGATATGATTTGATCAGATTTCTTTTTTATTTGTGTCAGGGAAGGGCAGAAATCTCCAGGTTTTTAGGGGTCAAATGAATGCCTCCTAGATTTTTACCTTACTTGGTATTTCATCCAACAGGCCATGAGGAAGAAATTAAAAACTCATCAACAAACCAGCATGAAGGCTGGGATGCTGGAAGCTTTCATCTGTTAAATAACATGCTCCTATATAACCCCTTTTGAACTCTTCTTCTGCTCAGTAGCTTAATTTGCTACCCATTTGGTCCTGAGCAATGGGGATTCTTGGGAAGACAGCTGTCTATATTGCCAATGAATGTGAATGTGAGTATGTAAGCAAGGTGCATGGCAGTGACCCAGACACCAGATATGATAGAACATTAGCTTCCCATTGGGGTCTGAGACAGGTGAAGTCTTCACCAAACTACCAACTCAGCCCCTTCTCTATTCCTAAAGCCTTGCTTATTTCTCTCTTAGTACCCAGGACCTGTCTATTGTTTGCCTGATTCTCTCTTCCACAAGGTAAATGCCAAAAGGCAGAGTTTTGCTCACTTCTGGGTCTCCAGGATTTAAAACTGTGCTTGCCACCTAGTAGGTGCTCAATAAATATTGATTGAATGAAACAATGAGTAAGTGAATACTTGAACATAAATCATACTGTAACGATATAGCATTCTGGGAATTGAATATTTGTGATGCATGTCGCAGCTCATACTTGATTTGCTACAATGCTTACCTCCGTTGTGGCTCTGTCTGGCAGAATACAAACCGCAAAGGAGATAGGTGGTTCTAGAGGGCCTGGTCTGTGTCCTACATCTCTGGGTATGGCTGAGGCATCCAGACTTCTGCCTCTCTGACTTCCTCTTACTTCTTTGCGTTCTGTATCAGTTTGTGTGCATGTGTCGAACATGTTCAGTCTCTATTTTAATTGTACCTACTTCCATGACTTTACTTCCTATCTCGATTCCAACTTCCGTTCATCTTCTGATGCCTAAAGCTGTTTCAACCAACTGTTCAACGGCACCCTCATTTTGATGCCTCACTGGCACCTCAAATACAACGTGCTCAATATGGTGTTCTTGCTATTGCCTCTTTCCAAATGGATTCAGAAGTGTTTTTGATGCCATCTTGATACACAGCCGTGCCATTCAGAGCTCAAAAGCAGCGGTGCCTCATTTCTGGTCTCAGAGAATATTGGTGGGCCTCAGCTTCTCTGTCACTAGAACAATTCTGATAAACCAGAGAGATTCAGAATTGTAAGTCTCCTTTAGTAATTATTATTACAATTTCTTCTATTTGATGTAAAATGCCAAGGACTCGAGAAGGTCAAGTGAATTGCCCTTGGCCTCAAAGTAATTCATAGCATTTATGCTATTGGTACCCAGGTGACTTGGTTCCTAGTTCTCAGCTCCTTTCCCTATGCCTTCTCTCTACTGCATAGACTTGCCTTTACGGAGGTGGGTAGTGGCTGTGGGAGGATGTCGGAACAACTGTTTTCAATAGCAGTGTGGTTGGAAATAACACCCCTGTCCTCTCCCAGCAAACCAGCAATTAGTTTCAAGTGTTTGGAAACAAGACTGACGATTTCTAATAGAAATGAAGTTTGAGATTTGTTAAGGAGATGCAGGAGTAGCCTTAAGATACTCCCTCGATCTCTCCTTCCTGTATCCCTCTCCCTCTCCCCCTGTCTCTTTCCTAGACACAGACATACCCCCACATCATGTATCATTCTTATTCAAAGGGTCAGTCTGTAGTAAATCTGAAAGCAAACAGTACCCTGGTTATTTTCTGGTGTTTATTTAATTGACTAGGTCTTTACATTCACATTTTAGGTGGTGGTTAGTTAAAATAAATTGTGTTGTGAAATTCATGCGGGGATGAGAATGCTTGCTTTACAACACCAAGATAAATGCCAGACTGAAATAATGACTTAAGGTCAGGTAGGCTGAATAATGTAAATGGTAGCTGATTTACATCTCTAGTTTTCCTTAAAAAAAAACCTGCTAATAAGGCACATATAAAGCCTAAAACACCACACTCAGCAATGAAGACACTAATTTTGCTTATACAACACTATTCACACTTGTAGGATTTCTGACAGTTTCGGGAACCCATGAGAATTGAGAGGTCTCGAACAAATGAATACACATCAATAAAACACCCTTGGAGAGGCATTTTTTTAAAAGACGGATCCCTCTGTACAGCTGATTGCTACTTACAGTAAGTGACAGTGAGGATGGTGTGTGCAATGTTTTATAATGACTTCTTGATGTTTACTTCCTCTTCTGACTATTCTCCTTGCACGTTTGAAATCAGTGCTGCAGAATTTTACCTGTTCTTTAGTATTTCAAAAGCCCTCTGCTCAATTCTCATCTTTTCATGCCGAGGTAGGGAAGCCTGATGAAAGCTTATATTCCATGTCTTCAGGTAACATAGAAGATTTCCCACTGCCCTAGTTGGCTTTTGAAAGGTGAGGCATTTAAATCAGGGTAGCCGTATACTGGCCATCCTCATCATTCTCGATGAAACTGATGTGTTTTTTTTTAACTGTTGGTATTATTTTAATTATGAAATACTTAAAATATCTTGATAATGCTTGAATAAATTTATATCACTGATAAAAGGCCCAGGTTCTCCTTTGTGAGAAGAGATTGATGAAGGAAACTGAACAGAAGAATAAAACAAATGATAGTCACGTGCTGATGGTTGTTCTGCTCTATGTGTCTATCAGCTTGTAGGTAGTAAGTGCCATTCCAAATTTACATACACGTCGTTGCTCACAGGTACTTGAATAGAAGCAAGGAGGAGCAGTTTGGTATATTTCACTGTGGGGACATGGTATTTAAAAGCTATCAAGCTCACTTCTCTGACAGTAACATTTCTTTTTGATCAAAACTGAAACGACTCCTGTCGGTTCTGTGGTAGGTGACAAGATTTCGCAGGGTGTTTACACAGTCCACTTACAAAGGGAACAGACTTAAAAACTAAGCGAACGGTGTCTTCTGTAATAATCCTAGTAGCCACTTGTTGTTTTGCACTTACTGTGTATTTGAGTGTATATTGCCTCATTTCATCTTCGTTACCCTCTTCTGATGTCGGTCCTACTATTTTATGCATTTTATAGACGAGGAAATCGTGGCAGGAAATGATCAGCAGAAGGACACACAGTTAATAATTTGAGCCAGAATTCAAACCCAGGTAGACCATCTCCAGTGTTGTATGTTCTGATGTCTAACTACAGCGGAAAAGTTTACTTGTATAAATCTGGAATAACTGCTTGTCCCTTCCACACTGGTGGGGATACTGACGGTGAAACCAAATGTTTCATTTTTCCTGGCTGAGGATAGCTCAAAGTCTCTCACCAAGGAAACTGGAGATTGCTCTTCCTTAATTGCTTTGTGCAAATGTAAGCCTAATATCGGGCAAATGAACAAGGAGAAACTGTTTTTGCATACAACAGTTGGAACACAGGCCAACTGGGTTACATCACAGAGAAATTCCCTTCCACGATTTCCTCTGACTCACATATGCAGATGTGCACACACGGGCTCACTCCTGCCGGGTTAGTAGATGCCTTTTAGCACCTTGTGGACAAGGATGTTGGTAAAACCTTGGGCCCCAGAGTAAGAGAGAACAGGGATCGAACCTCGACATTTTCATAGAATAGGCATTTGATTTGGCCAAATGCCTTAACATTTCTCAGTCTGAGTTTTTTCACAATAATAACCAAATGTGGGCTTTGAGGATTAAGTAAAGTAATGCATATAATATATTTAGAAATGTAAATACTTAGTAATATTATCTCTTCCATTTCTCTTCTTTCTCTTTCTCTTCTCGTTGTCATACCCCACCACTGAACTGATCTCTTTTTACATCTTCTGATCAAAGAAGGCCTAGTGCTATGAGCATAAATGTGTATACCCATCTTGATGATTACTAAGTTTCTCTGTGACATTGGGAATGCATTTGAGAGTCTCTGTATCCATTTATCCAGCTGTCAAATGGTATTGGTATTCCCCATTTGCACGCAAAGAGAGTATGTTAAAAGTTGATCCAGAGCTTTGAAGATGAAAATTGCCATGTAACTACTTGCTAGTATAATTTATTAATCTCTGCTTTGAATGAATTCTTTTTGAAGATGAAATCACCATTGCTTTCATATAGTTTCTCTTTTCCTCACAATCTCCCTGGCTTTCCCATTGTCACACCCCATCTCACCTCTACTCTTCAGCCCTTTCATGTTTAAATGCCATTGCGAGGTGACAAATCAAAATTTTTGCTTTGTATTCTAAACTTACATGCACTGGCCTTTTACAGTAACCTGGCATTTTGGAATTAGTCTTGAGGTATTAGAGTCGCATTTATGAATCATCGGTTAAGGTAGATTGAGTCTGGGAGGCTATCCATGTGAATTTTCATCTGGAGAGTCCGCTGTCCAGATCAGAAACAACGGAGTCCTTCATTCATTACATAAACAATTATTACACATCTATTCTGTGCTAGGCATTGTAATTTGGTGCTGAGGATTAGTGACCTGGAAATAAGCCTGGAAGGAGCCTACAGCCTGGCAGGGAGATGGATTTTCACTCATTACAAGAGACGTTTACTGAGCCTACTCTTCGTGCCAGGCACCTGACCTAGAGTGCGTCATTTAGTTCGCAAAAATAGCAGATAAGGAAACAGAGGCTCAGAGAAGTCAAGTAGTGTAACCGTGACCTGAGTCGGTAGGTAGTGGAGTAGGGGGCAAATCTAAATCTGTCTGATGTTAAAGTTGCTCTTGGCACTATTTTCTACTGCTTCCTAACAGAGTGTTGGTGACACTGTTGCATAAGTATGAGCAAGGTAACCAAGAAATAACTAGTGTTGGAGACGTTGGTGGCAGCTGTTTCCCATTTATATGTGGCCTTGATGGTGACCCCTCCACCTTCTCATGTGGCTGATGGACATTTATAGAATGATACCTGCTGGAAGGTGGAGAGAGGGTGGAGCTCTTGTGTTCTAATTAGCTATTCTAGACCAATGCAGTCATCAGGGTCCCAGCAGAGGGAAACCTATTAAAGGTAATAATTCTAAATCAAGACAGAATTACAGGAAGGGAGCAGGGAGGGGGATGTTGAGGCAAGAATTGTTTTGTGACTATCAAGTGGTAAAATGGTAGCCTGGAATTTATAATCCTTTTGAGGTAGAGTTGTAGCTTAAATAGGACTCTCCTTTAAAAAAATATTTCTCTCTTTAAGGAGAGAACAGTGTTCTTTATTATCATAGACCACTACGTGGCAGATGGGTGTCACTCAACATATATTTGTTCCATGAAAAATTAACGAATGTCTGCAGCAGCAAAAACGTATTCCTGAATCAGGCTTGTGTGCAATGTCTATGCTGATCCTATACTGTTAGGGAATTTGGAGGCACTTTGAGAAAAGCTGTGGAGATGGTAAGATGAACACTAGTAAATTTTCAAATGAATGCAGATTGCAAACTTACATAAATGTATTTGATTTAGTAGTTTAATTACTTAGCAGCTTGTAGTGGTTAAAAAGATGTGCTCCAAACTAAGATTTTATGAGTTGAAGTCCGAGCTCTTTTATTAACCGGGTGACTGGACAAGTATTTAACCTAAGTCTCTTCACACATCTTGTAAGATGGAAATAGTCATTTCTTCCTCATGTGGTCAAGTGGGAAAATGCACACGTGCCAAAAAGGTTAACTACTGTTGTTGTTATTATTGAAGCTAATGGTTAAAGTAGCTACTAAGGCAAGGTTTTCCCAGCACAGGGGAAAATGTGTAGTCATCTTAGACATGAAACTGGGTTGGCCTTGGTCCTCTGAGAAGCAGAGGCCAACATGGGATTAAATAAGCAAGAATTTTATTAGAGGAGAACCTGTGTGGAAAACTGGGGAGCTAGCTGGACAAAGCCAGGAGATTCACCAGACCGCTATGCTTTTGATCTGCAGTGAAAGAGAGAAGGAAAAGTTTTGGGATGGATGTACCCTTGATTCCTGTGTGATCTAAGAAGGCTCCACAAGGCTGTCTGAGAGTCTTGGAGTCAAAGTTGGCTCTCAGAGGAGTTCTTAGTCTTCGAGTAATGGACCCACTTTGGTATTCCTGCCACATTCAGTTATGGGCTGGTAGACCTCATTTGTCTTGGCCCCATTTGGCAGAAAATAAATTCTGTCTCAGGTTTGAGTTACTTGTGCTTTGAGAGTAGAAGTTTGTCCTAACTTCCATTGTGTGTCCCGCAGCTTCCAGGATAGTGATTAGTTCTCTATAAAAGGAAAATGTCCACGTACAGAATTCATGAACTAATTTTTGTGGCAGCAGTGAGAATGGGCCTCGCAGACATCCGAATACAGACAATGTAATTCACCAAACTCCTGTACTACTCGGTTCGGGACGGTACGCTGCATGGGTACTGAGGCTATGCTCCGTAGAGCTCTTACCAGTCCCTAAGTGGGGAATTACAGAAAGGATGTAAGCGGGCTATATTACTTAGATTTTTAATTGGTTGAATTTACAACAAGGAAACATTAAAATGTAAGTAAATTGAATAGCCAATGTAATAAAAGAAGATAGAAGCTACATTGGCAGCCTGTTCTTATTATGAGCAAATGGTCTCTCAATTACTATATGACCATGAGTGCAAAGTCATATTCCAAACTGGTTTTGGGATAAAAGAAAATGGGAGCTTTAAATTGCAAGATAGGAAGTACTAGTTTGACGTTTTAATAGCAAGTTGCTCTGTGATGCTGGTTGCTCAAATAGGCTATTCCCATAGCTCATCTAGGCAGCTACCTCCAGTGAGGACAAATGTGGTTTTCCCAAAGCCATCTGAACATAATTCATACTTCGTGCATGTTCTTCTCACTCTTGTCTCCCTATTGCCATCGAGTCTTAGAATATTCTATTTGACATGAATATAACAGTTATAGACACGTATGGTAAAACTCAAATAGGTGTCCTAATCTTAAAAAAAAAAATCTGAGCATTTTTACATCTATACAATTTATTTTACTTTGGTATCTACCAGTAGGAGGGCATTTCAAGGTCTAACGTGATTCCCCTGGACAATGGATGATTGCCTAAGAGACAGGTTTGAGCTGATGACAATGTGAGGTGTCCTCTTTTGGTGGAGGATGGGCAGAGAGGGGGATGGGCTTTGTTTGGTTCACCAATGCTATTGCTCAGGGCTGGGGCTGATGGAAGGGGAACACTGTCACCTGAGGCTGAGGTGTTGAGATTAAAGGGCCATATAAAGCTGACAGGCAAACGGGAAGCTCGGGTGGGTCTGCCAGAGTGTGACCTTCACATGGGCCGCCAGACTGAGGCCCATAAGGAGTCTCTCATGGGGTCAGTGATTGGATGGTCTGAGGCAAACTATGAAGAAGTGGGTACTGACTGAGGTGTGGGGATCACAGACGTCTGGGTTGAGCTGCAGTGTAGTGTGGCTGGCTTGGAGGAGGTGGGGGGCTCCTTAGAGTTACAAGGACTGTTAAGGAAGGCAGATAATTGGAGCAGCAGAGAAACTTGGGGAAGTCAGGGACAGGGACCCTAGGACCCAGGGTCTGGGACTGTCAGTGCAGTGCCAGCCTCAAGCCTCATTGCTACTTGCGTGTCCTCAAACCATAGACAGTTTCTTCAGTGGTAGGGTGTGTGTGTGTGTGTGTGTGTGTGTGTGTGTGTGTGTGTGTGTGTGTATTACAGACAGGGAGGGAATGGAGAAGAGCAAGAGAAAGAGCACAAGCACCCTTTGAGCTTCTTAGCTAATTGTCAAAGTTCTCTCCCACACTTTCCTTATGTGAAGACAAAGCCTTAAACCAGGATGATCACTATTTGAAAGTTGACTTATTTATTTTGAGAGAGAGGGAGAATCCCATGCAGGCTCTGTGCTGCGAGGCTTGATCTCGCGAGCAGTGAGATCATACCCTGAGCCGAAATCAAGAGTCAGACTGGTAACCAACTGAGCCACCCACTCTCCCCGGGATATCTCTAAAGGTATGCTTACACCAAATTCAGTACAGTCTCAGTTACGTTCTGGTCAGGTGACCCCCTTAACGATGCATAATTAGGAGTTACACCCTCATTACCTTGAAACTGATTTGCTTCTGGATGAATTTCTTTAGCTCTGTTCTTCCGTTAGTGGACCGAACAAGCTCTTGCATAGTACCGAGGGGAAATGTGTTTCAATCCAGCTCTGGGTTGGATTAGTTAGCGTGCCGTCCCTCTGATCCTCTGCCAGATGTCTATCCCCAGCTGGCAAAGCTCTCCGCCTCCCTTTCACTGGTGATTGTCAATGCTGAGCTTCCTGCCAGCAGGAGCTGGTCTCTCCTCACTGGAGGGCAACATGCCCTCCATCAGCATTTCGATTCTGGTGTGAAGACATGCATGGATGAAACTCCCCACTGCTTCTCATCTGCCTTCTGTTTTTGGAATTTCCCAGATGTCTCCTGAACTGTTGGGCTTCTGTGTGTGGCCACCGCAGGGTGTGGGTTTGGGGGGATTGGTGATACAAACCGGAGAGGCCACTGGGCATGGAGCCTGAATGTTTACAGACCTTGTTCTCATAGATCGTCAAGTGTCGAGATGGGGCTTATGATGCTTGGCATGTAGCCCAGGGGATTGCATGAGAAAAGGGCCTGTGGGTTGACTGTTTCCTTTCTTGGAAGCCACCAAGTGCCATGGTTAAGGGCATAGGCTCTAGAGTCAAAGAGCCAGGGTTAGAATCCAGGTTCTCTATCAGCTAGTTGCACTGGGCTGGATTCACTGACGTAGAGTCTCTTGGTGACATTGAGCTACTTGTATAACCTCTAAGTATGTACCATACTCTTGTCATTTGGAAAGTGGAAAAAACAATAGTACCTATTTCATGGGGTTCCTGTGAAAATTAGCTATTATTTATAAAGTGCTTGCAACAGTGCCTGGCACTTGGTGAATATCACACCATTATTGATGAAATTCACTCGGTTCATACCCCTCAGGTTTAGTGAAAGAAAACAAATACTGATTGCTAGAGATTACGAAAGTATTCTGATTGAATACTAGAAATTAATTACTATAGTTACTACTTACTGCTTACCATGATCTAAATTTTATGCCAACCATTTCAGGTGATCATGATGAAAATATACATAATACTGGAATGTGCCAGGCACAATTCCACACTCTTTACCTATTTTAGTCCTCTCTTGACCACAACAATTGAGACAAGAGTACATATTTTCCATTATTATTATCCTTCCCATTGAACAGATAAGAAGACTAAGGCAAGATGTTAGATAGACTGCCCGAGATCCCATAGCTAGGAGGGGAACAAAATTCTGAATCCAGTTAGAATGGCTCCAGTGTCTGTCTTCTTAACCATGATACACTGCCTCTCATGGAACCCCTCCTTAATTTATCACGGCAATCTGGCGAGGGGGTATTATTATTACCCTCAGTTTACAGAGACTGAAACTAAGACTTGAAGAGAAGGTAAGCCCATTGTCCTTACTTGCAAGTAAGTGGGGGAATACTTGGACTCAAGGTAGTTGGCTAAAAACAGTGAATAAAGTCAAGATAAATCAAGAAAATTTGACAGAGCTGAGGGTACTCCAAAGGGAAAGAGGTTTGAGGGCAAGGACAAAAGGGGAAAGCAAAATAGAACAGACGCGTATCTTGTGTAAAACACAAGACATGGGGCTGTATCATATGTTCAAGGACCTTCCAGAAATATGTATGTATAAAAAGTTACCAAGAAATTATTTCTGTATTTAGCTACTCTTGCTAAAGTGAAATTCTAGTCAGTGTCTGCTTTTAATCTCCTAAATCACTGTTACAGCTCTAATTCTGTCTTCTAGGGAAGTGGATTTCCTCAAAGAACATTTTAGAAAGCAGGGAAGATAAGTTCAATGTTACAATGTTCAGTGAAAAAAATCTGAGTGTAAAACTGTATGATAACTTGTAGGTAAAAATATTCAGCCATATGGACAAATCCCTAGAATGGAGTACAAAGTAATGAGACACTTGTCTAGTTAAGGTGGTGGAATTGATTTAGAAAATGGCTTTCTTTTAGTATTGCTATTATTTGGTAATTACAGAATATAAATTTAAAAATCACCCCCCTTGTCAATACTGATCCTGTTGAATGTTGCTAGTTCAAGAGCAAGCTCCTGGAGTCTTCAACTAATCTCTAATCTCTAATCTCCCCCTCATTTAACTACACTTGACTTGGAAATTGTGGATACAATTTTGTTGATAGACATAACAATGAGTTATGAAGAAGGAGGGGCTCTGTTCACTTTAAACTTCAAGGAATATTCCAGCACTATATTGTGTTTTCATCTTAAGGGATAAAAGAGTATTCCAAAATTAAAAAAAAAATGTTAGAATTGAAAATGGTCTAATATTTCAAAGAATTCATTTGAAATTAGATCTCTTAGTAATTTTTACTTCATCTTTAGAATGGGAAATGTATAACATTTTTGTTCAAATGGTCCATGAATCTGAATAAGCAAAAATGGTAAGTTTTATCATCCAAAGCAGATTACCTTTAGATAGGCTGAAGTCCAATGCAGCATTGATGGTACTTGACCACTTTTGCTTTTGCTTTAGTCTCTTGTTGACTCACCTTCTGATTTTATATTTTAATAAACTTCACCAGCATAATCTTGCCTTCTGATTTTTAAAAAATAGTATTCAAATTTCATGTTTAAGAGACAAGTTTTTCCAAAGAAGAGAGATGAGATTTATCAGATAACCTTTGTGTTTTGTATGCCTGGCAGGCCAAGATTATTAGAGACCCTCAGGAATAAAAATGGACAAAATAGGGGTGCGTGGGTGGTTCAGTTGGTTAAGTGCTTGACTTCAGCTCAGGTCTTAATCTCATGGCTGGTGAGCTTGAGCCCTGCATCCGGGCTCTGTGCTGACAGCTCAGAGCCTGGAGCCTGCTTTGGATTCTTTGTCTGCCTCTCTCTCTCTCTGCCCCTCCCCCAGTCTGTCTGTCTGTCTGTCTCTCTCTCTCTCTCTCTCTCTCTCTCTCTCTCCCTTTCTCTCTCTGTGTGTGTCTCCAAAATAAATAAATATTAAAAGAAATTGACAAAATAACTTGATAAACTTATATCTACTTATTTCATTTTTCTCCTCATTTTCTTTTGTTTTCAATATTTTGCCCAAACATGTACTTCTGGAAATGATATATGCAAAACAAGGGAAGGACTCTGGTGTTCTTTTTATTGCCAGACTTGATGATATAAGTATATGGGTCAATATGGTTTTTTTTTTTCTTAAAGTTTTTATTTTTGTTTTTGTTTTCTTTACACTTTAAGACTTTGTCTCCTTGCCTACAACGTAGTGTATATATGACTTGGACCATGCTGTCAGTTCAGCTTTAGCTTCCTCTTTGAACAAAATGACCGTTTGATTTTCAAATCACTTATCCATTGTGAAGAATCTGTCTCCAAGATGGGAACTAGAGATGACCTTCTCAGTTCGCCAATGAAGCAACCTATATGTTGGTGCCAATCGACCGGCATTTCACTTCTTTGAGATGTAATGAAAGCCATTCCTTGTGTTTCAGTTTAATGGGAAAATAAATGGTCCAAAGATTGAAAAATAAATGACATTGAAAGAAAAAGGCAAGGCAATTTTACAAAAGAAGGAAAAAGGAAGGAATGAAGAGAGCAGTTGCTGGGAATAGCTCATTGGAGAGTTGTACAACATTCACTGATAATTTGACATCGGTTACCAGATTTCATAATCACACCAAAATATAATCTGTGTTCTAATAAGCTCCCTTGTTAAATCTGTTCTTGATTTTGAGAAAAATACTGCATGTATGAAGAGTGGAACTGTACATGATCAGGAAATAGATGCCTATGTCAAGTTAGCCTAACAGTATATTCAACATTTTCTCAAGATTAAAGGAATTAATTCATAGCTAACATTGATTGGCTTGTCCTTAAATTCCAGACATTTGGACACTCGAGGTTTCTCTAAAACCCAAGTCTTGGAGAATAAAGAGAAAAGGGAACTATATTAATGGATGTTTGAGACAGACTGAACTGAGGAGGAAAGGTAATCTCTAAAGAAATTTCAAAGAAACAGGAGAAAAGAATGCTAATTTCCATGTAAATGGATTCAGCAGTCTAGGCTTTTCAGTCTTCCAAGGTGTAAGAATTAATTACCAGTTTTCTGGAGCAAAATTTATTCATGGTAGGAGCTATAGCAATCAGAATCCTTTAGGTGTAAAATTCTTAAAATTAAATGTTGGGCTGACGAAAGTTGAGAAAAATCACCATTCTTTGCTCTTTTGTATGCAAACCTTAAAATGTTTGATGCTTCCTTCGGCATGTTTGTAAACAGTATTTAAACTTGGCCATTGATATCTGGAGTTACAAAGGAAGAGATGAAATGTGTTGTGGTTCATAGTAAAAACACATCCGAAAGGATGATTTCTTCTTGTGATCCAATATTACGTTCTAAATCTTTAAAGAACTATTCAGGTGATAATAGAACAATATCAGCGTTGATATCATGGATGATTATGAATGTATTCTTGCAAATTAATTATAATAATACTTATCGAGTCAACTAAAGAAGACCTAATCAAAACTTAAGAATAATATGTTCCACTTTTCTCATTCGTATCTACAAAAAAGATGCTTAGTTTAAAACTGTCTGCTTAAAACTCATGAAGAAATGAGCAAAGCACTAGTACTTTTTATTAATAGGCAGCATGAAAATACTTGGTTGTACTGTGTGGAATCTGAGCAGGGTCAACACCGAGTGGCTAAGGGAATACATAGTACCTGCAGGCATCACCTAAGTTACAGTGAGATAATTTAAAACCAACAGGCAGGGAGAGAATAATGGGATTAAATAATGATATAAGTAGAGGTAAATCAGGGAAGCATTAGTGTCTTTTGGTCAGGGTGTGTGTGCACATTTTACACACGTCTCAAAGCTTCCATTTATTTGTTTATTTAATATTTATTCATCTTAGAGAGTTTGTATAAGCAGGGGAGGGGCGGCGAGGGGCGGGGACAGAAGATCTGAAAGCCGGCTCTACACTGAGAGCAGTGAGCCTAACGTGGGCTCGAACTCCCAAACCATGAGATCATGACCTGAGCTGAAGTTGGACACTCAACCAACTGAGCCACCCAGGTTCCCCAAAGTTTCCTTTTATTTTAAGAGTCTTAGAACATATATGCCTTGTGTTGTTTACAGCAGGTTAAGACTAGAAAGCACTTATTGAAAGGGTATAAACCCATTTGACTGATTTTCTGCTTCAGTTATAAGTATAATGATGAAGTCTGTGTTGCAGTGGAACATGTTCAATGGAAGTGTGAATTTTCAAAGTATGCCATGACCTTTTCATGTGTTTGCTACTGAATCATTCCACTTGGCTGAGTCAAAGCGTAATCAAAGATAAACTGGGATGAATGAATGAATGCACATTCCTAGAGAACAAAGTGAAAATGTCCCTCTTTTGGCAATTGCAATGCAGGGTAGAGCATTACATAAGCCCAAACGGTATTTCATTCCTTTAGCAAAGATGGGAAGCAGGCAAAAGGTCTTGCCCTTCTTAAATGGGTCTTTTATGAAGCCACTATTTTATTTAGGCAGGTGGCTACCTATTCCAAATTAAGGTTACAATTCGAGGTAACACTAGTCGCTTCATCAGTGAGAGGAGACCTGAGATTTCAGAAGAGGCGAGTGAAAACGGAGAGAGGTGAAGCATCTATGTAGGATGAGCTTTGAGTCAAGCTGAGCAAACTTGAACTAACTGATTAAACCTGAATCTCCCCAATGGCTGGACTCTCCCAGCTACACAACCATATGGCTTTTGCACTGACACATTCTTTTTCTTGTTTTCAAATGTGTATTTATTTATATTGAGTGAGACAAAGCAAGCATGTGCACCCGCCCAGGAGAGGCAGAGAGAGAGGGAAAGAAAATCCAAAGCAGGCTCCATGCTATCAGTGTGGGGCTCCATCTCAGGAACCGTGAGATCGTGACCTAGTAGAAATCAAGAGTCCAACACTTAACCAACTGAGCCATCCAGGTGCCCAACGCTGACACATTCTTACTTGATTTAATGACCTTCCACTGCAAGCTATTTCTTCCAGGGCACTTATTCACATACCCTCTCTCCTGACTTCTCAGTCTCCTTGCTCCATTATCTGAGGTTGAATTTCAACAGCGTTCTTGGGCGCCTGGGTGACTTAGTCGGTTAAGTGCAGACTTCTGCTCTGGTAGTGATCTTGCAGTTCGTGAGCTCGAGCCCTGCGTCGGGCTCTGTGCTGACAGCCCAGGGTCTGCAGCCTGCTTCGGATTCTGCCTCTTTCTCTCTCTCTTCGCCTCTCTCCTGCTTGCATTGTGTCTGTCTGTCTCTCTCTCTCTCAAAAATAAATAAACTAAAAAAAGAAAGGAAAAGAAAAAAAAAGTGTTCTCTCAGCAAAAGTCCTGAGAATAAGCTGAAATTTCACCAAACTGACGCTTCACCTTCATACAGGGCAGTTTCTCCCATGTCTTTGAGGGAGTGGATGATTGAGAGATAGTGGTGAGTGGGAACTGTGAAGAGGTCCTAACAAATCTTTGCCTGCTTCTGGGGAATGACTTGAGGATTTGTACTTGGACATAGAGTTAGATTTGATGACTACAAAAACTACATCAAATGATACAAATCATTAACATAAAGAAGGCTCCGATGCCAGAAATCACGTAAGATATTTTGCAGGGAAAAATGAAAACCATATTTTGTCTCATTGTCAAGGTTTCCGGTGAGAAAAAACCATAGGTAATCATTAGGATGGATCCCCAAAATACAAAAACAAAAATTCATCTGTGGGACTATTTGTTTAACTAAAGAAAGTTTATACAGCTTGTGGGAAATCATCTCCTAGGAGATTGTTGGCTTTGATGTGTGTTCTGTTTCATTATTTTCCTCCCACAAAGTAACTCTGATGTCTCAACTGTTAGCTACTTTTTGACACATCGGCTTAGCGTTGAACCTGGCGTCACATTATTTCTCTTTGTTTAGGGAAACGTGTTCAGCTGCCAGAACTCTCAGGTACCCGAGTGTCAGTGTGTCGTGTAGAGTTGGAGTGTTGGCTGGGGCTAACATGTTATGTTAAAAAGAAAGAAAGAAAGAAAAGAAACAAAGTGGGGATTCTGTTTACTCTTGTCCGGTCTTTGATTTTCCAAGGTAAAGAGGGTTGAATTTGGGCAAGAGTAACAGCAAAAGGAAAGTGATAATTGAATTCCTCAGGAAGTCTAAAGCTGAGCTTGAGTTCGTGAGCTTGGGTTCTGATAAAGATCAGAACCTCATTGGAAAATGGATCCTATGACGTTAAGCACTATTTTAGAATCTTAGATTCTTCAAAAAGTGATAACCCAAGTGTTTTCCACATTTCTGTTGGGAATGTTTATTATTTCCAAATAGACATGGAAGGAAGCCTTGGTTGTTAGGGGCATCGATCAGGGATGCGCAGTGACTTATGAAAGCCTTGCTTAGGCACAGTCCCCTTCCACTTGGGTACATGGTACTCTGTCCCGCAAGAGTGCACACTGCGGGATGTAGCAGGACACTGAGCAGGGCAGGCCTAGCCAGCTTGTCGGATCAACTGCTATGATCCCCGGGGCTATAAATGTTCCAGCTGTCGAGCGAAACACAGGGTTGAGACAATTCCCCGGATAATCTAGGAATTTGTCTTACTTTTTCTTGTGTGTTGTTATTTTGGCCTCATGTTTCTTTGTCTGAGGTAGACTTAATATCTTCTCCTTGAGCACGATAAGGTCTGTAAGAACGGCTTTTCCAGAAGACTCATGTCTAGTTCTGTCAAATATTTCCTCGCTTTGTGATCTCAGACAAGGCCCCGACCCTCTTTGCTCTTGGCTGTCCTCGTTGGTATAATGAAGTGAGGATTGACTTCATTGTGCTTACCTCACAGTATTGGCTGCTGGGAAGGTGACAAGGTGACAATCATATGTATAGGACAGTTTGTGCACATAGGAGATTGTATCAATTTTGAATAAAATGTATAATCCTTTTTTTTTAATTCAGAAAGCCCACACTAGACTCAGCTTGAGGCAATATACCCTCAAAATGGCTTTTCTTGGGAATGATATAACATTATAGATATATACATTGTTGTGTGCGTTAAGAGGTATTTTGGATTTTGGGGGGAGGTCAAAAGTTTGAAAGTCGGTGAATAAATTGGAGGAGTTAGGGTTGTATATCACAGTTTGAATAAATTGGAATTAGGAAACAGTGCAAGAAGATATAGCAGGTGGGCAAATTAGGAGTTACTTTAATTTAAAGACAAAGGAGGGGTGCCTAGGTGGCCCAGTTAAGCATCTGACTTTGGCTCAGGTCATGCCTCTTGAGGTTCATGAGTTCAAGCTCTGTATTGGCCTCTTTGCTGTCAGCACAAAGCCCACTTGGGATCCTCTGTCTCCCTCTCTCTTTGCCCCTCTCCCACTTGTACATGCTCGCTCGCTCTCTCTCTCTCTCAAAAATAAATATTTAAAAAATCAAAAGGAAACGCAGGGAGAAAATAAAGAGAAACGGTCTTAGCAATCGTACGCAATAAAATTGAATCTCAACTGGGTCACGGTTTAGTACCAGCGGAGATGAGATTTCTTCGACCTTTCTGTTATTAGTATCTCTATTAGTTTCATTTGTCTTATTTTATTTATTTTTTTATTTTTTTTTAATTTTTATTTTTGAGACAGAGAGAGACAGCATGAATGGGGGAGGGTCAGAGAGAGAGGGAGACACAGAATCTGAAACAGGCTCCAGGCTCCGAGCTGTCAGCGCAGAGCCCGACGCGGGGCTTGAACTCACGGACCACGAGATCATGACCTGAGCCGAAGTTGGACGCTTAACTGACTGAGCCACCCAGGCGCCCCTGTTTTATTTTATACAAAAAAAATTTAGCCTTTAATTTTAATCTGGATTCTGAGTTCAAGGCTTTTAAATTCATTTTTTGCCCATCAGTTCTCAATTATAGTGAAGTGCCTTAACCAACAGATCAGCAAATTTGCTAGTTTGTTATTTTGCTAGTGATTCTAATATTCAAGTTAATAGTTACTATCTATGGCATTCATATAATAGGAATATAATAAAATGCACTGCCCATTTTGTTCTGATTGTGTTTCATTGCTTGAATTTTTCGTGATGAAAGGAGTGTTATTAAAAACCTGTTTTCCAGTTTGGTTCTGGGTAACATCGGGCAATTATGGTTTGAATAATGGTAAAACCTTGCTAATTTGGATTGTGTCTGGGAATCCAAAAATCAGAAGTATAGAATATTTACATTTAAATGCAATTCTATTGCATTTCTGATAACTTCATTTTATCTCCAGTTGAAAGCATGCATTCCAAATTAGTAAAGGGTAAGTAAATGACACTGATGTTACTAACAGAAGTTGAATGCCTTTGAGTTTGTGTATCTCAGAACATCAGTGCTTATTTTTTTCCAGTCACTAAGAAGGACCTAGGACAATAGAAGCAATTTCTTTTGAGTGACCCCAGTCACTCATTATGATAGAAAGGTCCAGTGCTCTCTGGACAACGTCAGGAAAACGATCCTAGTATTACATGGCTGTCTACTTTCTAGTTTCCTTAATTGCATTCTGTGTCAAGATATCGGGCCATAAATAACTGTCTGGCTTCACTAAATAGTGTGAAGCAATTTTTGCTCAGGCCGAGCAAGGTAGAAAACATTTTCTCAGGCAGTTTCAGGGTTGCTAATTAAAACACCCTTCAGGGGCATCTGGGTGGCTCAGACGGTTAAGCTCCCAACTGTTGATTTTGGCTCAGGTTGTGAGCTCGTGGGTTTGTGGGATCAAGAACCACGTAAGTCTCTGTGCTGACAGTGCAGAGCCTGCTTGGAATTCTCTCTTCCTCCCTCTCTGCCCCTCCCCACTGTGTACCCTCATGTGCTCTCACCCTCCATCTCTGAAAAATAAAATAAATAAACTTAAAAGAAAACATGGTATAAATCAGGCTGAAAAATGAAAGTTGTGGTTAGAAGTCACTGATGTGACACTTGTCTGATAATCTGAAGATGAAATTACAGGCTGTGGCTTCACTCAACAACAATTAAAGATCAGAACAGAAATCTCCGACATTAACCTTCAGCAAGATTTTGAAGGGCTTCTGTAGAACAAGTGGAAAGTTCCTTCTGCAAGTTCCTTTAATTTTAAGGAACTCACTTTAACCAACTAGTTCTGATGTCATCCTACTCCAAGTATTTTCCGATGGTGAACTGACTTCCTGAGGAGGTCCGTCTAAAAGTAGCAGTTGGGCTAGTGATGCCCAAAGGGGCCTTAGGTGCTCTTGTCTCTAAGACCACTGCTGCTTTCTGCAAATTAATAAACTGATGTTCTGACATTTACACCTCAGTTTCATGAGTCTTGATTAAAGGAAACCCCACTTACAGATGGACCTGCTCTCGATATATTGAAAGGTTCTGTGGGATCCTGCCGGCCTCTGAGCTCTTGCAAGTTCACCACACTCATGAGGAATATGCTGGGAAGGCTGCTCTCCTAACCACGTTCCTACCTGAGATCCTGGCAGAGCAGACATTCATGGAGGCCTCTTGAAAATTAACATCAGATCAGATCAAACTTGTCTCCCCTCCGAGCACTGATGATGTTGACAATGATTAGTGTGATTCCCTCTCACCACCCCCCCCCCCCCAGTCCCTCACTTCTTGGAAATGCTGTGTCTCCTCATCTCATGACACAGAACTTTTCTCTCCACTGAAATGTTCCCTTGGCCAGGTTGTTCCAAAACCATTTTGGTAAAATTTGGCTGAACTAGACCTCATACTGAAATATGTTGGCTTTCTATGTCAGCAAGGGATACAATACATAATTTCCAGTCATGTTAAAAAATAACTTGCTTGGGGGTGCCTGGATGGCTGGTTGAGCATCTGACTCTTAGATTTAGCTCAGGTCATGATCTCACAGCTTTGTGGGTTTGAGCCTGCCATTGGGTTCTGCAATGGCAGCACAGAGCCTACTAGGCATTCTCTCTCTCTCTCTTTGCCCCTCACCCCACTTAGGCTGTGTCTGTCTCTTTCAAATAAATAAAATAAAACTTAAAAAAATAAAAACAACTTGTTTCTTTTTTTTATTATATATTTTGAAATGTTTATTTACTTTTGACAGAGATAGACAAACAGTACAAGTGGGCGAGGGTCAGAGAGAGAGGGAGACACAGAATCTAAAGCAGGCTCCAGGCTCTGAGCTGTCAGCGCAGAGCCCAATGTGGGGCTCGAACTTGTGAACTGTGGGATCATGACCTGAGCTGAAGTTGGACACAACTGACTGAGCCACCTGGGTGCCCCCAAAATAACTTGTTTCTAATTAAAAAAGTAAAGCATGTTCAAATGTTGGAAAACCGGGGAAAATAAAAAGAAAAAAAAGTCTTGTAATACCACCTCCTGTAGGTACTCTTGATCTTTAAAAAACAAACAGGGGCATTTGGGTGGCTCAGTGGGTAGAGCATCTGACTTTGGCTCAGGTCATGATCTTATGGTCTGTGAGTTTGAGCCCCGTGTTGGGCTCTGTGCTGACAGCTCAGAGCCTGGAGCCTGCTTCACATTCTGTGTCTCCCTCCCTCTGCCCCTTCCCCACTCATGCTCTGTCTCTCTTTCTCCCTGTCAAAAGTAAATAAACTCAAAAAAAAAACAAACAAACCAAAACCTGTTTGCTTTTCATCATTAGTATTACATTGGATAGTTCCTGTCAATATACTTTCATTGAGTGGAAGGCACATTGATGGTAACAAGAGAGACAGTGTTTTAGGCGTATCTATTAAGAATATTAGTTACTAAACCACTAGAATAAATGGCCCAAGAACCATCCCGAATCAGGTTCAGGCTGGACCTCTAATGCCCACATACAAGGAGAGAACAGGAGATTTAAGATGAATAGGTATTGTTTCTAATTATCCTGGATAAGCTGGTAGGTTTTAGTCTCCACTAATTAAGTGAAAGGAGGGAAAATTCCATTTATTCTATTAAGGTAGCTGATGTGATTTGAGCGAATTTTCTCTTTCTGTATCTTATCCCTACCTAATTAATTAATAAGCAGGTCATAGTTCAGGGGTCACTTTGCTAAAGCAGTCTAATGGCTTTTCCCCAGTATTTCTTTTGAATTGTTAAACTTTCACTTTTGACTGGAAAATCTCTGGTCTTCTGTATGTGATTTAAAATCTTAAGAGGCTTGTAAAGAATTCATTAGTGCCCCCTCTCTGGGTATTGGCCTCAACCCATTAATGTTACTGATCCGCTTCCTAGTAGAGAAACCCATCTTTACAGGGACTGAGTTTTCTGAGCCTCAAATCAAGATGTGGTTTAACAAGGAAGACAGGACGGAATGTGAAATGAAACTGTCTTAGGACACCCCGGAGACTAAGCAGGTGTAAATACAGGCACCGTGGCCCTGTTTTAGAGGTGTTCCCAAAGGCTTTTTGGGTTCGCACGGGTAACCAGTCTTGTTCTCTGTCTGAGGCAGCTACTCATTAACACCTGAGCAGGCATTTGGCATTTTTGCCAGCTTTTGAGCAGAAAATTGTACTTGAAGATTGGGCATTTGTGCTTTTAGGGTACGAAGTATTGTAAAATTTTTAAAAAATGACGGAAGAAGGAGCTTCCATGCCAGATAAAAGAGCTGTGAAAGGGGAGGGTACTTAGTCCTAAGTTTTCTCTGAAAGGGTGCTTTGAGGGACTGTCAGACTGTTAACAGTACCTTGTGGTATAGGCCTACTTGTTCTTGGTCATAAAAACATGTTATTACCTGGTTCAGAAAGGAGGGGCCACCGAAGCCTTGGTAAATCCCCTAGTCTAAGTGGATCTTCCCAAGAACTAAAATGTGTGCTTTATAGGAGATGGATGGAGAATAAGATTTTACAGTTCAAATGTGTGTTTGTTTAATTCTCTGCCACTGAATGGATGCATTCTTCGCTCAGACTTTTTTTTTTTTTTTTTTTATTGAATATCTGTAAGACTGGGCAAGTTACCGGAATCCTCAGAGTCTAAGATTCCCCATCTGTAAAATGGAGGTGATAAGATTATCCTTAGAATTCTGAGCATTAAAGAAAGACCTAGGTAACCATAATCAGCCAAGTTTGCATCAGTTGTGTTGTTCTGTCCCCAGACATTTCCTAAACCAGAGATGAGAGTTGGTGTCTGAGAAGACCTTTGCCATTCTGTGGATGGAGTTACTGCCTCTTAGAGATGAGTAAATACCATGTAATACACTGTGCATCGTCTGTGAAAGCAAGCTTACCAAGGGATTTCAATTTTTTTTGGTAGGGAAATCTTTTCAAATTTACATAATGCTTACTTACTGCTTCTAACTTGTGAATTTAAAATAAAAATCAGGAAGAGTTAATGAATTAATGTCAACATTTCTTAAGTTATCTTCCTTCTAAGATTAATTTTGAAGTTGAACTTTTAGGCTGATTGATCATACAGAACAAACAAACAAACAAACAAACAAATAAAAGCTAAAAGAAGAGCCTTCTGTCACTTCCTCAGCCTCATCTCAGGCTTTCCACCCTCTAATGGATCAGCTCTGGCCTCCTCCAGGTAGTTACGCTTTTCCGAAAACTGACCTCTACTTAGTTGTGTGAATTTTTTTTTCTCCTTTCCTGATTTAAATTTGCTGCTTCAATCGGGCTAGTCTTTCTCTTGGTTGTACCCACAAATGGTGTCTCTATTTTTATCTTTTGATTTTTTTTTAAGCTTAATCCTACACTATGAATGTTCTTACTTAGCTTCACCCATTCAAGATGTTCTCAACTTTCACACCCCTTGTACATGAGCAGACAATTAAATTTATTTGGATATACAGCTTTGACATTTTTCTCTCCCCTTCCTTCGCTTTTCTCTCTGTTTTCTTTCACTCTGTACAGATTTTTGTAGGAATAGTTTGATTGTTTACAGATGGGTATAAGTCAAGGGCTTCATTCTTTAAAAATTTCCCTTGAAAGAAATGAAAGAAACAGGATTTATTTCCCCCTGATTTACCCTGCCCTCCCCTGAGATGGGGATCTAGGGGTAAAGGCAATAAAATGGAATAGAGGGAAAAGATCCATAATAGCATAGTGGTTAAGATAACTGGCTTTGGCATAGTGCAGTCTTTGGCTGGAATCCTGGTCTTAGTTTTCTCATCTGTAAAATGGGTTTACTCAAAGTTGCCCTCATAACACGGTGTGAGCAAGTTGTCTAATTCAGTGCTTGATACAGATCAGGAGTTGTTCAAATGACAGTTGTGGTTGTAGTTTTTGTTCCCATTACTAATCTAGAAGGGCCCAGAGCAAGGGATGCACTTCAGCTTCATAAATCAGATGAGCTGTCAACAGTGGAGACATGCAATGATGGTGTGTTCGTTTCCTTTTACCATTATAGCAGATGACCACAAATTTGGTTCCTTAGGTCTGCATACAGTGCAGGTGGGGTCAGAAGTGTGAACTGAGTGTTTATGGGGGTAAAATCAAGGTGTTGGCAGGCCTGTGTTTTTTTCTGGAGGCTCTAGGGGAAGAACCATTCCTTGTGTCTTCCAGTTTCTGGAGCCTTCTAGCTCTGGCATTCCTGTGTCTGTCTTACAAGGACCCTGGAAATACATTGCACCCACCTAGGAAATAAGGGATAGTCATTCCATCACAGATTCTTAATTTGATCACATCTGCAAAATCCCTTTTGCCATGTAGAGTAACATTCACAGGTTCTGGGGATTAGGATGTGGACACTGTGATGGAGGGAGTTAGGGCTGGGGATTATTCGGACCAACTTGGGTATTTGGTGCAAAAGAAGTAAGAGAGGGCCTGGTAACTTGCCCTTTAAGCAGAAGAGCAGCAAGTGTTTACAGAAAGAATTAGTTCTCACTTTTGACTGATAGCTCCCATTCCAACAGGCCTGTTTGTTATGTACAAGTAGAAGTGAAGGGCATAGGTACTTTTCTAGGCAAATAAATTTTAGTATGAAAAGCTTTTTCTGTTGTGAGTGGTCGCGCTTTTCTCTGAAGAGTTTCATTGTTGTTTTTCTACACCTTGAAAAGGCACTATGCTTCTGTAAATGGTACTTGCCGTAGACTTAGATACTGTGTGCTCTGGGGTAAGAGAAATGTCTTTTTTCCCCCTTTACCTCTTATTACCAATAAAATTTGTCTTTGGAAACTCAGAGTTACTCTATTATCATTGGCATTTTATTTTATTGTGTTGTATTTATTTTATTTTTATTTGAGAGAGAGAGAGAAAGAAAGAGAATGGGAGAAGGGCATGGGAGAAAAAGAGAGAGAATCAGGCTCCATGCTCACTGCATGTATTTTTTAACATGAATGTAAATTATGTGTTGTATCCCTTGCTGACATAGAAAGCCAACATATTTCAGTATGAGGTCTAGTTCAGCCAAATTTTACCAAAATGGTTTTGGAACAACCTGGCCAAGGGAACATTTCAGTGGAGAGAAAAGTTCTGTGTCATGAGGTGAGGAGACACAGCATTTCCAAGAAGTGAGGGACTGGGGCGGGTGGTGGGCGGTGAGAGGGAATCACACTAATCATTGTCAACATCATCAGTGCTCTGAGGGGAGACCAGTTTGATCTGATCTGATGTTAATTTTCAAGAGACCTCCATGAATGTCTGCTCTGCCAAGATCTCAGGTAGGAGCGTGGTTAGGAGAGCAGCCTTCCCAGCATATTCCTCATGAGTGTGGTGAACTTGCCACAGTCCAGAGGCTGGCAGAGGTCGATCCCATGACCTGCAGATCATGACCTGAACCGAAATCAAGAGACTGACCCCCAACTGACTGCATCTGCCAGGTGCCCCTATCATTTCCATTTAAAAATCAACTGACATAAATAGGAACAGATGTTTTCACAACCTAACTTCTATCAGTATCATTCCACCTTTACCACAGATTCAATCATACTTCAGTGAAAATGGTTAATTTCAATTAAGGAAAATGTTAGTGATTTTCTAGCTTAAATTCAAGGAGTTTTAGTTAACAGTCGGCAGCTTAGATAACCAACTTGGCTGTTTAAAAAATGATGAACAAGTATTCATAAAGACCTCAGGCATGGTGGGGCGCCTGGGTGTCTCAGTCGGTTGAGCAGTCGACTTCAGCTCAGGTCATGATCTCGCAGTTCGTGAGTTCGAGCCCCGCGTCAGGCTCTGTGCTGACAGCTCAGAGCCTGGAGCCTGCTTCAGATTCTGTGTCCCCTTCTCTCTCCGCCCCACCCCTGCTTGTGCTCTGTCTCTCTCTGTCTTTCAAAAATGAATAAACATAAAACAAATTAAAAAAAAAAGACCTCACGCATGGGCACACAGCAGGCACCCACAGTATTTGTGGGTTGGTTGATACAGAGTAGAGGGTAAATGAATAGAATCAAGTGAGCAGGCAGGAAGTAAGAAAAAGCAGAAGAAAGTGAGAAAGAAGGCCCAAGGCATCTCTAAATCCATGTACATATAATATGACATGGATATTAAGTATGGAGACATGCAGATGACTGCCAGTTAGGTCTAGCTGGTAAAGAGACAAAGGAGGAAACGGGAATTTAAGCAGCCCTTTCAGATGCTAAATCAAGAGAGAAAAATGGTATGTTCCAAGGGGGTAAAAACTGCCAGACAAAGGCACACAATTAGGAAAGTGTAATGCATGTTCACAGAACAGTAAACATACTACCTTGTGTCAAGTAGCAAGTTTATGAAGTAAACCATTGGGCATTAAGGCTGCAAGGTCAGGCAGTTGGAGCCAGATGCTGTGTAGAACATAAATACTGAGGGTCCCAGCTTCCTGCCTCCTCTTCCCCACCCCTACTTTATTATTGTTTTTATATCAAGGATAATTAACATACATGGTTATATTAGTTTCAGGTGTACAGTATAATGAGTCAACAATTTTATACGTTATTCAGTGCTCATCGTGATGTGTACCCTTAATCCCCTTGACCTAATTTCACTATCCCCCTCCCCACCTCCCCTCTGGCAACCACCAGTGTGTTCTCTACATTTAAGAGGAGGACTGTCTTTTGAATACCTATTAAGGCTGGTGAATGACCTAGATTACTTGTATTACTCCTGTATTTCTGTTGTGAAAACTAGCTGTTGTATTATCGCAAGCAAATGATAGTGAATGATTTGAAGTCATATCTACCTGATGTCAAAGGTCAGCTTTCATGTATCACCTTCACAGAATGAATGACTAAATTCAGCTGTTGCACATTAAGTTGCTCATCAATAGTAGCAGGGCTGGTATCTGGGTCTCTTTGTCCCATGTCTTGTGTTGAGACTGTTCTCTAAATCGTTTTTATTTTGTTCTGTAAATTCGGAGTTTTCTTATATTTAATACAATTCTACCTAGTAGTAATACTTGATGTTATTGGCTTTATTAGAAAAATTGCCTATGCTACTTGAGGATGGGGTCTGGGTCTCCTGTTGTCTGTCCTTTGTACCCTTTTCAGAGTTGATCATGGTGTTATGATATTAAACATAAGAAATACATTCAGAACTGAACAAAATGGAAGGATCTTAATTCTATCCTTATGTAATTTTAATTTTCAGAATTGAACCAAAATCTGCTCATGCAGCTATCGAATCAGATATTCTCTTTTATAATGAACACCTTTCGAAAATCTTTCATCTATTTATAGGAGAAAGGAAATGGATCATTTCCCATGACAACCTCTCTATTTTTAGTCCACCACCAAGTTCATTGTCTTTTTTGTCTACAGTTCAGTGAAGTTGAGCCGGGGGGAGGTGGGGGGAAGGATAAATAAATCTGCAGGGTTAATTGAAGCGCATTATGGGCTCCTTTATTTTAGGTGATTTGTCCAGGATCCAAGCAAATGAATACTTTTAAGGATTTGATAAGCATTGGTACAAGGCTCGAATGCAAATGCTCTCTGATTGCAGTAATTAACTTTGCAGTCAAGAAAGGGAACTCTTGATCTTCCTTCATTACTGAACACAAATGCTCCGAAAAGAATTAACATGAAAGTAGCTTGTGAACAAACATAACATGTGGGGAAGGGGAGGTGCTAGTTAATTTCCCTTTCATTCCACAGATGACCAGCCATTGTGCAGCTCAGCAAACAGTAAGCGCTGTTTTGGAATTAGTGATTTTCCTGAGCAAAACAGAAGAACCTGAAGAATGATCTAACTTTCCTGGCCAAATAAAAAATCCACTTCTTAAAATCAGATGTTTAAAAATAAGCATACCATCCATTGGCATTTAATACTTTTTATAGAATTCCCTCATTTCATGCATTGTCATTTTTTTTTCTTTTGGTCTTTAAACAGGAAGATAAGGCAAAAACTAGTCTCACTTTTGTTTTTCCTTGTGATTTTTGAGGTTGGCACAAAGACAGAATTGTATGGGGAGGGACTTATTGTTAAGGATGAGTTTGTACTTCATTTCTGAGAGAATTCTTTGGTTAGTTGTTGTTTGAGGTAAATCCTGTTCTTATTTACAAAACTGGATGCCTCTAAGTGAGGGAAATAACTGATGCCAACCCAAATCGGGAATTAACTTGTCTCCTCCACAGTCCATATTGGTTTAACAACTTTTATTATCATTCAGTTCTCTTCTATAACTGTTAATGAAAACCTAGGGAATTCAGAGTGTGGAAGTGATTTACGAACTTAATCCAGAGCTACCTACGTGAAAAGGTGATGTTGGAGAGAGAGAGAGGGAGATGATCTTTCATTTCCGGTGTAATGACTTGAAAATAGGCAGTGCAGTTATTAAACGACATGTTCTTCAAGTTCAAAGCTCAGCTGTGGTTAAAGAACTCAGGGAGGATAGCTTTCACTTCTTGGTCCTGTCAGGTCCAGCATGATATGCTGTAAAGAGTAGGTGCTCCAAAATACCCCTTGCAATGAATGGCATTTTTATAACAATTTAGCTCTCTTCCCAGGCTGCTGCTGCTGCCTTTTTTTTTTTTTTTCTGAGACCATCTATCTGCTATCTATGGGGTCATGCCATAGGGGATACGCCAAGATACTTGGCAATGGTTGTGAGGGTTTCAGGAATTCTTAATGCAGTTGCATGTTAACCTCCAGAAGTTTCTGCTGTAACAGCATGCATTAGTTTCTGGTAGTGACCTCTTAGATTCATTGTGATGAAACCCTTGTTTGTCATTAGAATTTAGAATATGGTCATCTCCTTGTTCTAAGAGCTGGCCCTGATGACTTTGATAGCTGTAATCCTGTCGTGTTTCTTTCAACCACCCAGCTTTACTGAGCTATTCTACTGAATTCTAGTCTATATGTCTGTGTTGCTGCAACCTGCAGGTGGACCTCTTTATATTCAAGTGTTCTTGCTTGAATGCCTAACTCCTGTGTGTATACTAGGGGGAGGTGATGGGGGCAGGAAAGATCAGTGTAAAGTGCGTGGTCTTCACACTGATACATGTTCTAATGCAGCTTCTGCCGCTTACTCATTGTATGTTACTTTTACCTCTTGAAGTCTCAGTTTCCTTACTTCAAAATGGGTATTAGATATGATGGGTATTAGAGATAATACAGATAAAGTCCCTGGTGCAGGGGCTCACACAGGACATGCTCTCAATGAATGGCAGTGGTCTATCCCTCAAATTATCCTTAATCCATGTCCACACCCCTATGATAGCCATTATTAATTGATTACTGGATAGTTCTTTCAAATGACAAAAGCCCTAGCTGTCTGGATTTGCTCATAAACAAGCCTCTGAGGTCTGCCTTTGTTTCTACCATTTTAAAGTGGATCCCTTTAATCTCTAGGACCTAACCAAATACTCCCTCCCCACGTCTATAGAACAAAACTTTCCATTATCCTAATGCTATCCAAGTATGACATCTACTTTACTGCTTGCTTTCTTTTTCTTTCTTTCTTTCTTTCTTTCTTTCTTTCTTTCTTTCTGTCTTTCCGCTTACAAAATAAATGTGTTAGAAAACAAGTTTTTTGAGTAAATGCTATTTAGTGTCTATGTATACTTCAATCATTATTTTGAAAAAATTGAGTGCTTATTATGTACCAGGCATTATTACAAGGATCTGAAATGCCATGAAGAATAAAATAGGCGAGCGTCTGGGTGGCTCCGTTGGTTAAGCATCCAACTTCGGCTCAGGTCATGATCTCGTGGTTCATGAGTTCGAGCCCTGCATGGGGCTCTGTGCTGACAGCTCGGAGCCTGGAGTCTGCTTCAGATTCTGTGTCTCCCTCTCTCTCTGCCCCTTCCCTGCTCATGCTCTGTCTCTCAAACATAAATAAACATTAAAAAAAAAGGATAAAATAGGCAAAAATTCCTTAATATTTTAAGAAAGGAGATTGACCATAAATAAATTGTCACATAAAGAAACAGTATTACATGATATCATGGTAAGCTCTGTGAAGAAACAATAGAAAGGGTTGGGATAAGAGAGATGTGGTAGGTGTGTGTGTGTGTCCCCCCAAGCATTGAAGCAGAGACTTGATATGAAGGCTCAAGCCATGGCTAAATCTCGTGTAGGAGCAATAGCCAGAGAGAAAAGCAAGAGCAAAGGGTCTAAAGAAAGCACTTTTGAACAACAGCAGCATCAGTGAGGTCGGCTCACTCAAAGAGGTAAAGGCCAGATTATGTAGACTTTGCAGTCCATGGGAGAAAATTTGTATGTTGTTCTAAGAAGAAAAGTTTTAAAATAGTCAGAGGTAGAACTTTTGTAAAAACTTGGCACAAGCTTGGAAGGAAACAAGGCCAAGGATGGGCCTGTGTGCTTCATTGCTATATGGCAGTCAATAGACCCTTTCACGGATTCCTGCATTCCCTAGGGAAGCCGGACTTTGACCTTCTCTTGCTTTTGTTTAGGGTCCAGATTCCATAAAATTGTGTGCTAACTTGTAGATTTTTGTTTTTTTACACATGGAAATGATTTCTGATTGGTAGAAAAGATACCTCTAGAGGTTATATTTACATTGCTTGTAGGACATGAACTGGTTTGTCTCCAAATCAGCAAACTGATTTCAGTGTGCCTTTCCCATCCATATATCACATTTCTCTAATTACCCTCGAACCAGCTGCAGAATCCTCCTGGTCCTGTCATTAATTGGTTAAAATCTTTGATGTGTGTCTATTCTACATTTGTTTTGAGAATTTTGAGTTTAGCTTTTTGAAAATTATATACTGTAATGAGCTAATAAAGCTCACATGGGCTGTTGAGTGGAGGCAATGAAGGTTTGGGAGGAAAGCTGTCCTCAGTGGAAGCAGGAAGACCAGTAAGGAGGGTGGTGCACAGGAATGGTCATGGTGGCCCGGGTAGGGTGTAGTGGTAGAAATGGGAGAATGGATTGGGTTTTACATTTGATTTGAGAGTAGAGACAAGACAGGCTGACAAATGGATATGAGCTGGGAGAAAGAGAGAGGAATCTAGCATTTTCTTTTGGGTGACTGCAAAATGGTGGTAGAGGAAGAATAGAACTTTTGGAGAAAATGAAGAAATCCATTTTGGATGTGTTAATTGGAAACAATCTATATGCCTTTAGCAAGTTTCCTTATAGCGATGATGTCAGTGCCTATATGTTTTTTTGTAATAATCAGGCAAATCTTAGTTTTAAACAAATGTTCATAATTGTCTTGATGTTCTTTATGCATAGATATAAACACATAGATTCTATCCATTTACTGTTTAAATGTGTATGCGTCTACACATATAACATATGCATACACGTAAACACAATATTTGGTGTAATTTCCCATGGAATTGATGATAATATTCCCATTCTCCTAACATATAAAGTACAGGTTCAAGCGTTAGCGAGGTCAAGTTACCCCATGAACTGAAACCCCTTCTGGCTTTAAGAACCTCTTATCCTGTAATGTTACAACTGATTACTCAGCTGACAAAAAAAAATTGCTTTAAAAAGAAAATGCCAATTCCTTAATCTTACTGAGCCTTATTTGCTTTATGAGATAAAAATTTGTCTTATCTGTTTCAATATTTGTACATATTTATCTAATAAGACAAACAATAGTGTTGACACCAAAAGCACTAAAGATGTGCAGGTTATTATGTACTACTATTTGGAGATAACTTTGCTGAAAGTCATTGTTTTTCAGCCTCTCAAAAACGTTCTCAAAAAGGTTTTTGAAGCTGACCCTGACTTCTCTTTTTAAATTGCAGCCTCCTTCCACATGCCCTAGCAGTGCTGATTCCTTTCCTTGGACTTGATTTTTCTCTTTCCATGACACTTAAACCTTATTTTAATTTCCTGCTTTTTTCAGGTACTATATTTATTATTTATGTTCCCCCACAGTAATGCAAGCTGAGTGTAGGGATTTTGTCTCTTTCATTTGCGGAAGTATGCTATTTCCTCCAGCAACATAGCAAATGCTCAACAATTTGATGCCTACATGAATGAATGAAAGAGTCTTTCTGCAATAAGGAGAAGGCTTCTCACTGTCAGGGCAGAGCGGTAGGCGGGGCTTGAACTCACAAACCCTGAGATCATGACCTGAGGCAAAAGCAGGAGTTGGACACTTAAATGACTGAGCCACCCAGGCACCCCTGTACTTGAATCTTGAACATGTGATTTAACAACTGTTCTTCTCTTCCCTGTCTGTAAAATGGGATTGATAATAATAATACCTACCTCATGGAGCAAAGAATTAAGCAAAGCAATATATGAAAGACTGTAGAATAGTGTTCTGACACATAGTAAATACTCAATTCGTATAATAATAATAATTTTGTTTATTAGTAGCTTATTGTAGCAGAGGATATAAATAACCACTATCTAAATCCATGAAAATTACACATTAAGAAATTTGGTAAAATGGATATAAAAACAAACAACTCACATAATAAACACCAGCATGAAACACGATTTAAAATATACACAATCCAGAAAAAAAAATGACAGAAATTTCTCTAGTTAAGAAAAGGAACTTACTTATTCAAATGGTTCTTGAGTTACCTTTTTACTTTCTTCCCTGCCTCTAGCTGATCAATTTTTGACAGTTGAGGATTTTGGAAAGAATTTGTCATCTTTTTGAAGTTCATTTCTTTCCCACCTTTTGTTTCAGAGCTCTCAGATGGGAGAGGAAGTGAAAATGCTAAAATTCTTGAAGTTGTAAGGACAAGAAAGGATAGTAATCATCTAACAATATGGAAATAATGCAGATGAGAATCATGTTGAACAGAAATTGCCTCCCTTGGGAGGTTTTATCTTTATAACAACTTCAGAATCCCACAATTTTTCTAGGAGGCAGTTTCCCCCTTTTGTCCGTAAGAAATGAAGAAATCTCCTATCCAAACATATGCTGTTATGGAAATCAAGTAGACGTTTACAAAATGCAGTTCTTTGAATTTGCGTATACTTTCCACATCCTTTATATATTAGAATAAAAATGCTTCATAAATATTAGGTTTATTCTCTTGGGCTTGTTTTCATCCTTTTCCTTAATGTTTAATACCTTCTCTAGAGTAAAGATGGAGTCTGTTCCTGGAAGAGTTTAAGCATCCTTTCCTTGTTATTTAAAAATTTGAGATATCCAACCAAAGCCGCCTGTGTTTCATGTCAGGGCAAATCCTACATTTAAGGGAAGAAATGGGTCATCTTTGGAAATCCCCAGAATGATTTCTCATCTCAGACAAGCAAATTAAAGTCTTTACGCTTCTCTCACAAGCCTCCTTACACTTTTTTTTTTCTTTTTTTACTTTAGTGTCAAGTTAGCTAACACACAGTGTAGTCTTGGCTTCAGGAGTAGATTCCCATGATCCATCACTTACATAGAACATCCAGTGCTCATCCCAGCAAGTGCTCTCCTTAATGCTCAAGCCTCCTCATTCTTAAGTTCGATATTTATCAGTAAAACTTTAAATTTACCATGCCCAACATATGGCTCTCAGTTGCCACCCTGCCAAGTGGTCCTTTCCCTTCCTTCCCCCACCTCTAGCCTTTTCAATCCCAGAAAATGGTACCACATGCTACTTGGATGTTCAAGGCAGGACATACATGGGTTCATCCTGGTTTGTTCCCTTTCCCTCACTCCCCATTTGCAATATATCCATGAGGCAGGCTGAGCGCACCCATGAGAGGTAGATTTTGAATCTGTCTACTGTTCTCAATTGGTGGTGGTAACTCACTCGACTTCACTCCTCCCACTTATTAGGAGGGGTGCTCTGGTCCAACAGGGCTCTTTCAGCTCCTTGTCACTTTGATTCCTTTCCCGACTGAGTGAGGTCTGACCCCTTTTTCGTGAGTGCTTGCTACTCTTCCTATTTATGTGTCAGCACCTCAGTGGTGGCCCCCGTGACCCATCTATGGAAAACAGGTCCGTTGCTTATTGTTGTTAGTTTCTGTCCCAGAAACTTGATTTTGTGTTCTTGGTACTTCCATTATTTTCCTTTTAAATGTATTTTTATTTTTAAAAACATGTTTATTTGTTTTGAGAGAGAGCACGCACGAGTTGGGGAGGGGCAGAGAGAGAGAGAGGGAGGGAAAGAATTCCAAACAGGCTCGAATTCTCATGTGGATCTCAAACCCACGAACAGTGAGATCGTGACCTGAGCCGAAATCAAGAGTGGGACACTTAACCTACTGAGCCACCCAGGTGCCCCATAATTTATTTTTATTTTATTTAGTTGACTAACAAATCCTTTCTGGTTCAACATTTTATCCCCAGCACTCAGCGCAGTCCCAGAACGTAGAAGATACTTAGTAGATAATTGTTGAATGAATGGATGATGAATTAACGAGATAAAGTCTGTTAGATATTTAAATTTCTTTTAACTTATAAACAGAAAAGAAGGGATTTTATTTTATATTTTAAAAAAAGCCAGGGCGCCTAGGTAGCTCAGTCAGTTGAGCAACCGGCTTCGGCTCAGGTCATGATCTCATGGTTTCTGAGTTCGAGCCCCTCCCTCATCTGGCCCTGTGCTGACAGCTCAGAGCCTGGAACCTGCTTCTGATTCTGTGTCTCCCTCTCTCTGCCCCTCCCCCACTCATTCTCTGTCTCTCTCTGTCTCAGAAATAAATAAACATTAAAAAAAAAAAAAAAAAGCCGAATAGGCCAACTAGAGAAAAAAGCTAAAGCTAAATAAGCTTAACCTTCAGATTTCCTCACTTCTATTGTGGAGCCCAGTCCATTAGGAGACCTTCATAGATGAATTCTCCGAGCTCTTGTTTTTTTAAACCAGAATCTTTCTTTTATTTCCAGAAATATCTTGTAGCTATTCACTGAAATTCTGGCCAGTATCTTATATCTTCTTCAAACTCTATTTGTATAGTACCACGTTTGTCAGAAAAATTTTCTCTAGATAACTGCAAAATATTAACACTATGCTACCCCAGCGAAGCCACTTTTGTCCCAAACTTTCCAAGTTACGCAGCAAGCAACAGTATTCTTCAGGAAAAAAAAGAAATACCTTACTCCCTTTTCCATTATAAATTTATCCTTAGGCTCTTAAAATTTGTGGTCAATTTCTCTGCTACATTTCATTAGTGTGTTCAATTTTACAATAGTAGAGCATTTCTCGGGAATGGAACTAATTTTCTAATAAATTAATTATTTTATTTTATTTTTTTATTTTTTTTACCCCCTGTTTTATTACCCCCTCCTCTTTTATTTAATCTAAGAAGATTAATAGTTTATGGAAACTTTCCAGGAGGTGTAGCTAAAATGTACTCCAGTATGCTCAGGGATGAGGATAATAGATATGACTCAGAATTATTTCCTAAGAATTCACGGTTTGGGGTAAGTACATAAACAGAGTTTATTGATCAAGACTCTATCTTGGGACACCAGAGCCTTGGAAATATTGACTTGGACCTTTCTTTTTATTCCTTAACACTCTGTGAACATAGAAGGCAGAATCCTTATCTTAAATTTAAAAAACTATATTTTTTCCCAGTTTTATTGAGAAAAAACTATCTTTTTTTTAAAGTTACAACATACATATATTAAAGAGTACTCAATAGTTGTTGAGTGTAATGTTGCATAAGCCAAAGTAGGTCAAGTTAGCTAAGCTTCTTGCTTCTAAGCTTCTATATGTTTACTTAATTTGTTGTATGCTTATTTTATTAGTTACTGAAATAAGTGGATCTCTCTGTGACTGTGGATTTGTATTATTATATTAGTTCTGTCAACTTTTGCCTTATATAGTTGAAATGTATGCTATTAGGTATTCACAAATTTATGATTTTATAACTTCCTATGAACTTGACTCTTCGAAATACACATCGTGACATCTTAGAATTCTACTTAAGATCTACTTTGTGCTATAATTATATAGCCGTGTAATTTTTGCGTTATAATTTACATGGTAGATCTATTTTCATCATTTTACTTTCAAACTCTGTGTCCATACAAGGTGTTTCTTTTGTAAATGGAATATGCCTGCATTTGTTTTTTACTTACGTGGTAAATTTTGTGTTTCGATTGGAGAGCTGAGTTCATTCACATTGGATATGATCACCAATTTATCTGTTCTAAGTGTGCCATTTTGCTGTCCACGCTGCTTACCCTATTATTTATCCTTTATTTCTCCTTTTTTGGGCTTCCTTTGTATTCATCAATTCTTCATTGATTATTATTATTCCCTTTTAAAATTCCTTTAAGATTTTAATCTTTACATTCTTCTCTTACTCTTTTAATGGTTCTGTTATTGATGACAATATACTGTACTGCTTCCTGAATATGTAAAACACAGCCTTTTAATTCCATTTCTCTCCTTCAACCTTTTGCGCTAATTTTGCCACATACTTAATTTATATGAACTTTTACATATTTTTTCCTATGGATTTATATTCCATAAGACGACATAAATTTCTCTTTGAAGTCAACGTTCATTTTCCTTTACCCATCAACACATCTTGGCTTTTATACTTTTTCTTGAAGTCTGTGGTTCTATTCCATCATTTTCCTTCAGCCTGAAGAAGTCCCTTTAGCATTTTTTCTGGACCAGGTTTGTTTGCAAATAAACCTCTCAGCTTTAATTTAAAAAAAAAATCTTCATTTGGTCTAATTTTTTTGGAAACAAAATGAGGGGTACAGAATTCTAGGTTAGCACTATTTTTTCTTTCAGCACTTTAAATATATCACTCCATGTCTTCATGTTTCCACGTTTTTCCACATGTGTCTTCTTCATGTTTCCACATTTTTCCTTGGGAGACAGTGGCAAATCTTAGTTTTAGTTTTAGTTTTAGCTTTTTTTTTTTTTCTGGAAATGATATGTACTCCTGTTCTACTCGAGGTACCTCTTAAATTTTCTCTTTTTTGGTTTTTACTAGTGTTACTATAATTTTCCTAAGTGTGGCCTTATTCATATTCGCCCTACTTAGTGGTTATAGTTTTTTTTTTTTTTTGAGTCTTAAATAAATGAAATTAGACATTTTCCATTAATTATGGAAAATTCTGGGCCAGGGGTGCCTGGGTGGTTCAGTCAGTTAACCATCTGACTCTGGATTTCAACTCGGCTCATGATCTCACGGTTTGTGAGATCTAGCCCCATGCTGGGCTTGACACTGATGGTGCAGAGTCTGCTTGAGATTCTCTCTCTTTGCCCCCTCTCTCTTTCTCCCTCTCAAAATAAATAAACTTAAAAAAAAATTTATGTTCTTTTATTCTGCCTCTTATCCTTCAAGTACTCTGACTGCATGTATGTTAGACCTTTTCATTGAATCCCGTATTTCCCGCAGGTTGGTTTTTTTTTTTCCTGTATTTTCTATCCTTTGTCTTTTATAGGTATCACTTTTTCTTGTCATGTCTTCAGTTGACTAAAGTATCTGCTATGCTATTTCTAATCTGTTATCGAACACACCTACTGAATTCTTAGTTTCAGTGTTTACATTTTCAGCTGTTAGTTTTCTGACTGTGCTTTTAAAATATCTGAAACACCTGAATGTCTCTTCCTACGCCTTGTCTTTCTTTTGGTTTCTGGTGACTTTGTTCTGTTCTTTGCAAGCCTTGAAATTTTTTTAATGTTTACTTATTTACGTAGGGAGCACGCAAGCGGTGTGGGGGGGGCAGAGAGAGGGAGAGACAGAAATTCAAGCAGGCTCCCACTGTTAGCGCAGAGCCCTGTGCAGGGCTTGATCTCAGGAGCCATGAGGTCATGACTTGAGCTGAAATCAAGAGTTGGATGCTGAGATGACTAAGCCTCCCAGGCTCCCCAAGCCTTGGATGTGTTGAACGAATGCTGAACATGATAGACAACAGTTAAGTATCACACCTTCTTCTGCCAGTTAGATATGGTGGCAGCGAGTTACGCTGATTTATTAGATAGTTGTTTTCTTAGGGTTAGACTATATCTTATTTGTCTTTACTCTCAGGTGAGATTTTAAGGGCTCTCAACGAAAAGCTTGTAGGGGCTCTAACTGTAGGGGCTTGAACATACTAACTGCTCTAACTTGTAGGGGCTTGAACATACTAATTTCTGTTTTTTCATCATGAGCCATCTCCAAAACACCTGCTCTACTCTCTAGCCCCCAACTGTTGCTGTGTTGTGTTTCTTGGAGTTACTTCCTGTGTACAACTTAAGAAATAATTTAAAGCCATATTTTGTGGCTCCTTCTGCTGGACTCTGTTGTTTCTTATATTTTGCCCCTTAACTTCCAGCTTCTCAGACAGCCCCGACTGGCCTCTGTCTGACATTTGCCTCTTCAGTGAGGCAAGGCCCCTTCTTCCTGATTGAAAAATTCTGTTCTCCCCTGCCAGCGCAAACTGGAGAGAGTCTATAGAGAAAACCACCCACCTGAAGTACTATGCTTCCAATAAGGGTAGTATTTCCTCATTATGCTGCTTGTGTTAGTTAATCCTGAGGGACCTCAAACAGCTTTTTAAAATAGTTTGTCCAGAATTTTAATGGTTTATAGTGTGAGGTCGGTCTTACATACCTGTCTTGATTACTATTGAAACTGAGAGTTATTATTTTTTAAGCTATACTTCAAGCATTCATTATTTGCCAGGTATGGTGCTGAGGGATTTAACTGTATTATCTCATTTAATCCTCACAACAGTCTTTGAAGTAGTTATTCTCACTTTTGTAGACAAAGGAATCGAGTCTTAGGAAGGATAATTAACTAGCCCAGATCACATAGTAAGCTGTAAATCTTCATCTGTCTGATCGAAATGGGGTGGGGGGAGGAGAGGGAGTGGTAGGAGAAGAGAGGGAGGGGGAAGAAGGATCAGGGCTGGTTTCAGGCCCTTACAAAGAACACAGAACTTGATTTACTGTTTTTCTGACTGATGATACCTTATCCCCATAGACTTACCTTACTTCTGGTTAGAAATTGTCCTCTATAATTTTTACTGGTAATAGGAAAAAATAATAAGAAAACAAGAAAAGCATGTTTATTATATTCTCAAAGCTTTATGTAAAAATATTTTTGAGGAAACAGTATATGTCATCCCAACTGCCTTTGCTGCTTTAATTGGTACGTGAAAAAATCTTAAGGTAATTCAATAAACCTTAAGGCATTTTCTCTTTTGTTTTAGGCAGTTCGTTAATTGAGGCTGGAAGACCTACTGCAAGCAGAAGCAAATTGAGATGTTTTAAATAATGAGAAGGTGAATATAGGTCTAACTTTGAATATGAAAGAAAACATTAAATACCCAAGTCTAAATAGATGTATAGGAAACATCTGAATAGATGTATAGCACGCATCTATTGTACGCTTCCTTTGTGCCAGGCACTGTAGGCATTTGACTCATTGAATCCTCTTATCACCTCTCAGATACAGGTTATCTTGTTATTGCCATTTCACAGATGAGGAAACTGAGGCATGGGAGGGCTGATAAATTGCCCAATGTCACAAAACTACAAAGTGGAAGAGGTTGGACTTAAAACCAGTCTGGCTTCTTAACTCTCTTTTACAGAAATACAAATATTCAGCAAAATCTCAATTAACTTGACTTCCTGATGAATAGGATATTATTAATAATTGATTTCTCTGATTAGGTTAAATGATATCACCATATTTTTTATTTTAATACTAGTTAGAAACGTTGCTAAAAGAAATGAATCCACTTCATAATGTATTTGTGAGATATTTCTAAGGAGAAAGTGGTAGCTGGAGGCAAATTTTCTAAAAACTTTAAGTAAAATTTAGAGGAAAAAGTGAAATTATTGATGTGGAGGGACACTAGCTATCTAGGTTCTGAACATTTGAGGAATTAGAAAAATTTCAGAGAAATATCATTAGAAACATGGGCTGGTGGCCACGTGATAATTCATTAATTCATCTCTTCATTCATTCCGCAAGCATTTGTTTATTACATGCTGTGCATTGAAAGAAAACTAACCGGTATTGAATATTTACTATGTGCCATGTAATTTACTAGGTGGTTTTAGAGACATTATCACACTTAATACTCAAAATAGCCTTGTGTGGAGTATATTATTGCCATGTTCACTTGAGGAAACCGTGGCTTAGTGGGCATTAATAATTTGTGCATTGCCAGGAAGCAGATGTCCGTGTAAATGCCAGAGATGGGCCTTGAGCCCAGGACTGAATGACTCTAAGAACCAGGCTATCATGTTGTGGGGTGCTGGTCCTGCCATTGCGGAAGGGGGATAGCAGTCTCACGGAGGGGTAAGACAGAGTTTGGGACCACACAGAGCTTTACAATTTGGTAAGATGAGGTAAGAAAACAACAAATAGAAATCTAACAGTAAAAAGAATGTGGCACATAATCACGAGATGACAGTTAGGTCTCCGAGGGAGGGAGAGATGACTTCCAGTTGTGCTAATGAAAGAAAATTTGGGGGGAAAAAGTGGTTAAGTAAAGATCTGAAGGATACCATTGAAGCTATAAATCATAATCGTGTGTTCATACAACAGCCACTGCAGTATTGCTTGTGTGTTTGAGATGGAAGTGATTGTTCTCTCCTCTGAGCTCTGGTGCACTTATCTGAACCTTTTTTTTTCTTTTTTTTTTTTTTAAAGGTACCTGTCACTTTCTATCTTGTGAAATCATGATTAAATATGCACATGCTTTTTTTAATGGCCTCCGTCAAGGCAGAGACTTATTCCTCAGGTGGATCCCCACAGTGTTTGGCACGATGCCTGTGACATAGCAGGTACTTTTGAAAACCCCCTCTCCCTTGGTGTCAGTGACATCATGCTGTCCTGGCTGTCTTCCCATCTCTTTTGACTCTCCTCAGGCTCCTTAAGTGACAAGGTCATGTCCTCACTGCTCATTCTCCTGGTACCTACCTCCCACGTGCAACCTGTTGAAGGACTTAATACAATCTCACTATTTCAGGGACAGCTCCTGTGCCTCCCAAATCAATAGATATCTCTTCCAAGCTCTGGATTGGCTTGTACAACTGCCTGGCATATGTCTCCCATCTGTGCATCCCTCAGGCTCTCTAATGTCAACATCTCTCACATTGAACTCTTCCTTTGCTCCATAGCTCTAACTTTTCCTCTGTGTTCTACTCCAGTGAATGTTAGGAACATCTGCTTGATCATGAAGGTCCTTCATAGCTGAGGAGATACAGGTTTAATCTCCTGTTCCCATAAATCTTCATGGTCACTGTCTGAGTTCAAACACCATCATTTCTCATCTAGATTGCTTAAAGAGTCTCCCTGACATCAGACTTGCTCTCTTGTGATCCATTTTTCCAAATTGCTCCCTGGAATGATTTTTAACGTGCAAATCTGAAAATGCCATCCTTGAATATCTTGACTTTTCAGTGCCTTTACGATGAAGAATTAAACCCCTCAGCACGGCAAATAGGGACAAACTTTTTCTTCACTTTATCCCTTGCTTGGCTCTGCTTCAGACCACAGTCCTGTCCACATTGAATTGTGCTTCTCTGATCTTTGGTACGCTACTACCATTCCTCCTGGAATATTCACTTATCCTTTTTCTTTGGCCAGCCCAGCCTTCAAATACAAGCTTGATAACCACATCCTTCGAGAAGCCTTCATGACATTTCCTACAATTTTGAGGAGTTGTCCCTAGTATTTGCTGGGCTAGCACTCGAGGCTTGTCTCAGTTCTTATCACACTGGAGCCTAATTCTTTACTTAACTATTCTGTTTTTCCTCACTGTCCATGAGTATGTTCAGAGAAGGAACCTTATTTTCTATCTTTATACCATAATGACCAGCTCTTTCTCTGGCACATGGCAGAGTTCAATAATAGTTGCTGAATGAATGGATAAAGAATGTTTGACGAACAAGTAAAAATAGAGTCTGGGAACAAAGAATTCGCTTCTTTTAATGTGGAAATTGAACTTGGTTCAGTTTTGGGGCATGCTGTGTGATTTTTCCACTTCATGGCAATATGCTTTCAATTTCCACCACTATGCTACTAGAATTCTCCCAGAACAAAAAGTAATGCACGTGGGGGCGCCTGGGTGGCTCAGTCGGTTAAGCATCTGACTTCGGCTCAGGTCATGATCTCAAGGTTCGTGGGTTCGAGCCCCGCGTCGGGCTCTGTGCTGACAGCTCGGAGCCTGGAGCCTGCTTTGGATTCTGTGTCTCCCTCTCTCTCTGCCCCTCCCCTGCTCACGCTCTGTCTCTCCCTCTCTCTCAAAAATAAATAAACATAAAAAAAAATAAAAAAAAAAGTAATGCACGAGTAAACTAAAACACAGTGCAGAAACCAAGGATAAGTAGATCTTCCCTTAAGGATGTGCTAACCTGGATCCACTAGTCCTTACTTTCTTTGTAATTTATTTTATCTTATTAAACTTGCAACCCTTGCAAGCTGTGGATTATTTAATATTGTGATGGCATTCACATAAAATACAAATGCTACAATTATGACTGCATTAAATTTTAGTTCTGATATTTTTTTTTTTTGTGGCACCAGATACTAACATGTATGAGATATGTATAGATACATAGATAATGAGATATATGTATGTTTGTGAAAATGTAGCAGAACTAAATATAATGCATATATAGATAAACGTTTCTCTTCCTGTGTACCTGTTTGTGTTACACTCTGCTGTGAAAATGCACTAGTCAAATGTTACTATTGTTTAACTACTCAGTGTGGTTACTGAAAAATTTTTATTTATATTTATTTCAAAGACCCTGGTCTCCCCCATTAGAATTAATGAATCGGCCACTGAAACTATAAGCCTGTTGGTGTGCAGGGCAAACTTGAGGTTCTATCACTGATCTGCATAACTTGCTTTGTAAGTACCCATGATTCTTCACTTCTGACACAGGGATGTGAACGTTACACAACACCCACTGATCTCAAGAATTCTTTTTCTCAGGAATACAACCTAAGTTTATGCTTCTAAAGGGGTTAAGTCTTTGAAATGGAGGGCTAGTTCTAGATTTGTCAGGGTTCCTATGCTTGTTGAAATCAGGGAGATAAAATACAGGAGTATGAAGACACGCTAGGGTTCAAACCAAGGAAACCGAGGTAAGATGATACCCCAGTATTCAAAAATATACCATGGAATTGATAATATTTCTTCAGGCAGTTAAGTGCCGTACCTTTGCTCTATTCATGCATGCCAGCTGCTGTTGGCATGAATTCCCTACCCCAGTCTATGCCCTGGCCACAAAACCTTCCCTAAATTAAAAATGGAGCCATTGATAAATAATGTAGCCCTATTAAAAAAAAAAGAGAGAGAGAGCTCATATTCATTTCTAATTGATGCTAGGATACATTAATGTTTTATTCTTTCTCTTTAATTCTATTAATATGACATGATATAGAAAATATCCAGAGAAAAAGGAAATGCAAATGATATATAGTATCTTTTAATCTTAGAAACTGATGGGGGTATTAGAATTAATCCCAATGGCTCAATGCTCTGGGCCAATGTGGAGATTCCCTCTAATAGAATGAATTGTGGGTCCCTTAACTTCTGTTAAAAGGCTTTCTACAATGGGGAGCTTGCTCTGTCAATTTTGTTACAGCTTTAATCATTGGAAGATGCTGTGAGGAAAAATCAGCCTCCTTACAGTGTGGGTGCATTGTTCCAGCTCTACAAATGCTCTGATGATTGTGCTGTCTAAAGATATAGTTGAATATGGAGGCTGTGTTGTGGATTGGGCAGGACAGGAGGAAGAGACATCCTAGGTAGAGAGAAGAGGGTGCCTTGTTTCTCTTGATGTGGCCTCCCAAGGAAAATGGTACATTGGTGCCCACTACGTAAAGGCCAGAATTCAGGGATTCTGGGGGGTCTGAAGAGCGAAACCTTTAAAACTGTGTTTGTCCTTGGTGGCTAAACAATAGCTAATTCCTGAGAGCGTGTGGAATAGGAGGCGACTGGGAGCTTTGAGAACAGGCCGGCTATGTGAACCCACAACTTTGGGCTTCTTATTTACACAGTTTTTGGACTCTCTATGATTATTCTTTCTCTGCAATCATTTAGTATTTAATAAGGTCTTACTGAAAGCTTCAGTCTGTCTAAATTACACCATAGGGTACTAACGGAAAAGGATTTTGTTGAACATTGTGTATTGAAATGGTTATATTCATTTTGCAAGAGACCAGCCCGAGCCTACATATTGGAGGCAGCTGGAAATAAGTAGTAAAGAACTTGTAGAGGAAGGGGAAACTCAGGCGGATGGAGGCAGACTGCTCTGTTAGTTGTCTCCCCATCCATAAGTTTATGAACTTTTAGAACTAAATCTTGGAGGTTTGTGTTTTATATTATTAAAGTAGCCCATACTGTCCCAAGATTGTTCTTTACAACATTGCCATTGTAGTGTTCATTAATACTAATTCATCCTTCTGAAGATAATCTGAAAAAAGCTAATGAATTGCAAATACACATGACCAGTCTTAAAGTGTGTTATGTGAGATGATGACATTTCTCCTAAATCCTGTCTTCCAAAATGACCATGGTCTCGGCAGCAGTCCTTATGCCCTGTGGTTCCTATGTGCTTTGTCATCATGGTTATTCACTTCGAAAACCTCATATGCTTTTTAAAATGTAGCATGCAGACTGTTCAAAATGCTAGCAGAGCAGTGGGGCACCGCAGGGGACAGTGACCCAACTGCCTTTCTCATTCTACATACTCAATTTCCCTTAGTGAAACCCATTTTTGGAAAAATTCTGATTGAACAAGATATTGTGATCATCTTACCCTGTGAGCAAAGAGAAAGAAGGCAAAGTTCATGTGGAATATATTTTGTTTTAAATGGATGGCTCTGAGTAAATAAATTTGAGATAAATTTGTCTGTACCAGTTAGCCTGATCTAGCTACCAAAATAGTTTGATTCCTATTTTTAGGAACCTTTGTCTTGCTTAGCAACATAAGTCAGTTGAATAGTTAGAAATGAGCTTCTCTGGGCAGGTTTTGGGAGTAATGAGCTAATCGAGTAGGAGCCATGGGAAAGACAACTCAGGAAGGTTCAAGGGGATGAGTGTGAGAGGAAAGAAGAAGGGAGGGGCATGAATGCAGACAGGGGAACTGAAGGGAAAACCATTACTTTCTTCTATTTTCTTCCTAGTCTGCTGTAAACAGCAGGTAGAAATACGTTTCTTCTTTTAAAAAATACAGGCTGTTCAGTGTGTCAAATAGTATAACTGGGTCATACTTTGACTCTATTGAACTTGCAGAAATCTAAACGTCTTAGGCCTTTTTCATGGGAAATGCTAGCAAGGAAGTTCTTTTATCCTGTATTTTTTAAACCTAGTTTTTTGGAAAGGCACAGTTCTGTATATAGAATCAAAATACCAAGGTAAATGTGTGTATATACCATTAGCTTTGTCACATCATAACATCTCACAGTCGTTTAGAATCCAAATTAATTTATAGAAACATATTTCCTTCCATAAATTGATAACATCTATAGCTCTTACATGCCTGTCATCTATGTATTTATCATCCTGATCCTATAAAATGGTCAGTTAAGAGATTAGAGTACCATGGCAAATCACTACATACAGTGAGTGAATCAAGGGTTATATGATATATTAATCAACATGAAGTGGGCCATTTATCCAGCTATTAAAATGAACTTGTAGCCTATTATTCTCTGGTCTACATCAATCCATCTTGCCTACAGTGATAAAACACTTCCAAATGCCATATAAAATTAAAAAAAAAACACCTCATTGCTTATCATGGAATTTCAGAATTAGAAAGGAGTTTAGGAATCATGTACCATATTCTCACCTTGAAGAAAATACTGATCTACTAACTCCACTTAGCTACTTTTGCCTGACACTGCAAATAATCTGACTTGCGAGTCCCATATCACCTTCCAAGGCATCAGAATCTTCTTAAAAATCTGTTCCAGAAACTATGTCGGCATGAGTACAGGCAGTTTTCACAACATCTCTCTTTATATCTTTGTTGGAAAAGTGCGTAGATATTTGTCCATTTCCAGATTTTTCTGTTATGATTTCTCAGAGATGATGTCTGAGGTGTCCTGATTATATCTGGAAATTCCTTCTGGACTCTAAAATTCCTTGACCTTGGGGATGTGAGATCTTTTAACCTAGGTATGCGCTTCCTTACAATATTCTAAGCCATTCTGGAATCCCCCTTAGCCACGTGCTGTCCTTCCAGTGGAATGATTTGCTTTCACAGAGAAAGAGAGCAATGTTAGAATGACCCTCTTTGCTTGGAGGAAAGGGTATAACCTATTCTTTTCTTGGTTTAAACATAACTTTTAAAATTCTTTTCATCTTCCTTAACATGATTCATAAGCTTGAATTAATGCTGGGGCATCGCTGGCACTGTTCTAAAGGTTCGTACCATTCTTTTATATTCCATTTGTAGTGGGGTGCTCCTCTTTTCCACCTTTTGTCCATGACCTTTAAAATGTTTTTTTTTCTTTTTTGTTTACAAAAAGAATCTTTAGTGAAGAAAATTGGAAAACCAGAGACAAGTGTAAAGACTAAAATAAAAACTGAAAATTAACTAAAATGCCACCACTTAGAAATAATAATTCATATTTTAACATATATCATTTTATGCATATATGTCTTTAGTTGAGGTCATATTCATGTTCGTATTTCTATACTGCTTTCTTATTTATAAGATTTTTTTCCCTAGCATACAATATGTATATACAACATAGTTTTAATTGTTTCAAAACATTTTATTATAAACATTAGAATTCACTTACTAGCCTCCTTTTTGGGAAATAGAGGATCTCATAATACTTGGCTCTTAAAAACAAAATTGTGATGAATATTTTTATGTTATGAAAATCTCACCATATTTTTCCCTATCCAACAATAATTTGATAATTTTTATTTTTTATTACATGATTATTTAGAATTGTACAGTCATAGTTTAATTTTAGGGTCTTGTCCTTTGTCAGGCGTTTTTATTTTTTTCACCTAAAAGAAAGTGTGCTATTTCTCTGAAGTTTCAGAAATATTCTTTTTTAGATTAGAATTTATTTATTTGGCCAGATGACATGTTTCCCTTTTCCAGAGTCACCATCAATTCCCCAGTCAGTTCTTCCTTCTGAGCCAGACATAAAATTACAGAATACCCCTGTTTTCAGATAAATAGATTTTTTTTTTTCTGTGATCTTCTAAGAAAGCAAATTAATGGCAGAGTCACATGTGTTCTTCAGGTTTGGTGAAAAGCATGCTTGACCTCAGTAGGAGGACAATGGGGCAAGAGAGAAATCTGGAACTAGAGAGCATGGCTTGGTCAGGTGAGGGGGGTAGAGTTTCCAGAAAATGCCAAGGAGGGTAATAACATGATGGTCTCTCAATTTGAAGCACTGTATTTGCCGGCAAACTAGAAATCTAGGGTCTTAGGACGACTCCTCCCAAAGGATATCATTTTACAAAGTGTCAGGGTGACAAGTAGATTAGGGCATTAGTGTCCTAGTTACGGCCTGGAGAGGTAACTGGTGGCTAGGTAGAACTCAGGTCACAAATGGGAAATGCGGAATGGGTTGGGAGAGACTCAGGGTTCTTAAGCAGGCAGATACGCAGGGCTCCAGTCACTTATACCAGCACTGGGCTTAGGGTTACGGGTATGTTTGAATTTAACATACATGATCTGCCCTAATCAAGACTGACTTCAGAACTGTATGAGGCTCAGTGCAGGATGAAGAGTCTGATGACTTCTGTTGTGGAGGACTAGACTGCAGGAAAGGCAGGAATGGCCCAAATCCAGGCATGACTGTATCTGATACTCTGATTTTGACCGGAAGAGATTGCCAGCAGATGAGAAGGTGGTTTGTTATTACTTTACCCCATCTCTGTACAAGGATCTATTAGACAAGGTGTGTTCATATACTTGTTTTAAATATGTGGGCTACCTTACTGACCAACTCCCAATAGCATTTCTGCCTTTTTACTTCTATGTTCATGTAAATAAATTTTGCCACTCTTCCTCCCTCATGGCTGTAATTTTAGTGATTAAATCATTTGCATCTTCTTAAAAAAGAAGCTAATCTCTGACCCTTTTTCATTTTTTCTAGCAAGGTGTATTTTTAATTTCCATATTTTCATCATTAGCTACACCACTGAAATTAGAATAGATCTATGAGATTGTATCTGTCGCAAAATAAAATTTATCACATTTATTAGATATATTCTCTCTGCCTTGGTATTTTGAAATGAGTATGTATTTTTCACACTCCCCACATCCTGCTGCTTTTTTATAGAGAATTACTTTGTATTCCTTCTTGATGTTAGTTTTTCTGTGTTATTACATATATTGTTGTCTATACTATTTAGTCTTGTACTTTTATCGGGATTTTTTTTGGTTTTTTTCCTTTTTGGATTTTAATCTAAAACCTTCTTGATAGGATCAGCAACTCTTCTAACAGGCTTTTTTTTAATTTATTTTTTATTTTTTTAGGTCCTTGTGACATGTACTTCATCCTTTGCCAGAAGCTTTATCAGATACTTTGGTAATCTTTGCAGAATTTCTTGGCTTGGAATCATAGAAACATATTGATGAAATTCAAGTAGCTTCTGCTGAGAGCTTTAGCTTGAATAATAAGAATAATAATAAAAAAAGCCTAAGGTTTAAGAGTTTTTTGTTTGTTTGTTTTTCTGTGGAACAATCCACTGCCTAATGCAGTCATGCCCTTCTTTTGATATTTGAGACCTCATGTATTGCTGCTTCTGTTTAATACTGACCTCTCATATCTTTCCCCTTATTGAAAGATTTTAACAAAATACAGTCTTAAAAGTAAAGAGAATTTGAATCTCATATTCTAAAACGTTTTTATTGTGAATTATTTTTGGTATCACTATTCCTTGAGTATATTTCAGAGGGAAAAATTTGAGAGATCTAAATCAATAGAAAATTAAAAATAGATATAACACTTCCTTTAGCAAGGAGAATCTTAGTTTCCTTTTTTTCCCCCTTTAGATTTAGGCCTCTAACTAGAAAACAGGGAAACCAAACTTGACTAGAAATCACTATAATCATTATTCTATGTAGAATATAACTGTTCAGGCTAATGTTTTCAGAACATTGATTATGATAGTCAGTATTCATTTCTAACACCATTTGCAAGCCCACCCAGGCCATATTAAGCCCAATTCTTGCTTTCTGTTGTTAGTACTGCTTTTCTAGGGCCCCTGGTAAAGTATTAGCTCTCAGTGGCCTTGAATTTGGGTTTCTGGTTCTCAGCCTAAGGCTACTTGAGCTTTGCCTTATGATTGTCTTGAGGCCAACAAATCAGGCAGACACAGAACATCCTGACATCAGGGATGTGGAGTTTTCCTTAAAGACTTGTGACTGGGCATGGTTCAACACTTCTGGTCTGCTATGGAGAGGGCGCTTAGGTCTAGAAAACCTACCTGAAGAAGCTAGGAAGGACTACAGATTCTCTATCCAGCAGATGTCAGACCATTTTGATTGTGCTCCTGGTTCTCCAAGAAGCACTAGGATGAAGTATGTCATCAAAACAGAGACATACAGTGCTATTTTAGGAATTTGTATAGCAGCTGAAGTTACACTAATTTAAATAGAGATAGAGGATAGTGATCGTATTGCCCTCAACAAGCTTACAATCTATTGATATAATGAGAATATACCCAAGTTGTTACAACAGAATAATTATTATAATCACAGGAGATAATAGGGAAGTAAGATGAGTTCTGAGGCTGAAGGTAGGAGTAATATTTCTAATATTTCTAAGAAGTAATATTTCTAAGAAGGCTTCCTAGAGCAGGTGATTTGTGAGTTGGGTCTCAACATATGAATGTAATCTAACCAGTCAGAGAGGGCAAGAAATTCTATGCAGAAATTGTGGCCTGAGAAAAGTCTTGGGGTCAAGAAACAATATGGAATATAGGGAATAATAAGTAATTTAGTGTTTGTAGAAGATAACATCTTAATGGTGTAGAAGGTATCATCTTAATCACCTTCCTGGTTAAGCCTTCAGGTAGGTAACTCCAACCTCTGGAGGCACCCTGAGCTAGAATAGTTAAGCTGCTCCTGAACTTCTGACTTTGAGAAAGTCTGTGAAATAATAACTGTTTGTTGTTTCCAGTGCATTTTGGTGTAACTTGTTACACAACAATAGGTGATGAATACCCTAGCTTTGGAGGGTACCAGGATTTCAGTTCAGGTAGACAAGTGAGGAGGCTGGATCTAAATAATATTAGGGGTTAAAAATCTCTCGGATTTAGAGGATTAAATGTGAAGATACAGGGAGGAGGCAAGGTTGACTGACACATTTCTTACTTGGGTGACCAGGTGGAGGGTGGTGCTGAGACACAGAGCAGGAGCACAGTTTTGGAGAGAGAATGGATTCAGTTTTCGACCCTGAGTTCCAAAGGTCTGTGAGATGTTGAGGTGGAATGTCCAGAATAGATCTACCAGTGAAGGCATGTAGGAATCATCAGCATAGGGGAGGTAGTTGAAATGACGAACACAAACATGATTATTTACGAAAGGTATATAGAGTGAGAAAAGCAATTTTCTCAGGAAGGAAGCTGGAAGCAGTTGGCCTGTAAAAGACATTGCAGGAAGACCTAAAGGAAACCAGAAGAGGAGGTTGGAGAAATTTGCAAAGGTAGATGGTTTGGTTTCAGATATCAGACAGGAAACCTTACTCTCTGTCACTGGAGAGAAAAAGGCAAGGAGAAGGCATACTGGACATATGGTTTAGGTGAAGTTTTGAAAGGGATGGACAGTTGAGAGGAATCATTGTTGCTGGTGTGAGTTTTCCAGATGAAGTGGGAGGGAAGACCACCTGATGCCAGTAAAGGTGGAAACAGCTGAGCAGAGAGGAGACGCTTTGGAATCCCTATGCAGGGAAAGCAAGAATAAGGTGAGCAAGGACAACCTTGCTCAGCACAGGACAACCACTCATTAAAGGCGTGGAAGGTTTAGAGTGGAGCTTTTGGAGATCATGTCTTTGAAGTAACACCAGTAGAGCAACAAGACAATATGTACAATGGTGTCTTTGTCTGTTTCACTTCAGCTGGAGCCCTAAAGCTGATAACAGTTCCACAGATAACTGCTTACCCATTCAAGACATGCTGAAAGATCATGAAATTGGTTTTGTTAACACTTTGTTCATCACCATTATGGAATATAAGAGAGAAGTCACTATTGATCCAAGAGGTATTGAAGAAGAAAGAGGTACTCTTTCTGAAAGTGTTCTTGATTTCCATTGTGTTCACCGCTCTCAGCACACCCATAAAGAGAGGTAGGCCAAATGTAGCCAAATGAGAGAAAGACATTTGATAAAACTACCTGGAAAGCTTGATCTGAGTCCCCTTGAGTTTAGTCCAAAGTTAAGGGTCTGGCTGAAACTTGCAAAACAAGATAATGGTATGCTTCCAGGAGCTAGCTGAATTTCTACTATCAGCAGGGTTGCGTTTCCCTTTTACCAGATTCCCCAACAAGCCCATGGTCTCCTTAAAAAGAACCCTGTTCCAATCAGCTGCTTGAGGTGGAATCTGGATGAAAGGGATGCCTAATCTAGGGAGCTACAGACATCCCCACTGTAAAGTCAGGGGAGGGCAATCAAGAGAGCAGTATTCAGTGGAAACAGTAAATGTGCACCATAAGTCACCTTTGGGTATATGTTCTGCACAGAAGAAAATGATGCCAAATCACAAACTTGTCTGCTAAATAGACTTCTTTTGTCCATTTATCTCTTTTCCCTACATTCCCTACCTCAGCTTAATTGTGAAGGGGCAGGACCCTATCTAGGAAATGGGGAAGGAAGCAGAGTAGGAAGAGAAAAGGTGACAATTTCAATTCTGCAGTCCTCCCGAGTGTCATCAGTGCTGAGCTGGAGGAAGAAAGAAACTTTATTTTTGCCTATTTGGGTTTATACTTGACTAGACTGGACCGGATGTGCTTTAGAATGGACTAGACATTGGATTAGAAAATCAATACAGCCTGGCTGAGATTTTATCCAGGGATAGGAAGAAACAAACAAAACAACAACCCTAAGACATTTGACAACAGTGGGAAGAATATTAAGCATTCTCTGTCTTTTAGTCAAACTTGTTGAATAAAGAAGAGTGTTGGTTGGCAAGTTGGTTTCTAGTGGTCCTTTGTTGCCTAGATGTCCATGTGGGCCTTTTTTGTAGTGAGATCAGTAAATGGATAAGGATGTATGTGAATCAAGGGTGCCAGTAGGAGAAGAGCTCAGATAATTAACCATAAAATTCAGATTGGGTCAAGAAGGAAATAAGGTAGGGTTAAGGATGGGCTCTTATGCCCAGAGAAGTGATTCAGGGTTTGAATTTTCAGAAAGTTGATGAGGAATTGACATGGGAACCACAAGTGAGAGAGTTGGAAGGATTGAGGTTATATTCAGAGATTTCTAGATTAAATCGCCAATTAATTGCCAATGTTGACACATCCTAAATTTTCTCAAATGACTTTAATTCACTTCAGCAGGTATTATTGAATGTGTGGTGATTAAGATGGAGATCACTCTCCAACAGCTTGTGACAGCACAGACAGGAGCAATTAGAAAAGGCTGCATATAAATTTTATTAACAAAATATTACGGGCACCGAATTTGGTAATATCACATGATTCAGAGGCATTTAATACTAATTAGGCACTCACTATGTGCTAGGTAATGTGCCAACTTTGGGGTACAAAAAAGATAAAAGAGAAGTTATTCATCCTTGAGTGATGAAGATATGGGAATATACAATTACCATATAATGAAGTAAGTGCTACTAAAATTGGTACAGAAACAGGTGGAATAGAACATTTAGGAAGCTCAGGAGTAAAAAACAAAACAATCCCTCTCCCCCAAACAACCTGACCTTGGATTAGGTGACATTAGATTTATTTTTTAAAGGATGAATGGGTGTCAGATTATTTATTTACTTAGTTATTTAGATTTATTTATTATTTATTATTTAGGTTTTATTTATTTATTTATTTATTTGCATATAGTTCATGAAGGCTGCGTTTGAGATGAACCTTGAAGGACATGTAAAATTTTTGAAGGGAAATGATGGAAGAGTGTTTGTTTTGTCCTGAACATAATCTAAGCACAGTCCAGCCATCAGGGAAACAGACTATCTTTTGAGAGTGAAGAGCTATCCCAGTGCTTAAGGCCATCAGAAGATGAGCATGGGAATATAAATTGGGACCACCAAAGTGAAGGAGCTTGAAAGCCTGAGTAATTGAAATTGGAAACCATTGAAAGTTTTAAGCAGAGGGAAACATAATTGGAGTGGAAGATCAGGAAGAAAGACTTGAAAGATGGATGTAGGGTGATTAGGATGAGACAAACTGAAGGGAATCTGACAAATTGGAGACTATAGTAATATCACATGTAAGAAGGAATAAGGTCCTGAAGCGGCATGGTAAATGAGAGGATGGGTGACAGGTGTGGATTCAAGAGGCTATTTGGAAATAGAACCAACTGGATTTTTGATTCAAGATGTGGGGGGCAGAAATGTTCGGTTTCCAAGGCCCTATCACTGGACATCTGAGAATATGACACTTTGATTAAAAGTTGTAGGAACGTCATAAGAACGTTCTGGTTGGTGAGGTAGCATATGATACATTTGAGAGGCTAGTTGTGTATCTTATAGAGTTGCCTGACAGTCTTTTGGAAAAGTCAGTCTGCAGCAGGGAGGGAGATGAGAGTTAGAGCCAGGAGTTACTTGCTTAGAAGTTGATAGTTGCAGACACAGGAGTAGAGAAGATTTCTGACTGAGTAAGCATATTCTATGTTCCTCACCCTATTTGAGTTATGCAACCCTTGAAAATATGATCAAAGCTGTGCATCTTTTTTTGCCAGAAAAATGTGCAGACACATAGACCCCACATCGTATAGACCTTAGTTTAAAATTTCTTGGTATTAAAGGAAAAAAAGGAGAGCTGACAAATGAACTTGGTGAAATCCTTGTTTGAAGGGGACCGAATAAGGAAACAATGATATAGCAACAGAAGACAAACCAGGGTGATGTTTTAAAAGATGCTTTAAAGTAGTTAGTGCTGCACAGTGTTTCAGGAGTTCCTAAGACTGAGAAGTTTCTGGGTTTGGTGATCACTGGATTCCGAGTACATTGTTGATCTAGGATTAAGAAGAAAACTTGCTGTAGAGTAGTGGGGACAGAAGCCAAATGGCAGAGAGCTACGAAGTAACTGGATTGTGGGACTAAGTAGAGATACTAAATGGAGAAAATAAAGGTATTCTGCTTTTATATTGAGTTTCATCATAAAGGTAGAAGGACAGTAGTGACTTGAGGGGATATGTCATCTTGGAAAGACTTTTTTATATAATTTTAGGAAATGGGGCATGTTTTTAGACAGAAGAGAATCAATCTATCCAGATGGAGAAGATGGAAGGAAAAAGGATAGTCATTAAGAAATTTCCAGGGGCGCCTGGGTGGCGCAGTCGGTTGAGCGTCCGACTTCAGCCAGGTCACGATCTCGCGGTCCGTGAGTTCGAGCCCCGCATCAGGCTCTGGGCTGATGGCTCAGAGCCTGGAGCCTGTTTCCGATTCTGTGTCTCCCTCTCTCTCTGCCCCTCCCCCGTTCATGCTCTGTCTCTCTCTGTCCCAAAAATAAAAATAAAACGTTGAAAAAAAAAATTAAAAAAAAAAAAAAAGAAATTTCCATTATTATCATGTAAATTCCCCCCCCCCCCCCCCCGCATGTTACTATTAGCTATGGTTGCATTTTGGAAGAGAAAATAATGATCACTGCACACTGCTGACAGTGCGGAGTGCTAAGTCTTAAAAGGATCCATTCATGGGGCACAAGGAAATACTGAAAAACAGAATTATGTAAAGAAGAGCCAGCGGTGTTCCTCCAAAAGGGAGATGTAATCATGGGTAGTACTTGGACAGAGGTACTCGAGAAGGTGGATGCTAACTGTTGAGTCTCTGTTCTTGCTTGCCAGCACTTACTCTTTCCCTGTGGCCCACTGTCTGGTTTCTCAACCTTGGCTGTACACTGGAATGGTGCAGGGTGGTTTGAAAAACATGGAAGCCTGGACTCCAGCCCCAGTGATTCTGATTTAATTGGTCTGAGGTAGGGTGTGAGCAGGGGTGCTTTAAAGGCTTTGCTAACGGGGCAGCCAATATGGAGAACCACTCAGCGTATTCATTGTGGGCTTTGAGTTCTCCATTAGAGATAGTATCTTCCATCCAGATATTTTCCAAAAGTTGCTTGAAGAAGCTATGGGTGCCAGCTGAGTTCCTGAGAGCCTTAGAGACTCCACTCACTCCCTGAGGTAGTAAGTTGGGAGCTTTTTCCAAATTTCTTCGTTCACCCAGCTTAATCAAGGCTTTCACCCATAGTTGTGAGGAAGGGAGTATGGCCATTATTTGGACATTTGGGAAATTCGTATTTAAGGAAAAACTAAGGATTATTTGGTGCTAACGCAGGCTGTGGAAAACCAAGAGTTGTTTGCTCTGGATACAAAGCAGACACCCTGTGTGTGGCAGGTAGCAGACAGTCCCTTCTGCAGCAACAATTACTCTTCCAGGGAAGGACCAGTCAGCCACACACGTCTATTTTCAGAAAATATTTTCAGGGTAGGTCTGTAGGAGGCCAGTAATTCACTTCCCTCTCCTCCTCTCCTCCAAGATTCACAGCTCTCTAAAGAAGAGGTCATTAGCAAGTGTGAGAATTGCCCAAGGATTGTATGACGTGGCGGCAGCAGCTTAAGTGAATGCCTCATTAGCATGTGAGAGAAAAGCCCAAACAACACCATCAAAGGGTGTTAAACCTAACCAACGGGGCGGGGCAAGGAAGGGCTGGTTGGAATTAATTTACATCACTTTATTTAAAGCCAACATGAATGAAAGGACAGTTATTTCCCTAATAGTTAACATGTAGCCAGCATGGAGTGAAGGTGTGTAGATTTTCATGAGACTATAAACCTGTTGATTACGTATGTTTGTTCATAACTGATGGCCTGTATAGTAAAAATAAAATTAAAAAAATATTGTGACATTTCAGCTGTCCTTTGGAAACTAGAAGAAACCTAAGGAAGCAGCTACAGGGAAACACAAACAAAAACTAACCAGGAGAAAATCTGAAGCGGCATACTAAAACATGCTTACTGTTACTAAGATGGTGGGCAGTTGAAATAGCTAAGACATACAAAACCAGATCAACAACAATGTGATAGATCTGAATTGAGAATCCAATGAAGTCACTTGCCTTTAATTTGTGTCTAGAAATTAGACAAAACTTTCCCACCAAACAGGATCAGACTTTGGAGGATTGGGGCCCGGCGGGGGGTGGGGGGAGGGAGGTTGGGCAAGGAAGATAGGAATGGGGGGGGGGGGGGGAAGAAAGAAAGAAAAAAAGAAAAAGAAAAAAAAAAAACAAGCAGGAAAAAGAAATGCTTGAAATGCTCTGATTAGCTTCAAGCTACCGGTTTGGCTCCCTCCAGTGTCTGCTTAAAGAGCCTGTTGTTTATTGATTAGATGAAAGTGACAGAAAGGCTCGGTGGGTAATTGGAATAGCTTGCAATCAAAAAGAAATGCCGGTTGGTAGTTATGGACTCGATGCCTTTCTGCTCCAACTGGCATCTGTCAGGAGCAGAGCACTTGAAGAGCTGAACGTTTCTTTGAAGTTTCCTGGAGGTTTGGACCTACGAGGGGTTGACTTTGATATCAAAGATTGGGGCCAAGGTACATTGAGCTATTTATTGGTAGCCTATTTTTGCTCCTGCTCAGTTTTTGCCCCTGCTGTTTATCCCTGCTCTGGGGAGCATCTTGTGAGAGCAGAGGAAAGCGGTGAACCTCCATTCTCCCCAGAAGTGGCTGAAAAGTTAGGCGGCAGCTCTATTGAAAAACTGGTCACAGATGGGTTAAAGCGCTGCTAAGTGTCCATTGGAATAACCCTCCTCTGCTTGATGAAATCAGAAAAATGCAGGTAGCACAGCAGACTAAGGAAAAGGCTAAAAGAGGAGTTGGGATTCTCACTGTGATGTGCATGGGTGCTCCTTAACTAAGAGTGAAGCAGTCGCTATTTGATAGCTTGTATCTCAGTCACAGGTATTTCCCCTCTCTCTGCTTTGGGGACCTAGTTGAGTCATCCACTACTCTATGCCCTTAATTCTGTAACAATCTGGGCCAGTCAGGCATCTCTACTATTCAGGTCAGATGTGAGAGTGCTGCGTTGTTAGTTACCAGGTGTATGTAGAACATTAGTCATTTCACAAAACAATTTCGAGGGATTTTGACATTTGCAATAGAAGATCCACAAGTCTTTGATTTGATAAGTTGCTTCCTGCTGCCTCCTTCCTGTCAGAGGTACTGAGCTTGAAAATGAGATCAAACTTCCGGAAAGAAATATGCTTTATATAAATGTTCCTACTCATATTATTTCATAGTCTCCTATGACAACCTTAGCGTCAAAGATTTATTCTGGGTAGTTAAGTTACACAACAAAATATCTGATGTGAATTTTGGCAAGAAGTGCACTAAGTGGGTAACTTGCCAGGGACAGGTATCCATATGGAGTAAACAGAAGTAATGAGGGTAGGTAAAAGCATGCTCATCAGGGGCCTGCATCTCTGAATTAACTTCCTAATTTGTCCTGATAAAATAGCATTAAGCTCATTAGTGCCTCAATCTATCTTTTTAGTAAGATGTGTTTCATAAGCAAGCTAATCTCATGAAAAAAAGTAAAGCAAACAACAACAACAATAGCTGGTTTGGATACTGTAATTCGTTAGAAAAAAAGGGTTTCTAAAACTTGAAGGTCTATTTGGGGAATGTGAATAAGAAAAACAACAACAACAACAACAACAACAACAACAAACTAGCTTTAAAAGCTCAGGTTCTGGCTTCCAGAGAGGATATTCACTCTTGAACATAAAATCTCTCATTTAGAGGTGTTCAGGTTTTAGATGAAAAAATACCACAGCATCCTGATGATGCTGCATATTATTTTAAGGCAATTATTTTAATTTTCTTAAGGTGGAGTGTGCTAAACTGAGAGGTGATGTTTTGTGAATGGAGTCATGTTTTTGACTCTGGAGAAGTAGTGTGATTTCTTGAAGCAGCTTTCCATTTGCTTCATGAATAAGAGTTTTTAGCGTTGATACAGAGAAAAGGAAAGCTAATCTGATCATTTGCTGTGCTGTGAGTTGCAAGATTCTTTCTCTCTATAAAATGGGTGATGAAATTCCCCAAATTTTATCCTAGATTCTTTTGCCTATTAAGAGAAGCTCAAAATCTCCAAGGGATTATTTGACTTTCAATATCTCATGCTTTTGTTAAAATACATTCCAACTTGCTCCTGTAATTAACATTAACATCAAGTTCTTATTTCTAACTTGAAGGCTCTCAGAAAGTGAGGATTACAATAGAATTTAGATAAAAATGATTAGAGGGTAAGAGTCTTCACAAAATGTGAATGACGGAAAATATGTCTAACAGCCCATGTTATTGTGTAGCCCTCCAACTTGTTCCTCCTAAGATTCTGCCGAATACAAGTGAATGTCTGACACTCTGAGTTAACATTTAAAACTACGCATTAGTTTCATAATCACTGCAGTGCAGAAGTTATTAAAGCTACAGCAGTTCAGCATGAAAGAAGCCAGGAAATATTCTGCATTATTTTGCTTCTTCCCCACATAATTTATGTGAAATCTTCACTTTCTTAATTTTAGATCACACACAGAATCTTCACAAACATAAGAAATATAACATATGGTTGATAGAGAAGACTATAAAATTCATAGTGGGATTTATAAGCGAAATTGCAAAATGTTAAGTGGAAATCATTTGATTAGTGAACCGATTTTAATTAATATCCAGACTGAATTATGAAAAGAGAATTGAATTACTTTGACTGGTAGTGGGGGATGAGTACTATCAGATAAAGATTAAGAAACTTAAGACAGTGGGTATGACTCCAGGTGCCGTAGTTCAGCCTTGGTAAGATTCAGCAAACGTTTAATGAGCACATACTAAGTGCCAGACCCAATTAGGTAATTTTATATATTTGTTACCTTCTTGGATCTGAATGACATCGTAAAGTAGATAGTGTTAGGAGACTTGGAGAAATGTAATAATATACCTTTCAGGATCATACAGCTTATAAGTGATAGAATCAGAATTCATAGCATGTTCTCCTAAGTGTGGGGCTCATCTCCCTCATTGTGCTTTGTCTCTCAAATATATGCAGTTTGGTAACAGAAAGAAAACAGAACTAACAAATAGATTTCCTCATGTACCAGGTAATAGTTTGACTAATGAAAAATAAGTCTTTCTGAGCAGACTTTCACAGCTACCACAATAAACAGTGATACTGAAAATAAATCTCTCATATTCTAAAACTTGTGTCAGATTTATTTGAAGTCGTAGCTCTCTTTCCCAGGAAGTGGAGGGACACACATAAGAAAACTCATCTTCATGATATTTTCAAAGCAGTCTCTCTTGCTTGTGTCAGAGTGATGCTAAGCAGGACTCCCCAAGGTTAATGCAGTCACACTCGCCTCCTTAAGGTTCAATTAAGAATGGAATTAGGGATATGTGTGACTTTGGTTTACTAGTACCTGTGGCAGGAGGAGGTGAGTATGTAATTGCATCTGGTGGTTGTGTTGGTGAATCACCCTCTGAGGGTTTCTCAGCCAACTGCAACGTTCATCTGCTTGCACATAGTTGTGCAGGCTGTACTGGGTGGAGATGATTTTGTCATCCATTTTGGTTGAGCTTAGTGTAGTTTCTGAAGGCACTGTTTGTTCCCAAACCCCTAAGACACAATGGATATTCACCAACAATGGCTTATTTGTTTTCAGTGTGTCGAAAACAATGGAGATGAACAATGCCGAGAATGTGATATCTGCTCCTAAGGCATAAATCATTTCCAGCCTTCTGTACAAGGAATGATATATTGATGTCATAGCAGGCACTCGATAAATGCTTATTGATTGATGGCCCGATTGACTCATTGTGAATATCCTGAACAACTGTGTAAACATCCAGATGAAATTTTACATCCATAACCCATCTATCACTAAGTCTTTTCAGTTCTTAATTTGTAAAATTTTTCTTTAGACTATCTACTCCTCATCATTCCTGCTGGTGCTACCATCGTGTGTGTTCTGTACAATTACAAAAGTCCTATGAACTGGTGTACCTGCATCCATTCAGACCCCTCCACCCCGATCCATTCTCCATATTCCAGTGGGCTTTTTTCATACAAGGATGTATGACCCAGCTTCTGTTGTTAAGTACTTGAACAATCTCCCATTGTTTTTAGGCTAAGGACAACTCTCAACATGGACAGTGCTGCTCCCGGATCTCCATATTGCAGTCACAGTGGCCTTTCAGATCCTCCTAGATGCCATACTGTCTGCTTTCACACGATCTGTGCTTCGACTCCGCCCGCCAAATACAACTTTATTTCCTCTCCATTTACTCATTCTCCAGTTGTCACTTTTTCATGGAAGCCTGACTTCTATGATATCAAACCCTCTTATTAGGTGTTCCCACAGCATTGCATATCTTTTATTTTTAGCATGCATGGAAGTTACAATTTTATGTTTATTTGAGACATTCGATTAATCTCTCTCTCCTGCACGAGGTCATGAACGGCACATGTGCGGGAACTTGAATGGCTTATCATCACTCTAAGCCCAAAATCTCACAACAAAATTCTTAACAAGGTCTGTAAGGCCTTTGGATCTGGCCCCAAGATGACTACTTAAATCTCATCTTTATGTTACACAGTTGAGCCAAAGTTAGGAAACATTTATACGTTGTCTTTTAACCCATGTTCTGCTCTGTTGCCTTGCCCTGCCCACTCCTCCAGAGCTATACTAACAAGGAGTAATAACTATTTGTTTCCTCAAATCCAATTTTCAACTCATTCCCCTCCAAATAGTTTTCTATCTCCCAACTCCATGGTAACTTCCAATGGCTTTTAAGATGCCAACTGCATTGGTCTCATTAATTTCTACAATCAAGATGCTAAAGCATTGATCCTGTCAATTTCGTCAGCTAAGTCGTCCCTCAGTAGCATCAGTACTGTGACCACTGCCTTCTCAGAAGACTTTCTTCTTTGATTTCATGATCCCCATTTTCTCTTGTCCTGCCTCTTACTTCAGTCACCAGCACTTATCTGCATCTTTTGGTTCCTCCTTTTTTGTGTGTGACCTATAAATACCACTAGTACAGAGCTTGGTTTGAGAGCCTTTATTCTTGACTGTTTACATTTTTTTTAATAATTTCTTTAACGTTTCATTTATTTTTGACATTTGACAGACAGAGAATGAGCAGGGGAGGGGCAGAGAGAGGGGAAACACAGAATCTGAAGCAGGTTCTAGGCTCTGAGCTGTCGGCATAGAACCCGACACGAGGGTTGAACCCACGAACCGTGAGATCATGACCTGAGCCGAAGTTGGACACTTAGGCAACAGAGCCACCCAGGCACCCCTTGCCTGTTTACATTTATACCCCGAGAGATCTCATTGGCAAAATAGTCTCTGCTATTAGATAATAAATAACTTACAAATTCTTTTAAAATTTCTAGTTTAGAGGTCACTGAGCATTTGAAGAAAAAACTGTTTACTTTTCACTAGTTGCATTAAATATTTCTTTGTACTAGCCCCGTATTGAGGCAGTTTTTGAACTTAACTCAAAATTTGAATTTAACTATTTTAACTCATCAGGGGAAGAACTGTAATATAAACAAGAAATGATAGCAAGAAGTCTGAATGGATGAGTTCTGTTTAAAAACCAAATGCTAGGTTTGGTGATTGTCATGGGTGTTAGCGGTGAGGTATGTCGATGTTCAAGTGTAAAGGTAAGGATACATTAAAAGAATTTAATATTAGAATATGTGTAGAAAGTAATCACTGAAGAAGGTTATGTTTCAAATGAATTCTTATTTTCAAAAAGTCATCCTTAAGATTAAAGTGACACATGACACATTTTTTTAATAGACCATATCATACAAATAGTTGGGTATATGAGAAGTAACTTTGAGCCAACAATGGACATACTAAGACTCTTGAAGATACGCAGGCCTTAGATACACATAAAATCAAATATCAAAATAATTTTTTGCGTTAGCATTTATTAATTTCCTTTGGTACCTCATCGTAATTCAACTAATAGTTATTGAAAGCTCTTTATGTCCAATGTCTTTATTTCCTCATTCCTTCTTTCATTCATTCATTCATTCATTCAACACTTACTATTTTTAAGGCATTATTATGGACTCCAGTGCTACCAAAATGACCAGGACATGGCTCTCCCTATAAGAAATGTATAGAGATTAAGAAGAAACAATTCTTACTTTCAAGCAGAGATCATGAAAGTGTGAAGAGATAATTTCTGATTCTGGCGATGAGGTATTTCACAGAAAGTGATAGTGGATTTTGATGAAAGACTGTTGATTGTTCCATTTGTAGCAAAATGTGAAACATTTAAAAGTAAATTGGATTCAAATATTTATACTTATTATGGAGCATAGAGTTTGTAAGATGGGCATTTAGTGGGCCTGCAACTAATGTCTTTCTTTAAATCTGTCACTATTCATTATAAGATTCACCCTGAATTTGAGAACGGCTTTTTGGAAAAGAAATATTATTACATAAAATGTGCACATAAATTGAATTATATCTCAATTTTGGAAACATTAAACTGTGAAAGGAAAGTGCCTATTATATTCCTCTATGGAGGAATTAAAATAGATAGTAAATCAATTTACAAGCTGGTGGTGGTTTCTAGCCTTAGTTGATTTATTGATTAGTTTATGATTTTTGATGTCACTGAAAAAACACATTTTGCGATTAATTTCAGAACAACACTGGCAGCAAAAATGCTTTTTATTCTGTAAAGTCTTAATTGGCCCCATGTATATGTCTGAGTGCCATTTGACTCAGATTACGTTTTTAAAAATTGTCCAAGAATACTTTGTTTTCATCATTGTACCAAGTTCTTTTTAACCTCAGGAAAATAACTTTAGAAAATGTGGGGTTTTTTTTTTTTTGAGTCTACATTCTGAGTACCTCTTGAATTTTTTTTTTAAGTTATTTATTTTTGAGAGAGACAGAGACAACATAAGTAGGGGATGTATAGAGAGAGGATGAGAGAGATAGTCCCAAGCAGGCTCCTTGCTGCCATTGCAGAGCCCGATGCGGGGCTCGAACCCATGAAACCGAGAGATCATGACCTGAGCTACAACCCAGTGTCAGGCGCTTAACCTGTGGAGCTACCCAGGCGGCCCAGACCTCTGGAATATTTAAGCATCCTGAGCATTTTGTCCTTAATAAGGTAAAGACTACACAAGTGATTTATTTTCTAGAAGTGCTGTACAATAGGACCATGAGTAATTTGAAGTCCAGTCTAGAGACACCCAGCGCCTACTACATGGTCAGACACATACAGAAGGAACTCAAAGTTTCTGGGAAGAAGAGATGGTTGCCAAAATTGAGTGAAAGTAAGCGGAGGCATTTTCACTTGGACTGATGTGTTAAGGACGCCACCGCAGCACATCCCTTAGTCATCACCTGTGTATGTTACCCTGCAACACGTGCTCCTTTTTGAAAGCATTAAGCAAATCTTGTTACTAAGAGAAAAAGGAAAGGCACTTCATTTGGGGCAACTCTTAAGTCCCTGGCATTCTTTTAGGAAAGCCCAAAGAAGCACATGTCTTTTCCCGTAGACTTCTTGTCTTGCTTCTGCCTGAAAAAGTACGTGGATTATGATGCCACTTACACTTTCTAAAAAATCTTAAAACGTAGAATTCTCAAATGGCAAATAAAGATCTTTGAGGGCAGAGACCATTTTTTGTTAGTTTAATGTTTTTGCTTGCCAGTGTCTAACGTAGTACAAATAGGATATACGTGCTTAGTTAACAGCTGTTGAATGGATGAATAAATCTATCATGATTAAATGAAGGGAGCTACAGAATTAGCATCATAAGGTAACATTAACTAGCTAAGTGAAATGGATGTTCACGCAGGGAAATAGCCATCCTGTTTCCATGCTAGATCTAATGCTTTAATTTTTACTATCAAAACGAACACTTAACAGTGTTGCTATTAATCTGCAAATGCTGGAATCTTCTCTTTGATAGAACTGCACGGATTAGTTGATAAACCAAAAATAGATAAAATGTTCACTAAGTGCTACTGTAATCAAAATAACTATGAAGCCACGTAAGACACAAGCCTTCTACCTCTTCAGGGATGAGCGAGTTTGGATCCTGAAGTCAGACTGCTGATGTTGGCGAGGGTTTTTCTTAGGGATTACTTAAAACTAAGTTATCAAAATAAATATTTTCAAACATCCTATTTTCTTTTTCCCTTTGGCCAATGGATGATTATTACATTCATGTTTTCGTCTTTGTTTGTTTTGGGAATCAGGGTTTTCCAATGAGACCATGTGCTATTAAGAACCGTCTCTAGATAGTGAGTTTACCTTACAAACAAGCAAAAATTCCCAGTCTGTCAGAGATCTTCTCCTAGGATACAAGGAAAAGCAAAGTTCAGCTAAACTGCACAATTAATTCGCCATCACTTGTGAATAGAGAGAAAAGGTTGCTTTAATCTGTTCTTCCTCCTCTTAGGGATTTAAAGTCAGTTTCAAGAAGCACAATTACTATTCTTTCAAAGTTGTCTCTCTTGATTTGTATTCCTGTAATTATCTTCTCAGGACCTCTTCCTTTTTAACTTGCAGACTCAGCTTAATAAATCAATTTAAGAATTAGATACATGTAAACATACCTACTCTGAGAGCTGGATGGACAGGAAAAGGAAGAAAGTAGGACAATTTCCTGCTCACCGGTTTCACCAATGTATCAATTATTTTTTTCATACAAAAGAAATCTGAGATTTCCCTCCCCCCCCTGGAAAATAAAAGAAGTAATTTTTTTCTTTTTTACTTGAAATTCTATTTCTTTTAATAGAAAGATTAAGAGCATTGTCGTTCTGCCTTTTCAAGCCGTGGACAAATTCTGAAGATGAAAAGAGCAGGTTTTTTTGTGAGGAAATAAAGGCTTGAGAATGGTTCTTTTTAGTTGCATCTGACTCTTAAGCTACTAGAATGAGAAGGCTTTAAGTAAAAGTAAGGAAGGCAAACAGTTATATATATTCTGCTCAATAAAATGGGCAAGTTGAGCCAATATTTGACCATCCTACTGATTTTTATTTTCTACAAAGACTCAGAGTGTCACTAGGTTTTCAGTTGTTTTTGATTTTCAAGTGAGGGAATAGAAGATAATTCTTCCAAATGGTGTTTGCATGTTAAGGATTCTAGTTCGGGGGGGATTTCACAAGAGAGGCAGTATAGTCAACTAGTCAAGTTCAAGAGCTAAAACTGTTGGGGCCAGATCCTAGCTGTATCCTTATTATGTCTACTTGTGAGAGTGCCTCAGTTTAATACTCTGTAAAACGGGAAACGGGAATCATAATGTTACACATCTCATAGGACTGGTGTCAGAACGAAATGAGTTAATACAGGTAAAGCAATAAACAGCACCTGGTGTATAATAAGTACTCAGTAGAAGTTGTTGTTACTCGACAGTGTTCTTCTCATTCTCCTAGGAATGCTGTGGAGAATATATGTGTGAACCACATTTATTTTATCTTAAGAAGTATTGTAATAGTTTGTATCAAATGGAACACCTTGGGGTGTTGTTCACGAAAGCTGGTGGGAACTAGTATAACCAGATGAGATTTGTGGAGCCTCTTATGAAAATGTCTGAAATGTGTTTCCATTTACGAAAATTCCGAGGAGGAAATCTGCCTGGAAGCTGACTTTCTTGCAAAGTTTTCGTGATCATTTGCCTCTATTTCTTTGCTACTCATACTTCGCCGTTTAAGGTGACCAAAAGAGGAGAAATGTTTGCAAAATGAGGACAGGTTGAGGAATAAGGAAACATATCACTAGCATTATTAGTGATTTTGCTATTTAGACAGTAAATAAAATAGAAATTTTAAACAGGACCCGTTGGTTTTTGAGTCTACTGGTTCTGACTTGGGATGCTGAATTGTCTTTATTGACAAAGGTTACTTAAAATATGTGACGAAAGGCATCTTAAAAATCAATACCCAATTTTAAAGATGAGGAAAATGAGCTCCAGAGTGATTTAATTATCCACGACTCCATTTATTCCATAAATATTTATTGATTTTTTTCCTACGTGATACTCGCTCTGTTGGGCAATAGAGATACAACTGTGAATAAGCAAGCCTGATCTCTGTCTTTTTAGCTCTAAACACTACCGTGGGGACATAGGTGATGATAATAACGCGTGACGAAGGGAGGTGCAGGCAGCCTGGTGTGTGCGCAGCAAGAGGTAACCTACCAGAAGAGGTCACGAGTGGTACAGAATTCTAATTGAGCCCTGAACATTCTAATTGAGTGGGGCAGTGCTCTGGGAAGTTGCCCAGGCTGGGAGAAGGGGAGGGGGAAGCGAGAGGAGAGGGCAAGGCAAGCAAGCTGTTCAGTTTGGTTGGAAGAAGTGGGTTGAAAGGGATGAGACACAGCTGGAGGCACATGCAGATCATAGCAGGCCAGGCGAAGCATGGTTTGATTATCCCAAGAGCAATGGAAAAGTCTTTGGAGAGTTTTGAGCAGAGAGTAACATGCTCAGATTTATATTAAGATAATTGTGGCTTTCGCCTGGTGGATAGATTTGCGGGGTAAGCTAGGGGTCAAGGAGGCCAGTGGGTGGCTCTTGGAGAGGCTTGGCGAGAAAGCAGGGTGGCTTCACCCACTGTCCGTGGATAAATTCTATCAAATCATAACCACGCAGAAAATAATGACTTCATTTCTGTCTTGTTTGCAAATAGTTATTACTTGGGTTATTACAATCTTCTTTTGACCCAAGTTTCTAAAAAAAAAATAACCATTTGTTCAAGCCTCCTTGTCCTTTATTAAAGCAGGGATTTGAAAGAACATGTTCTTTCTGGTGGAAAGAGGAAAATGATTAGCTTAATTGTTTTTGCTGGTGTTTGTCACCCAACTGCTAACTCCTACCTACTAGGTGCTATTCTTCTTTGTGTCCATTAGATGCATACGTGTTTTCTATTTCCCTTGCCGCTGCCCTAGTTTCGGCCATCATTACCCTTCACCTGTTGCCGTAATGGGCCAGCTCATCTCCTTGACTCCTAAACCTTTATTTCCTCATATTTATCTTCACGTGGGGCTTTCAGATTCCCTTGCTCAAATGTTCTCAGAGGTTTCCCTCTGCATGTAGGAGAATTATTAGCCATTATGCCACCTGCTCTTACAGTTTTACCACCTCCCTTGAGGGTAGACCTATCCTTAAACTCAGCCAGTTCACGTACTCTTCCCCAAGCATATCCACAGACCGCATCTCTGCCCTTTGCATAGGTGTAGAATGACTTTCGCCACTTCCTGAAATCTTAACCGTTTTTCAAGGTCCAACACAGAAGCAATTTTTTTTACATGATACTTTCTACACTTATATCAAGCAGAAGTATTATTATCCACTCAGGGGTCTTATAAGTGAGCTCCTGAATTTGCCTGTTACTATAGTTACATACATATCTCATCTCTTCTACAAGATTTTAAATTCTTAGGGAGACAATGATTCCTTTTTCATCCTCTTCTCCGCAATGCCTTGCCCAGTGCTTGAAAAGTAGTGGGCCTTCAGTATAGGCTTATTTAATTAAATTGATGTTACTTTACATGCCAAATTTTAAAATTTTTATAAGGAGTTATGTTGTTGGTGATCCAAAATGCCTTTAGGAAAATGATATCATTTATGGAATAAAATTAAGATTGTAACAATATTTCTTACTTTCAAAGCATAATAGATGAAGGGGGGAAATTGATGTTAATGTTTCAGCAAGGAAGATACTCAGGGAGTAAATAAAAACTTTAAAATAGATTCCTTCATTCATTAAATATGTGTTAGGTATCATTGTATGTTCCATTCATTATTACAGACTGCTGAAAAAAGGCAAGATCTTTGTCCTTTTGGAGCTAATTCTAGGCAAGACAGATGGATGTTCTAGCCACCTCTTAAATTACTTCATAGGCATTGATTTGTGTAAGTCTTCATACAGGTAGCCCCATGAAAAACATTTTTCTGGGTCATAAAAAGTTAGAGGCTTTTTTACTTTGAATTTATTACCATACTCACACATCCCACAAGCATCTATCCGTACAAGGCACTTTGCTAAATTCACAGCTGAATTAGAAACCACAGACATCTAAGAAAGCAAATGGACTACATTCATTATGTCAAATATGGTCAAAGTATGTTCAGAAGAGAGAGAGTATCAGGAGATGCTTATGTGCCCCAAAGCATATAGCCTCACAAAATGGGCTAGGTCTGACTCGAGACTGGGAAATGCAGAGGATAAGAGAAGGATGAGATCTTGAGATGCTTCAGCAGTGGAGCCACAATAAAATACTGCAGCACCGGGACTTGTCCATATGCCTAGGGTTGTTCCTGCAACAACATGTTAGTGTGTTTGTGAACCAAAGCAGGGAGAGGGACGGAGAGAGGGAGAGAGACCTAACCCCAGAGAAAGGGCTGGAGGGGCAATGAGACCTCAACAATGAGCCTGTGTAGAGTGTCTTGCAGAAAGAGCAGGTGCTAAAGGGGTATGGTTCAGCAAAGGGAAATTTGTGTCAAGGAAATGGAGGTAAGACCCTCAGCAATGAACAAAGAAGTCTCAAAACACACACACACGCACACTCACTTTGAGGGAGTCAGCCTTAACAGTCTGGGGGCCCAGAGAATATGAAACCTGTCAGATAAGAATTTCTTTTCTTAATGTTTGTTTGTTTGTTTTGAGAGAAATAGAGCATGAGCATGGGGGTGGGGCAGAGAAAGAAGGAGACAGAGAATCCTATGGGGTACGAACCCAGGAACCACGAGATCATGACCTGAGCCGAAATCAAGTGTCAGTAACTCCACTGACTGAGCCACCCAGGCGCCCCTGTCAGATAAGAACTTCTTGTTTTGCTAACCTGTTCTGCCGAAGCTCTCCTTCCACCCCAACTTTGGAAGAGTCAGAGCTTGAGTTAGTAAGAGAAACAAGGAAGGGTGGAAGAGAACCTGAGAAGGTAGAGAGCTTTCGTTCTCAACTTCCCATTTGAAATAGGCTCCTGTTGCAGACAGAGAGAAGGCTCAACTTGAAAGTTCAAAGTTGTCATTATTATATTGGTCCACGCTTACTAATTTTTGAATGGAGTTTGTTTGTCATTAAGGCTTATCGTTAAAACACATCCAAGTATGTTATATTTTACTGAATGCATTTTAAAGGGGCAATGAGAAATGGCAGTAAATTTGCCTTCTGATTTTATTCCACAAATTAGTGGTCTTGCTACCTATTACTCAGGTCAAAACAGTGTTTCACTGGTGAAGCCCGTATCTGATGAGGATCACGCGACCGTTGTGGATAAAAATGGCTTTGGAAGGACAAACGTAAGCAGCATTAGTATGGACTTAGATAAGGGGAGATTTGAAACTTGCCTTAAAACACAGGTTCATAGAAAAGAAGTGGAAACACGTTCTAAATGGACTTGTGACCATAAAGATGCTCAAAGGTCTATTTTGTGTACTAACAGAAAATCTGGGTACAGGAGGGGATCCCCTTGAGAAAGAAAGGTTGGAAAGATACATGGGAAATGTGCTCGTAGAAAATCTTGATGGCCAAGTTGGGAAGTTCAAACTGCCTTCTCAATTGACAAGCTGCTCTTTAATGCCTTTTAAACCAGGCAATGGAATGTAAAAGTCAGTTACAAATCAAAATTCAACTGGTAGCTGAATGTTGCCTTTTCCAAATCCCCACCTCCATTTTTATACATCATGGTGTCGTGATATTTTATCATTTCCTCACATCACTATATTTTCTGTACAGCACCTTAGTTCGCTTGCTTATGGTCTGACTCTATTTAGTGTAAGCTGAATGAGAAGAAAAGTCCTTCTAAACTCTCTTGTCCTTCACTGCTACACTATCTCTAGAACAGTGACTGGACCCACAATAGGCACTTGTTAAATGTCTGGCAAATAAATAATAAACGAAGATGGAGAGACTGGAGGAGATAAACTGCTACAGAAGATTGAAAGACAAGGGCTAAGGTTTTGGCACTGGTAGTAGAGAAAAGAAAACGTGCCCAAGATGAGTTACGTAAAGGAAGGATCGACAGAGGACCAAACAGAAAGGTCATTGGCAATTCTAATATTTTAAACCACTTTCTGGGGAAATGAGGGTGTTCCTGCTAGCATCTGGAACTAAGAAGGAAGACACTGGTTTGGGGTGGTGCTGGGCTTTTAGCTTGAGCTGGACAGAACTCTGTGTCAGTGGAAGAAGGGCCGTTATCAGTATAAGAGCTGTAAGCACCACAGTGGGTAAGGAAGCCACGCTCTGCCAGGGACACAGTGTAACTTCCAGAAATTTAACATTTTTGTGCCTGAGACAGCCTGAGCTTTAACAATTCAAATGTTTTTTCATATTGGGAAGAGTGGGGAAATGTGATCTTTTTTTTTTTTTTTTTTAATTGCTTTTCACTTCATGAAGTCAGTTATTAAGTGTGGAATGCAAGGCAACACAAAGAGGTTGCTCAGACCCCCTAGGAAGTGAAGCTGGTGGCCCAGCCTAGGCCTCCCCAACCCCCTGCTGCCCATCCCTCATTCCCTCTTCAGTTTTTTTCCCATGTGGCTCCGGACGCTGCTTAGGAAACTATCTTTGGCAGTGTTTGTGAGGAGTGACGGCTTCAGCCAAGCAACCATTCACTTGAACGAAGTAGAAGCTGAGTGGAGAATGGATAAGAAGTTGCCAAATGAGTTGGTTTTTTTTTGTTTGTTTTTGTTTTTTGTTTTTTTTTTTTAATTTTCACCTGCTCTGCAGATCCGGAGGGCAAAGGGGAGAGCTGTGACAAAATGATGTTTTCCCACATCCCCCAGCTCACAGGGATATAGTGATAAAGGCAATTTGAGTTTTAAGTGTGCGCTAACCTGAATCAAGAAGCGTTTCTATTCTTATAAATCTAATGTTTTCCTTGATAATACTCTTTAAAGCCAGTAACCTCCCTTTCCCACATTTTAATAAATATGCATCAAGTTTGTGTATCTTAGTGGAATTTGCTATAGGTAATGAAAGAAAAATTTCCTTGCAATGAAAACAATATGAGGTTTCCAGAAAATGAATCTATTCACACGACTCATGGGGACTGTGCTTCATTAGTTGAGCTTAATTAATTAATTAATTAATACTCTGGCTTGCAGAATTGATTGTAGACAACTGGTTAATCTAATTAGAGTGGACTTGCGGTGGGGAATAATTGCGTAGAGTGATTCATTGGGTGTTCTCTGTATGACCATCATTCTATGTCTAATTGTTATGTGCTGAATGTTTGTGTCCTCCTCTCTCACCCCAAATTCATCTGTTGAAACCCTAATTCCAATGTGATTGTATTTGGAGGTGGGACCTTTGGGCGGTAATTAGGTTTAGGTGAGATGACAAGGATGGGCTCCCATACTGGGATTAGCATCTTTGTAAAGAAGAGGAAAAGAGACCAGAACTCTCTGTCTTCACCAGGTGAAAGAAGTGGGCTCTCACCAGCAACCAAATCTGCTGGACGCCTTGACCTTGGGCTTCCCAGCCTCCAGAATTAGGAGAATTATGTCTTCTTTAAGCCACCCAGTCTATAGTATTTTGTTCTAGCAGCCCGAGCAGACTGAGACAGTAGTACTTCTGAGGCTTGAGTGTACATGAGAATAATCTGGAAAGACATTTAATACATATATTGCTAAACCCCAAGCTAAAGGACATCAGTCTGGGACACATCTGCCCCAGAATTCTTCATTTTAAGTAAACTTCAAAATGATTCTAATGCAGATAAACAGTAATTGGATAAACACAATTTCCAGTAGAATCAAGATGATTATTGTTTGTGTTGTAGATGGGAGGGTGGGAAGGACAGGGAGAGGGGAACCTCTGACTTTGCCCTTAAACTTTCTTATTCTCCCCTACTTCACCTGTTCCAACCTTTTCCATCTTAGGAACACACTTAAAATTAGCAGATTCCCTCCCTACATTACATAGCAACAAATACAGTTTTAGGATTTTAGAAGGGAAAAAAAGGGGGGGGGGCAAGATGAGCACTCAATAAGGCCTCAATCTCATCCATCCAGGGCTTCCTTTGTTCACTAACCACAATGGAGGTCTCTTTCTTCTAAAATTTCTGCATCCTGTTAGTTCGGGAACTGAGAGCCAAAGAAGGCCATTTCTTAGGCGAAATTATGATGTAGGCACCCTGCCACTCCCCACCAAACTGGATGATGTTAGCTTTTCTGAAAAAAATGAACCTATAAATTCATGGCATTGGAAGGTTGATGAACTATGTGGACCTTGAAACATAGAGTCTTTTGTACTTTGGGGATGAAATAATTTAGCTTAAAATTCAGAGAATTGATTGAATCACGGCAGGTAGAGGAAGACATTTTTCTTGAAAGGGGTAGGGCTTTTCACATTACACAAAGCAGTTTCCCCAAGGGCAGTCCTTAAGCAAAATCCGTGGAGGAGACATATCAGTAATCAAATTTCCATGTTTTGGCTCTTTATTAATTCTGAAGTGAGGTATGCTCTGGTCACCAATATATATCAGATATATTCTGATTAATGCCTCAGAATGTGGAGGGTCTTTGCCTCTTTATGAAAGATAAGATGCTTCACAATAGAAAGAGCTAACTATGTTCCCCAGATCTTCTTCTCCTTGAGGCAGTTACAAATGCCAACTGTTTCTGACCTTGCAGTGCCACCTCCTAAGTCGGCAAGTATTTCAACATATTTTGTGAAAGAAGTTTATATTGTTTTATATTCACCAACAACACATGGTGCACCGAAATTGTTAAGCAAAATATAAAATATTGCTAATAATCTATCGGCTATATATTATTAATAATAAAATGAAACAGTCTGTGCCAGATGGAGGGACAGATCTGGGATATCCATTCATTTTTTATGTCTGTAAAATACTATAGTAAAAATCGCAAATCAGAGAAAGACTTTCAAGTAAAGACTCCTATTTGAGCTCTTGGGTTGTCTGGAATGAATTATAAATTCACGTAATCAAGACAGCAGGTTTCCTGCCTGTGGGAAAGCACCAAGGTCAGGGGATCATATGTGGATTTTCCCAGAGCATTTCTACTGACTGACTGAATCTTTGGAAAAACCAGCAGGTCACTTGGCATCTCCCATCCTTAGTGTATTTAAAACTTGAAACCCTTGACCTTGTCCTTTCTCAAGTTGTTGTATGCATTATGAATAAATGCCAAAACGTGTAACACGTTGAGAATTTCCTAGGTAAATGATGAATGACTATTTCAGCTGGGTAAGGAAATTTCAAATTTTTACTAGTCTACAAGGTATTTTTATCAGCTTGTTTTCCTGGAAGGACGTGGGTAGGTTGTAAAGAGGAGAGAAACCTGAGCATTTTAGCCTTAACAAGCAGAAATGCGATTCACCCTCATGCTGACTTTTCATGAGACTATCTTTGCCACTGTATTTAGTTGTGCTGATTGTGATGTTCATCGAATCAGGCTCTGGGAAATACCTTTTGCTCACATGTTCACACCTGGTGTTGATTTCTCAGGTTGTTAATAAACATTTGTCTTCATAGACTTTTCTGGTGCTACAATTTTTTCCTGAGTTCTGATGAATTCCAAATCATATTTTAGTGTATTTCTTCCATGTGCATTTCTTTGCCCCTCTGAAGACACCGTGTCTGTTTGGGGGAGTGTAAGGGCTGAGCCTGGGGGGTGCTTTTGTGGGTTCTCTTTCACTGGTGGGTTTTCCTCAGCACCAAAGTATGTCCCTCAACTTGGAACTCGAAAATAACTGTTGAATGAAATGCATCCAGTATCAAACATCAATTGGGAGGCGGTGTAGCTTAGCAGTAAACAGACTAGAACTTGGGGTAGGATCCTAAGTTTTGAATTTCAGTTTATACCTGCCTGGAGGAAATTACTTTATCTCTCTGGGCTTCCCTTTCCTGAGTGAAATGGAGATCACAGTGGGTGCCTCACAGGGTTCTTATGAATATTAAGTCAGATAATCCATGGAATGTTTTTGTGGAAAACTTGGCACATGGCAGTTGGTCATCAATTATCATCTGTTATTATGATACATTGCTAGTTTCGTCACCTGACAACATTTAGCACTGTCTCAAATACATTCCTATTTGAAATTTCAAATCCCAATAGGTCTGTTAAATGAAGGGAGAGGCTTTTTCATTCAGTTGATTATTTTGGTAGCCTCTTTGTATTCTAGAGTTTCAAGTTTGATTTTTGGAGTTCTTTGAACTTCACATGTTTGTGGAATTTTGTGTGCATTGGAACATTTTTTGTGTCCCCGTTGCATGACGTCCAGTGGTTATAAAAAGTCCTTGATAAATATTTATTGACCTACTGCTTCCCTGATGGCACCGTTTTTTTCCCTGATGGTATCTGTTTTTTAGAGGAGTCTCTTCAAATTGTTACAGTCTTTATGCTCCCATGCTGCACTGACAAATTGCATTTTTTTTTTAACTGCATCATAGTTTTGAAATTTGCATCTCCTTGGAATGGTGTGGGTGGGTGTGTATAGTGGTGCATAGGCAGTGATGGTGAAGCAAATTCTGACAAGGAGTTAAAAATGAGAGCTACCTCGGGCTTTCTGTGGAGACACCTTATATATATGGTTTTACTTTCAAACATGATGTTTTTTGTCTCTGCTTGTATAGATAATATCTGCATGTTTTCCGAATTTATTTCTCTGCACAGTGTATCATTTCCAGTTCCATAAAAAGATTACTGATTTCAGGAGGAAATAGATTGTTTGTAGACACAGACTTCTTAGAAGGTCTCTGTCCCAGAGAGAAGTCCCAAGTATATTGATAGTCTACAGTCCCTATAACAGGAAAATTGATTTCCCCTTTGTTTCTAAGGAAAATAATTTTGAGGATACTCATCATGAGATGAATGGCACGATAAAGATACTTTTGGGCTTCCAGAAGGAGAATACTAGTTGAAAAATTATTTATTCCATGCAGTCTAATTTACCTCTATTAACGATATATTCAGTTTGGGAAGGCCACTTCCCCTTACTGTTCCCGTAATTTAATTCACACAAATGTTTCCACATACAATCTAGTGCTGGCCATGTAGAAAAGAAGACAGCACTAAATTTCTGCATGTAGCTGCTGATTCACCTTACTCTTAGTCCTTTATTTTCTGAATTTGCCAAGTGTAACCTACGAACTTACTTCCTGATTATATCATTTACTCCTCTACTATCCAGCAGGGCTTGCATTTCAATGCCTGGGACTTGGAGAAACAATTGAGTGGGATGGTGAGTCTACCAAGATACTTGCTTCAGAATCTTAAAAGAAGCCTACACATGGAGGTCTTGGAACCAGATTTTAAGTGAGCAAAATAAAAACCTCTTTCTCTCCGGTAGTTATTTCAGGCTTTTCTATTTTTAAATTAACCTTCACATATGGTACCTCCATACATCTAAATATGTTCCATACAGATATATGCATGATTTGAGCTTATTTTTCATGATACAGCACAGTGATGAATTTGAGCTTAATTACACTGGCTTTTCAGATTGCTTTTAGTATGAAGGGACTACTGTATTCAAACAGAATTACTATGTGTATCATGTTCACGTATGCATCTAAACTATATACACTATTATATTCCTAGCACATTCTATTAATTATGGAAGTCACTTTCATTTCCATAGTAGAATTTACATGACAACAGCTTCTGAGGCTCAGTGGAGCATCAGACCAGTGTGTCACAGAATTCCCTTGTAGTGTGGGCGTTGACAGGGTTCTGTTGACATTGAATTTGCAATGAAAATGTCTCATAAATGTGCATCCACATAGAACATTACTTAGAAAGGATTGTCTCAATATTCACATAGGTCATTAATGGCAGAGATGAAAACTTTCCTCACACTTCTGTTAGTAAAATAAATTATTAGGGACACATAATCACGCACATGCATATCAGTGACCTCAAACATGTGTCTTAAATATTGAGAAAAGATGTCCAGGTATAGAACTGTCTCCTTCATATACTCTCCTGTAACTGCTTAAGCTTTTGTATTCTACAAGTCCTGTATAAAGTTAGATGAAGGGTCGAAATCAGGCAGGAGAATGAACTGACGCAGTGGGGTTATAATAGGGAGTAAATAACAAGATAAAATAGAACTACGGGAAAATTAGGCTGAATATCACAGTAAAGTTCTTAATAGGGAGAACTATTAGACTGTGAAATAGTCTTTCAAAAGTGCTAGAAGAAGTCATTGCTTGACCCATTTAAAATCAGACTGGACTGAAGTACTCCAAAATACAGTATGCTATGGAGACCAAGCCTACATTAGAAGTGGAAGAATGACCTAGTAGTTTCTACTATCTCTGTGATTACTATGATTGTACTCATTTTTATGTGTTCATTCTTGGTGGATAATCTTCTACAATTTTATGCTACTTTTTGGGAACAATTTCAACAAATTCATCTAATACAGAATTGGATGCATTTAGCAGAATCTCAGAAGAGACAAAAATGCACAATAAACTCAGTGTAAAATAGGAAAGTGAGACAAGTATGAGTAACCACTGCTCCTTTTTGGGGGAGTAACCTTGGAGGAAACAATTCTCACCCTGGAACTCTGGCCATATTTCAACATGCGTAAATGAATCCTGGTTTTCAATGTGAATTAGGTATCAATTTTCATTTCTTTTATTTAATGCTGTCTTGGGATGATATTGAGTGCAGAACCACAAATGGAAGCATTTTTATCCCAAGCCAATGGGCTATATTTTGGCAGGAGGTAGCGAGGACCCTGGAAAAAAGTCATGCATCATTTTGTGAATGATCTCGATTAGAGGACTGGGCAAGAAAGACACAATATTTTGATTTGAAAAAAAAAAAAGAGTTTGACAGGAAATAAGAAAGAGGGAAAGATACCTAAGTAAATTATAAAAATGTTATTGCTGGGAGTGTTTGAAAATAAGACCATCCTGAATCTTGTGCAATTCTGGTTGGTCACCTATCATGAAGTAGAGAAGTGAGACAGGTGACATTCTGACAGTTATCCTAATTTTTTCATTCAAAAATATTAATTTAAATTTAATTAAAAATAAAGATCACTCAATTCTTTGCTATCTGTGCATTTGTTCAACTTATCAATTTGAATTGCACTGACATAAAATCAGAGATAGGCTTATCATTTTGATGTGTTTAGTAATTGTGGGCTAAATCCTCTGATGTACCTTCATTTCTTCTCCTGTATACCCCACAACTTCTTAAAAAGGTCTCAAACACAAATGAGTGGATCATAGAAGATATTTTCATGATGTACGAAATTCTCCATTTATATATAGCTTCCGATAGATTTTCTCAACTTATTGATCAAGTATCCCTCAAGTGTGAAAAATACCATCCAATTTAAATAGATGCCCGTTTCTCCTACGTCTCAAAAATTAACCTATTCCTTGTGTTGGCATACTTTTTTTTATGAGTTAGGCTTCACATTTCATTGTCAACGATCCAGCTCACAGAACAAGAGGTTTTAAAAGTAGGTTTCTTGCAGGCGTCAGTGGGGACTTAACAATACTAAGTGATATTCTTAACATTGATCCCTTGTTTTAGCCCACTGAATGGAGGCATTCTGGAATTTTCATTGTTTTATTTATGAAAATATAAGTTTTAAGAGTTCTTTTCCTCGGTTGCCATTGTGAGCACCTGTGTTACTCTGAATATAAATCAAAACAGCCTTAGGGCATGTCTAGCCAAAATATCCATGTACTCCTGCTGGATGATCAGAACCTGAAAAGATGGGCAGCTAAAATCTACAGGTGTGAAAAATGTTTGTAAATTCAAGACACTGCCATTGTGAAAGGGAAAATACCACTTTATTAAGGTCCAGTGTGCAATAGCTTCCAAAATCTATTCAAATTCTATTAAGCTGTTTTGAGAAAAGAGAGGCACAGCACTCCAGAATCATTAACTAATAGAGTATCCCAAACACCTTCGGGTGGGAATTGTATAATCCAAGGAAGTTTAGTATAATAAGAGTCAAGGTGTTTTTAGTTATGCCTGTATTAAATATATTCACATCAACAACTAGAGTTCAGATGGCAGCCTTAAAATATGTGATTTAGATAAACCAAAGCACATTTAGATTTAGGTAAACGAATGTTTATCTCCAGATCATTGCTTAATTTTTCCCAAAGAAACACAATATAGCTCTACTGAACAGTTCTAAGAGTAGGTAGCACAAATAAAATTAAGCAGAGAAACTCAAAGTAATGAACTCTTGCTGAGATCCTTAAATCATTACCCTCCACTGTCATTAACCTCAACTCTGCATATACCTGATAACTATCTCTATATTTACCTCAAACATATCAGTATTCAAATAACAGGAGAAATACTTTATCAGCAAATTAGCCGAGCACTTGACCAGAGATCATTAAAAGTGTACAGTTTTATTATATTTTAATCAAAATTTACAATGCTCTAAAATACTTATAAGGCAGGGGCATGTCCCCTTAAGATGCCTACTTAAAAGTATTACATCTCAGGGAATCCTCCCCGTTTGTTAACCCAGGGAAGGAACTAGAAGGAAATCTAAATGAAATCCTTAAGAAACAAGCTTATTGGATATATTACCTAGTCTATTTCTGGATCGCGAATCTCCCGCCCTCTCTGAGTTACCTCACTGTCAGATAAGAAAATGGAACAAGATCGATGAAGAGATAGGCTCCCAGTCTGGCTTTTCGATTTTTCGCTCAAGCCAAAAAGAGCAAAGGGCATGGAGTTAGGGCTCCTTTCCAAGCGTGCTTGTAGGAGAGCGAAGCTCTGGCCGCTTCTGGCTGCAGAACGTGTTCCGGCTGCAACACGGACCATGTCCCGCTGACCGCTGCCCACCTCGCCTGGCAACCTCCACACCCACATGAAACCGCCAGAGTGGGAGCCAGTCAACGCAAGGCTTCCTGTGCACAAAGCCTAGGGAGCCCCCGAATAGAACCGAATCCTGAGCCCAGAGCAAGCCTGGAGGTGGTTGGCTGAGGAGACCGGTCTCTCTCTGGGGGTCTAGGAGCGCTAGCTAGTCCCTGCACCTCCCGCACCCCGGTCGTAGCTCTGTGCCCTGAAATCTGCCTCCCTCCCGGGGACACAGACGTGAGCGCGCGCGCGCGCACACGCACACACACACACACACACACACACACACACAAACTCTCACTCGCGCACACCCACATCGCCTCTGCCCCCCTCCCGCCCCACCCCCGGCAGAACTGTAGGGACTGGTCTGTGCTCTGCCTCAACTTTCCCGGCTAAGCCTGCCCCACGCGGTGCCCGAGCCTCCGCGCCCTCGCTGGGCGCCCTCCAGAGGGACACGTCCTCCTCTGGGCCCCTTACCTCTCACCGACAACTCCTGGCGGGGACTGGAGCTGACCGCGGTGGCAGCGGCGGCGACTGAGCTTGCACCCGGGCTCTGGCTCATGGTTGGTCCTCCTCATCCGACACAAAAGAGGTAGCTCGCTCGCTGGCTTTGTCCTTTCCAAATCCGAGGAAGAACTTATTTTGCCCTCGAAATGGCCAACTTGTGCGCGCCGCTTCCTGTCACAGTGCCCCCTGCCCCCGCCCCCTCCCGGCTGCGCGCTGGACCACTGCCCGGTGGCCGAGCATCCAGGCCTCCCAGTCAGTGGGGAGTGGGAAAAGGGAGAGTGGGAGGGGAAGGGAGGGAGGGGGTTGGGAAAAGGGGAGACCTAGTGGTCTTCTACGCAGGGGAGGGGAGCGCTTCGCAGCCGAGTCCCTCTCTCGGCTGCACAGGCAAACCCACTTCCCAGGCGCGGAAAGCAACTTTCCTTCACCTTGGCCAGGCTCAAACCGTCGCAGCTAATTGGGACTCTCGGCAGAGGCACGGACCTTCTGGCATTCTCTCCTTCTCATTCTCTTTCTCCTTTCCTCCCTCTCTCGTTCTCCTTTTTCCTCTCCCCCTCCCCCACTCCCCTCCCTTAATAGGGGTGTATCTGCAGAGTCTTCAGTGAGCCAGGGTACCTAGACGAGAGGATTATGGTACGAAAGCCAGGGCGGTTTGGCTAGCCGCTGCGCCTCACTCTGTTGGAAATCCTTAGGCAGGGCAGGCAAAGGTTGGTGAATTTCGAAGGGGTGGGGTGAAGGGGCGTGGGGCGGCAGGAAGATCTGCGGCTCCAACTTTGAAGCTCTGCTCGATCTCCTGCCTGCGGGAGAGCGGGGACTAACGGCCCCGAAAGAACTCTCCAGTGGTCCCCGTGTCGCGGGTTGACCGCAGGCTGGAGGATAAAGGGAGAGCGAGAGCTGAGAGGGAGCGAGTGAGCCTGAGAGCCCGGTGCGCCGCTCTGCCCCACGCACCGCTCAACTGCACATTGCGAGCCCCTGGAGAGGGCTTGTGCAGAACAATCTCTGGGTCAGGCGGGAGGGAGACGCTCCTGTTTCCTAGCAACCCCCATCAATCTTCTCGGGATAGCTCCCTCTGAAGGAATTCGATTGGACGGCCCCTGGAGGGAAGCCACGCCCCTTCAAGAATGCTGGGCTGCTGCTTTTTCGCATTCTCCTAAATTTCTTGGGTGGAATAAGATTTGAGGGGTGTGCTGAATTATCTTTCTTCCTTCGTATCCTCCAGTGCTGCCACACAGCCCCCCCTTGCAGCGACCCCCACCCCCACCCCTACTCCCATATTAGTCCTTCTCTAGCCCTACTTGGGGTTGGCACACAGAGGCACGGCTTTCTACAGAACCTCTTTTTTCTTCTTGAAATTAAATAAATAAATAAAGACCTTAAATCGGTGACGTAGGCACAAAAGAGAAAAAGGCACACGGAAATAGCTATAATAGGCTCCGAGCTACAGATACAATCCTAAAGGTAAAATTCCAGGCATCTTTCTATGTTTAGAAACACATTGTGTTTAATTTCAGAATGGAAACTTCACTCTCATTAATCTTCCCCCGCCCCTGATAACACTAACTTTGTGTTAACAAGGACTGAGTTATATGTAGCCGAAGGCAATTAAACTTAATGCTTCAATGTTACATTTATTCTTTAATATTTAATGTTAAGTTGTTTAACAACTGCCTTCCTTTGTAACCTAGTCAGGGCATTTAAACTACAGATATAATTTTAGTACTGATTCTTTTAGAGAGCCAACAATATTTAAAAGACACGTGCTTATATATTCCATTGTGAACACCACTAAAACTAGAAACTTGAACATATTAAAAATTAATATGTTATTAAGCAGTGAAGCTCTAAAAATGCTAAAAGTTCCTTTTCCAAAATCATTCTCTCTGGAATGCAACAGCAATACCAAATAATAGCAAAATAATTCTTTCTTTGCATTTCATTGCTATTACCTAACGTGTACCACAAACCCATAGACTTTTGTACGAGAGATTTTTCACAATGTCTATTCAATAGGCAAGTGTGCATTAAGGAACAGTGACAGGACAATGGAGAGGATAAAGATCTATATACACTGCAATGCTTCAGATATGCATGAAGCCATGTTGGCAGCTTTTGGTTCCTTCCAGAATATTCCACAGGCTACCTTTTTTTTTTTTTTTTTTTTTTTTGCCTTGAGAAGACTTTCAAAATCAGCTGAGATTGGGAGCAAAAGAAGGGATCTGATGTTTTCATTCATTAAAAATAAAAGTAGCTGTGTTTGCACAAAAGAAAGCACTGATGTATAAGCTGAACTACTAGGCCATAGCCTCACCTAGGCTACTTAACATACTAGTGTTGGTGACGTGCAGAGACTGCAATGCTGAAGCAAATTATTAATCTGTTGTCGGATCTGGCCTTATGGGACACTTTTCTCTCTTCCCCCTGCCAAACACACACAGAAATGATGAACATAAGGACTTTTCAGCCTGGTGAAAGCATATTACCTGAATTTGAATCCTAATTACCATCCCTTCCTAGCTAGCTGTGTGACCTTGGGCAAGGTTTTCAACCTCGCTTTGGCTCGGTTTAATCATCTATAAAATGGGAATAGTAATTGTTCATCTCGAAGCTATTTTGAGGATTAATTAGTACCACGTAGGTAGTATGCTAGTATTAGCTATGACTATTAGTTTCCAGTTTCTCATTAACCAGTGGTATTTTAATTGTTGAGCCATAGGTAATATTTAATTCACAGCAATTAGTATTGTGCCTTGATTCTTTCTTTTTAATTTAATTTAAATTTGTCATTGACTGAGAGAACATAGCTTTAACTCTTAATGTTTAGTTGTTGAGGTGTGTGTGCGTGTGTGTGTGTGTGTGTGTGTGTGTGTGTGTGTGTGTTGTGTGTCTGGGTGCTCGTGCATGTTTTCAAGTTCCCTTTAAAAGCCTCAAGGGATAGGGCTAAATAACAACCTCTGGTTAAAAGGCATGTAAATTAGGAAATGACCTTTCCCTTTCGCCCCACCCTCCCTCAAGTATTCTGTCTGGGCTCCAGTTTCTAAACAATTCTAGTCCCCTCTTTTAAGTACCTCTGATATACCTTTTCAAGACAAGTACATGTTTAGACACCTAGATCACTCTTTCTCCTTCATATTTCATATTAGTTTAATTTTTGCTAATCCATCTATATTTATTTGAATGATTAATCATGATATTTCTTCTTAGAACCCTTTATAGTTAATGCCCTGGCTGCTGTTATAATGCCTTTTTAATATGGCCTGTACAGTATACCATCTTTCATTCAGAAATCACATTGAAAATTGATGTGCTGTCATCATTAATTACAAATAAAATGTCTTCCATGTTTCCATTCGGATCCAGAGTTCACTCTCATTAGAATTCCCTTTGGAGCTAATCTCCATTGGCTCAATCTGGAAATCAATTTCATTGCCTGTTTCTCACTACCAGTCAGTCAGCAGAGTGCAGTTATTTTGATCATATGTAGAGTCATTAGGTGTTCAGTTTGGGACAGTTCTGGTTTACGTCCCTTGTCTGGGTTGCATTCACAGAGCTTACTTTATTTTTCAAAAGTGTCAGGTTTGGGCATTAAATTATGTGGCTACCCGTACCCTCTATTCATCTGGCTGAAAACTCTTGTTTCAGCCTTCCCTTGCTTCATCAGCCACGTGACTGTTAAATTCCTCTGTATAACTCTTTTTCCAGGAGAGGACCAATCAATTCCAGGAGTCCAATACATGTCTCTGTAAATACATAATATACATGTAAAAAAAAGTAAAATTTATATTTAATTTGCTTAAACATAAGCCTCATTTATTTTTCACTTCTTTTAAAATATGTTTCCCCTTGGACCATCGGGAAATTCTGATTCTAATTACTGTTGCACAGTATAAAAATGAAAATATTTTATGGGGCGCCTGGGTGGCTCCTTCATCGGTTAAGCTTCCAACTGTTGATTTCGGCTCAGGTCATGATCTCTTGGATTGTGATACTGAGCCCCACCTCAAGCTTTGTGGACCTGCTTGGAATTCTGTCTCTTCATCTCTCTGTGCCCCTCCCCCACTCTCCCCCTTTCTCTCTCTCTCTCAAAACAAATACACATTAAAAAAAAAGAAAATATCCTAGTCTAAATTTTGATGGAAGGTACAAGGCAAGAGGTGTCGACTTCTCCATATTCCTAAGCAAGACTTGCCAGACCACCTGTATCTTTCAACCACACGTATCATGAAAGAGTTGAAGTCCAAGAAGCTGAGAGAGGTAGGAAATTGGAGTTTAGAGAGTCTTTGGCATGCTCTAAATACGCAGGTAAGAGGGTTGGGGGTATGTGCTTTCCCTCACTTCAACCCTCCTGCAGGGTGCTGCTGGGGAAGCCACTGCTGCGTCCCCTGGAACGAGGGTGATGTAGGAGCCTGCCTTGCATTTCACAGCAGAAAAAACAAATTGCAAAAGGCTGTGTGTAGATCTGTCTCCCAGAGGCCCAAAGAAAAAAAGGCTGAACTTGGTGGGGAGTTGCATTCCCATCTATGACAAGTATAAGGGGCTGGTTTTCTATGCGTTGTATGGGGGGACAGTGAACACAGAGTAGTGGATGTGTTTTCTTAGGTCCTCAGCAGAAAAGCTTGGAGGAAAAACTTGGAATCCTCAGTAGATGGTCTGTGGGGGACACGGTAAGGCAACTGTGCGGGAGGCGTGCTGCACACAGCCATCCAGTACTCAGGTAGTCACCAGTGCTTGGGTGCAAGGCTGCATGGACCTCGCAGGGGTAGGAGGCTGCCTTTTTGTAATTCACCAGTCTGGGTGTGGGAGGACATTGGAGAGGTTGGAAGGTGAGGGGCCTCCAGTAGGGTGTACGTGTCCAGACATGAAAGCCTCACCAGAATCAGGTCAGATTGTGCAATGAGAGATTTCCCAGAGCCCGAGGGTCTTCAAATAACTGACGAAATCGGGCTTAGAGAAGTCCACTTTGAATACCTGCAAAGCACAAAAAAGCAATGACAGATCTGTACTGGTCAAATGGGACTTTTCTCGTCCCCTCATACCTCCTGTCTCAGACCTTTTGAACTCAGAGGGATGGGAAACTCCATCTCCTGCTTGCAGGGAAGATGAGGATGAGAAGTTGGCTGACTGGGGAGAAGAGCCCTTCAAGGTTCCATCCCTGGCTGCCCCCTGCTGCCTTCCCCAGATGGGGGAAGGGAAAAGCTTTAACTCAGATGACTTTGGAATTTTGATTATTACTCTGCCTTGAACCCAATTCCACGCGAGTCTGTTTTGTTTTCTTTTGTACTAACGTGGAGGGAGGAATTTTTATCTGCAAACAATCTGAAAGTCAAGGTACCAGCCTTGAACAATGTCCAAGGGGAGAGAGAAGAAAAGCCCCGTAGGCAACATCCAGGAGCAGTGAGGAGAAAAAAAACACAGTTGTCTTTGTGGTGTTTTATGAGCCTCAATTGTTCAGTATATAAATGTTCTGATCACTACCTTGGATTCTTTTGCATATTTCCCCCAATTCTCAGAAAGAAAAAATGATAGCCCTTGAATATTTACTATGTGTATTGTCTTGTATATTGTACAATTAACGGCTGATTAAGGTTGGTTCTAAATTTTTTTTTAATGTTTATTTTTTATTAAGAGAGAGAGAGAGAGAGAGAGAAAGAGACAGAGTGTGAATAGAGGAGGGGCAGAGAGAGAGACACACAGAATCTGAATCAGGCTCCAGGCTCTGAGCCGTCAGCACAGAGCCTGACACGGGGCTCGAACTCACAGACCATGAGAGCATGGCCCGAGCCTAAGTTGGCTGCTTAACCGACTGAGCCACTCAGGTGCCCCTGATTAAGGTTGGTTCTAAACCTCAATGTTCAAATATTAAAATAGCTGTTGCCCACAAGTATCTTTTTAAAAAGATTTTAAGACTTTCAATCATTAAATAAATATTAATGAAGTTGGTAGATTCTTTGGAAATACTCATCACAAGAAATTCAAGTATTTGTGTTTCTCATTAGGCTGGAAGTTTCATGAGGGCAGGCACTATGGATGTGACATTTATCATTGTATCACAGTACTTAGGGAAGCAATGTGTGTGTGCATAGGTGTGGGGACTGGAAGGAAAAAATTGGTCAATAGACATTATTTGAGGGAATAAATTAACCTTTAAAGATTAAAAGATCCTGTGGACTTACATTTTTATAGTTGGGTAAACTGAGTTCTGCATATAGCATGTGTTCCCCAATTTCTATATAGGAGGAGTTTTAAGTAATTAGTCTAGTTCATTACTTGTTACTCTGGTTCGCCTACTCTTTGAGGGGATTGGGCATTTGTGCTGTTACTTACCTGTCTCAAGGGCCTAAAACTGCCTGACATGTTGCTGAGCAACCTAGGCATCTGATGAATGGAAGATTAAATGAGTGGGGGATATTCCTCAGGGTTTTGTCTCAATTCAGTATTTTCATATAAGCAAACTGTTTTAGTTTTAGGTCTTTTAAAAGAAGTATTTTGTGGGGGGAGTGGGGATAATAGGACCTGATGAAGGCTATAAGCATTAAAAGGGGAGTTAAAGGCTTTTGGCACTGCCCCTGCTGGGAGATAATCTGTGGTCGAATCAGAGCTGTTACACTAGATTTGTGACCCCAGTTGAAATAAATGATGCAGGGGGCACCTGGGTGGCTCAGTCTATTAAGCGCCTGACTTTGGGTTTCAGCTCAGGTCATGATCTCAAGGTTCTTGGGGTTGAGCCCCAAGTTGGGCTCTGTGCTGACAGCCTGGAGGCTGCTGCAGATTCTCTCTCTCTCCCTCTCTCTGTCTCTGCCCCTCCTCTGCTTGCTCTCTTTTTCTCTCTCTCTCAAAATAAATAAATAAACATTAAAAAAATAAAAAAAAGAAAAAGGGAGAAATGAATGATGCATGCACAAACAGTAAAGGAGTTCAGAAGAAGGGAAATCATGTCACTGGTTTGCGTTTCCACCTACGAAATTTTTTTCTGAGATTTTGCAAAGATTTATATTCTGTATTTTATTTTATTATTTTTTTAAGTTTGTTTATTTTGAGAGAGAGAGGGAGGGAGAGAGAGAGAGAAAGCACAAACAGGAGAAGGGCGAGAGGGAGAGGGAGGAGAAGAGAATCCCAAGCAGGCTCCACACTGTTGGCACAGAGCCCAACACGGGGTTCCACCGCACCAACCGTGAGATCATGAACCGACCTGAAATCAAGAGTTGGACACTTAACCAACTGAGCCACCCAGGTGCTCCTATATTATATATTTTAAAGATAACATCTGTTGATGTTATTTATTTCAATCTTAGGTTGCTTATTTTCTTCCTGAGATTTCACATCAAGTTTTCACCCCTTGAAGTGCCAGCATTCTGATGGAGTCAGTCTGAAGTCAGCCATTTAGATCTGAGCAAAGCCCAATCAGTTGTATATGAATGTATGCATGGATGCTTGGATCTATTCAAGTAACATTCATTGGAAACTCTCACATGCCAAACATTATGCCAAATACCCAGGATACCAAGGAGATAAAATGGGGCCCTGAAATTTCTCTTCTGATAATGGCGAGCAGAAATGTCAACAAATCATTAAAAATACATTATGATGGCATATTTAAGAGAGGCCCTTTAGGAAGAATGACCTAGTAGAAGAGGTCACTATATGTTGTTACGATAAAAACCCTGAGCTCAAATGACGTTTGAATATAATAAACAAGTCAAGAGGCTGCTATTCCATTAGTACTCCACTCCAAGAGTAAACTTTGAAACATTCATGTGTGAGAAGGAGCATATTAGTTAGAAATGCTTTTTGGTGGCAAATGACACATAGTGCAACTAACTATGGCTTAAATAAACAGTGGTTTTCCAGTTTGTTTATGTACACATATCAAGACTAAGCATTTTTGTCTTTTCCTTCATGTTGCAATATTGTTGCTCCTGCTCCAGCTATCACATCATTCACTCAGGACACAGGGATAAGCATCAGTGTAAGATATGCGTGCCCCATGTATCAAGAATGCACAATCCTTCTCCTGACTACGTACCATGATATCATTTAGATCTAACCGGCCAGACCTGTTCGTTTGACTGTCTCCAGCTACAAACTATGTTGGAAAAGTGTGTCATTAGCTTTTCCAGCCTGTTTTATGTAAGCATCAAGAAAGAGGGTAAATGGGATTGACAGTTGGGTCAGTCAGCCAACAGTATGTGGCTCAGGGAGTAATCTTGGTGTTTCCTTCTTAAACTTTTTCTAGACTGGAGATAGCGTTCTGGCCTCTCATTAAGTTTCTGACTCAAAAGTGTGGTGGCAGGAGTGGATCTTCTATGGAAGGGAAAATGTTTGTAGTTGGCTCTTGAGGCATTCAATCCTTGGTCTCATATAAGCTGTGGCCAAATGAACTTTTGGGCCAAGGTCAACTAACTATGATACCTGTTCTCAATTACATTAACACCTGGCACATTCTTCATCTGAAAGCAATGTACATCATTTAAGATTCTTAGGGGCTAAAAGTGTGTGTCTTTTTAAAGAAATCCTAAATCACCGTGCAGACTACCTGTATTGATGGGTATATGTACATTTTCCAAATGCATTTTGCCATTAGAGCTATTTAGAAGAATGTTCACTGAATATTAAACATGTTTTAAATACATAAAAAAATGTAAGTGTTAACTCCCAAAGTATAAATATTGCACAATGAGATACCTCTGGTGGTTCTGGTCTGGGGATTCATTTCCTAATATTTATTGAGGGCCTATTCTGTGCCAGACAGTGTGCTGTATGCTGGGTGTGCAAGATAGATTAGTTCAATATAGCTCTTGGTATTGGGGAGCATATAACCAGAAAAATGCCTTCAATCAGTATGGAGCTTTATTTTTAGGGATATTCCCACCGTATCCCTTAAGACAGTGGGAGATGTCATAAGTTCTCAGTATTGTATCTCAGGTTATCTTAGTCTAATTCACAATATTCTGCTTTTTAAATTTATTTTGTCTTGCTACTTGGTAAATTTTTTTTTCATTACAAACAAAATCAAGCAAACAAAAAAACTTTGATCCCCAATAACATTTCCTTTTTTAATCTTTCATATATTTTAATGATATTTGATAAGTTCTCCAGGTTCATAAATGGATCCACTTTTTAGTATAAAAGGCAAGGTATCTGTAAGGAATCCTTTTTTTTTTTTTTCAACGTTTATTTATTTTTTGGGGGACAGAGAGAGATAGAGCATGAACGGAGGAGGGGCAGAGAGAGAGGGAGACACAGAATCAGAAACAGGCTCCAGGCTCTGAGCCACCAGCCCAGAGCCCGACGCGGGGTTCGAACTCAGGAACCGCAAGATCGTGACCTGGCTGAAGTCGGACGCTTAACCGACTGCGCCACCCAGGCGCCCCAGGAATCCTTCTTTATAAGGAAAATGAAGGTCCCTTCACCAAGAAAAACATGTTTTTGCTAGACTGACCTGGTGTGAGGACACCTTAAGAGAGGAAAGATTCTTTTTTTTCTATGTATGTATGTATGTATGTATGTATGTATGTATGTATCTGTTTATTTAATAGAGTGTGTGTGCATGGGGGAGGGACAGAGAGAGAGAGGGAAAGAGAAAATCCTAAGCTCTCAGGACTCTGAGATCATGACCCAAGCCAAAATCAAAAGGTGGATGCTTAAATGATAGAGCCACCCCCCTGCCCCAAGAGAGGAAAGATTCTTGGTGGAAATACCACACAAATGTAAATGTGAAATGTTGAGATTTGCCGTCATTTCTAGGGCAGAATTTAATACAATAAATTCAGGATTTCAGTAAAGTTTTTTTTTTTCTCTCAGAGAAAGCATGTTTTACTTGAATTATCTTAGCAATTGAGTCAAAACCTTAACTAGGCAGTTGTCTCTCTTCTCTGGTTTAATGGGATAGTGGAGGTTCAGTCATGGAGGGCATGATAATTCAATTAGATGTAGTGTCAAATCGGTAGTAGCATATGCAAATTGAAAAAATTCCACTCGGCTCGAATTAGAATATCTCAGACTGAAAAGAAGTGTTGGATTAAAGTTCTCAGGGAAGTGTTTATTAAAATTATGCAGTACTCACCAATCTTTACTTTGATGATTCACTATTTTTCCTAAAGCGTGATTATTTTGATTCTAAAAGTTGTAGAATAAATGTGCTCTTATTCATTGGAATGGTTAGAATATGATGGGGGGTGGTTGTTCTCTACTTAAGGTTTGCAGAGAAGAAAGTGCGAATCCTTTTTTCTATGCAAGTGAAGTGTTTGATTCCTTAGTTCACTCCTCCAGGAATACAGTGGCTTTTGGGTACACAGTCCAAGGGCGTGGTTTCCTAAACTGATATTTGGGGAACATGTATAGATTAGAAAATTGCTTAATTAGAACAATGGAAGGCTCAGGACACCTGTGTGGCTCAGTTAGTTAAGCATCTGACTCTTTATTTCGGCTCAGGTCATGATCTCATGGGGTCCTGAGTTCTAGCCCCACATGGGGCTTGCCAAGCTGAGCTGGCTTGGGATTCTGTCTCCCTCTCTCTGCTCCGCCCCCCCCCCCCCCCCCGCCTTGTTGTCTCCTTCTCTCTCTCTCTCTCTCAAAATAAACAAATAAATTTTAAATAAATCTTAGAAAATAAAAAGGAAGGGAGGCTCACTGTGAAGTCAGCTAAGCCAGCGCTTTTCAAACTTTTTTTCTGCCCAAAACCAATGTCAGGTGATGTTCGTTGTCATTCTCTTAAGGAATACCTAAAACTATTCAGAATTTTATTGTCCGCTGTAACTCAATTCCTTTTTCTTCCCCTGAAGGAGGATACTGGAATGTAGGTGAATAAGAGCAACTTTATTCTGGGAGCAGCTTGTATCCCTGCTAGTTTACAGAGAAGGTGAAGCATTCGAGTAAAGTACAACATTCCATAGTCTTGTCACATTATTACAGGATAAGAGCTGCCGACCTCCCCCAGTACATTCCCTCCTGCAGAAACAGCTGTGGTAAATCTGTGACGTCCATGAAGCCTTCCTCAGGTCTCTCCATATTTACTTTATGAACATTTTTCCTTTGAATAAAACACTTCCAGGGGTTCAAAAGGCTTTCACTTCTAGTTTTTACCACAACCTTTGGAGCTAAAAAAAATCCTATTATCCACATTTTCTGGACGAGGCTTCTAAGGATAAGAAAAGTCAAGTGACTTGTTCTAGGTCATACAGCCCATGAGTAATAAAGCCAGAAATTCAATCAAGTGAATTGATTTTTAATCCAGTATGTATTCCAATACGCTGCCCTGCCTTTCATTACTCCATATTGACTGGATGGTACTCTATATTGAGGTTATTTCTTATAGCCTTACCTTTATTCCCCCTCACAATTCTGATATGCTGAGTTTAATTTTTCCACAGGACTATAATCTCCAGTAGTTTTGTAATATATAAATAATGAAATGAACTCATCCCTACTAAAGACTTAACAAGGTAATGATTACCTCTCCCAGTTAATTTTCATTTTTAAGGAATGATACTATTACCGAGAGTTTTGGACGCCTTGGAAATCAATGGGATTGTAAACCCACTGTGAATATAACGACTGGGAGTATGGTGGTAATAGATTGCTGTCTGATCTAAAATTAAATAATGAAGCCAAACCTTAGGAACATTCTTTGGTTAATATCAATGATCTCTTCCTGCCTGCATGATCCAATCAACTTCATAGTAAACTATGAGGAAAACTATGAGGAAACTGCCATGTCTCCTTGTTCAGTGTTCTTCGACTGGATCCCAGTCCAGTGCCTGGAACCCATTTGTTGAATGAATGAACTTCAGCAGTCTCGCCAACTACCCGCTTCATTATAACCATAAAAAGATGATATAGGACATATAAAAGTCGATTTTGTGATAATGTAATTATAAAAACATGTGATTCTTAGAGATGAGATGAACTAGGGGTACTTGTCAGGATTGACTCAATTATGCAATAGTAACAATAATCCCCAGATCTCATGGGTTGAAGCCAACATTCATGCTATAGGTTGTTTTAGGGTTGACTAGGAGTTCTTTTTTATGTCATGTTTACTTTGGGGCCCATGCTGATGGAGTGACTACTATGTGGAGCATTGCCAGTTTGGGGAAAGAAAAAGAAAGATCTAGAGGGTCTCACAATGACACTTAAATGCTCTGTCTAGGGACAGACGTGTATAAATTCTACTTACAGCTCACTGGGCAGAACAAATCCCAGCAACCACAAGGGGGCTGGAGATACAATTCTATCCTGTAACCAGAAGGCAGCGAACTTGACCTAACTATTGAACCGCACTAAGAACTCCTACACTGGGAAAGCAGCCTTCGTCCTGTGTGAGAACGGTATCTGTATTGTGTATTGTCCCATAGTACAAAATAAGAATTTCTATTTTTTTGACTATCTTCTGTGGATCAGGCTCTATGCTAGTGGTATATATACATTGCCTGCTAATTCATGCGGCCCCGAGAGGAAGGAATTATTATTACTTTGTATAGTTGAAGAAAGTGAAGAGAGTTAAATAGCTTGCCACTTAGTAAGTAGTGGGGTCAAAATGAAAGCTCAGGTCTGTTTGACTCCATGAGACGCGGCCTTTATCTAATGTACTGTTGATTTTGATTTGCTAATACATTCATGTTCATCAGGGATATTGGCCTGTAATTCTTTTTAGTGGGGTCTTTGTGAGTTTGGGACTCAAGGTAATGCTGGCTTCATAGAATGAGTTTGGAAGTTACCCTTCTATTTCTATTTTTTAGAACAGTTTGAGAAGAATAGGTATTAACCATGCTTTAAATGTTTGGTAGAGGGGCGACTGGGTGGCTCAGTCGGTTGAGCATCCAACTTTGGCTCAGGTCATGATCTCGCGGTTCCCGAGTTTGACCCCTGCATCCGGCTCTGTGCTGACAGCTCAGAGCCTGGAGCCTGCTTTGGATTCTGTGTTTCCATCTCTCTCTGCCCCTCCCCCGCTCATGCTGTGTCTCTCTCTGTCTCAAAAATAAACAAACATATCTATATCTATATCTATATCTATATCTATATCTATATCTATATATATCTTACAATTAATGATAGGTCCCAGTCTAAATGATAGGGTTCATTTGTCAGTGGTGCATAAAATAGTGGCATACTTTACAAGCCTGGTGTTTTTTATTAGATGAACTATAGTATTTTGTTTTTCTCCCTAACATAGGGTGGATGGCCTCACTGTGGGGTGGAGTATTAGGAACATATTATGGCTACACCGGCAAGTTGTTATCCCAACAGTTTCCTCAGTAATAAAGGCAGCATCTCCTTCCTTCTGACTTTTTGATCAGTTCTCAGTTGGTTCTGAACTTCCATGGGTAGGGGGGGAGGAGATCATTGTATATGAAATCTGCAACAACCTGACTCTTGTACAGTTGACCAGATACCTTGACAATAGTTAAGGAGAAGAAGTTGAGAAGAAAGAGAATTGTAGAGACAGAGGCATCTTTCAAAAGCAAGGCCCTAAATGATCCGAGAGGGTGGCTTTGGGCTTCAGCTTACCAGGCATGAGTAGAGGTGGGAGTCACGGTATTTTGACTTCAGTGGGTGGTAACTCTCTATAGCATGCCATATGGCTCCTTTTTATAATTTTATCATTGGTTTTTAGCTCATTCACCCTGGGCGGGTGGCATTAGGCCTCAGGCTTTTGTAAATTGGCCAGGTGGGATTTTGACTTTGATGGGTCACTGAAGCATCTAATAACTTTGTCCCAAGAAAGTGACAGTTTTTATTCAGGCTAGACTGCAAGTGCCTGTGTCTTTAGACAAACTTTAGCTACACAGGTGACCTCTGCGTTCCTGGATATAGATGCCTTTAGGTAAGACTGTGATGGCAAGACCTTGAGATTTATAGGCACAGTTCAGCCTGGTATTTCAGGTGAAACGGAGTTGAGATTAGTCCTTTTTGACCTTGGAAGGAATAACAGTATTTATTGCCGTTGAAGGGCAAGGCAGCTGGGTTTTGCATATTCTATGGGACCCCAGTAGGGTTCTTGCTTTGTACCATTTGTGCCATGGTCGCGTAGGCACCTGCTGACTCCTGTTCTGTTCATTTTTATGTCACATCACCTGTCTTGAAGGCCAAGAAAGAAAAGTTTGAAAAGAATAAGTTAGGTGGTTTCACCTGGCTTGAGATTTGTTAACTGAATTAACTTTCACTGTAGATCTCAATTTCACAGATCCCAATTACAGGTTTTTCCAGAGAAGTGTGGTGGATTTTTATGAATGAATAGCTGAAAATAGATGGAAGCCCTTTTTATGCACAGGATATGTTATCCTGTTGGGATAAGGTAAAGATATAGCTTAAAAGTTAAGTTGTTGTAAACCTACAGTCTAAGAAGGCAATTAAAAGGAGTTGTATCTTTTAACTCTGGAAGTCAAACTTTTTTTTTTTAATTTTTTTTTCAACATTTATTTATTTTTGGGACAGAGAGAGACAGAGCATGAACAGGGGAGGGGCAGAGAGAGAGGGAGACACAGAATCCGAAACAGGCTCCAGGCTCTGAGCCATCAGCCCAGAGCCTGACGCGGGGCTCGAACTCACGGACCGCGAGATCGTGACCTGGCTGAAGTCGGACGCTTAACCGTCTGCGCCACCCAGGCGCCCCGAAGTCAAACTTTTTTTAGGCAATTAAAAGCAACTGGAATCATTTAAAATGAAGAAAGGCTGGCTGAGTAAACTGGAGAAAAGGAGTTGATTATTAGAAAAGTTGATATTTTAGCCGTCAGACGAGGTGGATCTGAAGAGGAAAATGAGACCTCGAAGGCCAGGAGCGTCAGATACAAAGGAAAAAGTGTTGAACTTAAGCCTAATGGCGCTATAGAAGATTCCTTTTTAACGATGAAGAGAGAGTATCACTTGTAAGAATAACTGAGTAAAGTTACTTGAAAATTTAGGGCGATTATGCCATTTGGTTATAAGGAATTTGGGGCACATTTAATAGTAGAAATGAGGCAGATTAGTGCAAAATACTCAAACTATTAGTAGGTAGGTAGCTGCAAGGGAACAGTCAGGTATTCCCATTTTCCTGAGGGAATATGCTTGAGAAATTTTTGGAATTTGTCTTCTACAGGAAGGCACAACAAATCGGAGACAGAACAACACACAGAGCCTTGTCTCTAGGCCAGTCTAACGAGAGGGGTTCTAAGGGGTAGGGCAACAAAAGAAGAGAAAATAGACAAAAGATTTTGGGGAGACCCAGGCTTGCTGATTTTATCTCCCTCGATGTAGGAAGCTCCAGACAATACAATCTACACAAGTGTAGTAGAAAAATAAGCTACTTGACTAAAGTCGCAACGAAAGCAAATGGGGGAAAAGCCCCTTAAATTCAGCAGACACTACTAGTCCATTAAACAGAGAAGGAAACCACCTTAAGCAATTGAATTGTGACTGGTACTCCTTAAAACAGCCAAGGTCATCGAAAACCAGGAAAGTCAGAAACTGTCACTGGCGAAAGGAGCCCGAAGACACATGAGACTAAATGTAATGTGGTTTCCTGCATGGGGGCGTGAAACGGAAAGATGACGTGAGGTAACAACTCAAGACATTTGAATGAGGCGTGGACTTTAGATAATGTACTCATATTGGTTAATTATATTTGAAAAAGGTACCATACTGTTGGAAGAGGTTAATAATAGGGGAATGCATGTAGTATGTGGAAACTCTGGACTAGCTTTGCAACTCTAATTTAAAACTCCTCTGGAATAAAAAATAGTTTACTGAAAAAAATTGAATTGTTAGAATGTCAGACGAGGCTTTGGGCCATTGCAAAAGGAAACGCTAGGCGTGACAGTTTTCTTAAAACTGAGGTATAATTGACATATATTAATTTCAGGTACATAGTGATTTGACATTTGTATACACTGCACAATGATCACCACAATAAGCCTGGTTATACCATCCATCTCCATACATAGTTACACATTTGTTTTCTTGTGATGAGGACTTTTAAGATCTATTCCCTTAGCAACTTTCCAAAATGCAGTATAGTATTATTAACATATACTTACCATGCTGTTATTACCACCCCATGACTTATTTATTTTATAACTGAAAGTTTGTATCTTTTGACGACTTTCAAACCCCTACCCTCTGGGAACTATCAGCCTGTCCGAGTTTGTTTTGTTTTTGTTTTTGTTTTTGTTTTTGTTTTTGTTTTTGTATACAAGTGATATCACATAACATTTTTCTTTGCCTGACTCATTTATTTCACTTAGCATAATGCCCTCAAGGTCCACTCATGTTGTCATAAATGGCAAGATTGCATTCTTTTTTAAATAGGTGTTCTGTGTTCTGTTCTATCTATCATTTTTCTTTCTTTCTTTCTTTCTTTCTTTCTTTCTTTCTTTCTTTCTTTCTTTCCTTTCTTTCTTTCTATGTATGTATGTATGTATGTATGTATCTATCTATTATCTATCTAAACTATCATCTATCTGTCACATCTTCTCTATCCATTCACCTACCTATGGACACTTAGATTGTTTCCATATTTTGACTCTTGTCAATAATGCTGCAGCGAACATGGGGGTACAGATGTTTTTGTTTTTGTTTTTTGAATTAGTGCTTTCATTTTCTTTGAATAAATATCCAGCAGTGGAATTGCTGGATTATATATTGAGGAACCTGCATACTGTTTTTGATAGTGGCTGTATCCATTTACATTCCCTGCGATGGTGCACAAGGGTTCCCCTTTCTCCACATCCTCACCAACACCTGTTATTGCGTGGCTTCTTGATCTAGCCACTCTAACAGATGTGAGGTAAATGACAGTGCTTTGAGAAGCTCTACTGGTCCTCCCTTGGCTACCAAGAACAGGGCATGAATATTAATAGCAAACTTAATACAAAGTCCGTGATAATGATTATTCATTTGAATCAACTTTGGGAGGAAGAATCCTGTCTTAAGAGGCAGATTTAAAAACTAATTGTTCTATAAGAAAAGGCAGTAGAAACAGCTAATGACACATGGGGATGAGAATATCCATTACAAGTCATTAAACAGTGTTGACAGTTTAACACTGGGTGCAAGCAACATAAAGCTCAAAGGAAGAATGAAAGTTAGGAAGGTTTGAGTATATTGGATGGGAAGAAAAAGCCCTAAAATGTCTGAGCCCACTACTGTTGCAATTTTCCAAACATTGCAAAAACATATAGAAAAAACAATTTGAAGATGGCAATGGCATAATTGGATGATTTCCCCCCTACTCCCTGCTATCATTACCCCTTTTGTGGAATTGAGTTTACTCTCACAGGTTGTGGATTCCGAGCATCTCTCAAGGACTGAGTAGCACCTTGGCCAGTCTGACATCAAGATTCTCTCTATCCACATTCCTTCCCTCAGATACCACTGAGGCTCTACCGTAATATTTGGCATTATCGAGTATTATATTTGGAAGCATAATTTTGTCAGTGATAAATTTTAGGAGCAGGGTAATATATTTTTTTTCTAAATTTCATGGGATACGGGCAAATCTTGTGATAATCTTATATGTCCTATTTTAAGGCCTTTTAAAAATACATCTCATGAGAGACTTAGTAATAAATGTATTCATTCTTGAATTTTCAAAAGAATCATCAGGGCTGGAGATGCTGAAAGCTGCTTCTCCCTAGCATCAAGAATTCAAACTGTTGAGCTTGGGTGGAATAAGAAATTGAGGAAGGTTAATTTTAGACGATTAATTTCTTAGTGATTTTAACTCATAAGGACAGTAAGATTTAAATGTTTTGACTGTGAATTATAAGACAATTTTTATTTTTGTTTTTACTGTAATTTCTTCCTAATGAGGGTTATATTTAGATTGGGGTGGGCATACCTTTATTTCTATTTTATAGTTGGAGAATCTTAATGTTGTCATTTAATCATATTGTTTATGCTGTCAGGGTAAGCACTGAGGTCTACAGCTGGATATAATTTGGGATGGGAAATAGACAAGCATATTAATTTTTCTCGTAGAATGGCCGTGTAGCTTGGGGTTAATTTAACTAATACATTGTCAAGACACCTTAAAATCTAAAATCTGTTGTCTCCCATTATTGTGGAGAAGTAAACATACATTATGAAGGCAGACGGATGCTTCACTTGAATACTCAATATCAACACTGGAATAGCACTTTAAATTTATAAAGCAGTTTTAGTCCACACTATCATTTGTTTGATTCGTATCTCTGTCCATTCACCTATCCATTCGTCTGTCTTGATAACATACCTGAATTTCCCAAGCTAATGAAGATCTTTTCAAGGTTTGATTGGCACGAAGCAAGCAATGATACGTGAATGAGTCAATAAAGGGATAGGTTCTGTGATAACAATGCAAGTAATGACCTGTGTCTGTGAAAACATTTAAATGTAATTTATAAGATTAATACCCTGTTACATTTATATGTTATCGTGAAGCTATAACAAGGCATTTACAGAGTGAATATCTGTTGCTCAATAAACCCTGGTGACTTTTTAAAAGATCACACTGCCAGTGGGTAGCAGACCCTGGAACTCAGATTGCTTTTTTCCTTCCTACACGAGGAGCCTTTCTACTACACAGCACTACCTCTATGGAAAACATGGTTCTCGTTTCTTCTTTTAGGGTTCTAGTTTCCTTTTTTAAAAAATGTATATCTCTGAGAATATAAATTTAAAGGAAAACACTTTTTGATTGGTAGTAATTTGCTTTCCTTAAGGTGCCCAGTGGTGACATAATTGATTTTGTTGCCATTGATTAAAAGCCACATTAAGTTTAAAACTGTCAGCTGAGCCCAGAGATAACATTTTCATAATGACTTTTAATAAACATGGAAGAAGTGATTTCATTGCATTCATAAATTTGATTAATGATATTTTCCCAGGGCCAGAATAAATGAGCTGCTTACTTGCGTGCCTGATTGCTATATTACAGGTAGATTCTCCTACAATACGTAATTGGGACAGAAGAGACGCACTCTGGAGATGGGCAGAGTAAACAGCTCTAAAAAATACTAGTAACATTAGCAATCTCAAAGTGGTCATGTTTTCATCTACCAAAAAAGGAGAAGAATGTTGTGATTCACTTAGATTTTTATTTTGGTGGAAATAGGAATATGATCTCATTTTACGTAGAAAGACTTGTGCTAGTCAGATCCTTCTGACCTCCTGACACGCCCCCCTCCAAGACCTTTCTCTCCTTGTGTCTTCCACATCTCAGTAGATGGCAACTCGACTCTTCCAGTTTTGATTCTGAAATTTCTGATTTGTTGCTTGACTCCTCGTTTTCTCCCCTATCAGCTCTGTCTTTAAAGTAAAACCAGAATTCATCTCTTTCTCATCACTAGCCCTGTTTTCCCAGCTTTTGCGCATTTTCAGAGAATGTCAACCTAGTAGCCTGAGTGACCACACATGTGTCATTCTTCTGCTCAAAAATTTCCACTATTTCCCCTTTCTTTGGAGAAAAACCCAGTCTTAACTATGCCCAACAAGACCCTATATGATCTGTTTCTAGCAGTCCTTTCACATTATCCCCAAATTATCTCACACCTAATCTCTAAATAAGGCCCCCCACCAACACTCTTTGAGACCACTGAGCATACTGTATCTCAGAGTCTGAGAGCCTTTGGTCTTTTGTTCCCTCTCTTCCCCCACCTGCAGGCCCAAGCGTTTTACTTCCTTCAGTTTTTACAATAAGGCCCCTGGGCATGCTATCTAAAATGTCAACACATTATCCTGTTTTTTTTTTTCTCTCTCTCTCTTTAAAATTTCTAGTTTTCTAACATACATACAGTTTATTATTTTTTTTTAAAGAATGAGATCTGTAAAGTCTATAAGTAGAGTAATTTTAGCCAAACTAGATAATGCACATTGATTTCATCTCTGAAGCACAGGTGATTTTCAGAGATAAAAGTCCCTACAGAACAGCAGGATTACTCTGACAGAGAAACAGTGTACCAGAAAGAATGCCGTTACAGTAGGGGCTGGGAGAGGCTGTTCTTGAGAGGTTTGACTAACTGTCGGTGGCTCTGAAGTTTGACGAGGTGTCTAACTCATAATTGGTAGGTGAATGCTTTTAAAAAGGTGCTCAAGTCATTCATTATTGGGGACTGGATTCTCTGGGTATGATTGGACAGAAAGCAGTCTAAAGGCTTTCTCTCCCCCTCATTCTGTGATTCTTTGCACATACATGAAGGATGCCATTTTCTGGAATTCCATAGTTTGGCTCCAACAGTCCTGCTCAGAACTTACACCTGTTCCCCCACACTACTGACGTTATTTACGTTCTAGTTACGTATTTCCCTTTTATCATATAAAACATTTGTAAAATTCAACGTATTGCATGCAAATGGTTAAAAAAATCAAAAGGCACAGAAATATCTATAATAAAAAACAGCTATGTGGGCAGCCTTGCTGCTCGGCAGGGCAACCCCTTTTAATTGTTTTCTTCTTTGAACTTCAAGTACCTTGAAACAGTAAGCTTATACTGCAGTTTCTTGATTTATCAATTTTAGAAAACAATGTTTCCTTCCTATTATGGTGGAAGAGAATTAATTCGCTTATATCATTTTCAACCTTCCAATTTCCCAATGCAGTCATAAATTCATTTCTTTTTGTTTCTTTTTACTTTTTTTTTTTTTTTAATTTTTAGAAAGAGAAAGAGAGAGCACAAGTGGGGGAGAGGGACAAAGGGACACGGAGAGAATTTTATGCAGGCTCCACATTCAGTGCACAGCCCAATGTGGGGCTCGATCCCATGACCCTGGGATCATGACCTGAGCTGAAATCAAGTGTCTGACATTCAAATGACCGAGTCACCCAGGCGCCCCTAGCTTCTTTCTTGATGAAATTTCTAACTGAATAGTATGTAGGGTATCTACAATGTTGATACGTAATTGTTTCAACTATGTTCTATGTACTTTTAATAGTTAGACTTTTAGTCCTCCTGTTCTTTTGACCACCTAATTTCTCCATTCCTATTTCCCAGCTTTTATCAGATCTGTGTTTACTTTTATGTTGTTGAAGCCTGACTAATATTCAGATTCTTTTTATTTTTTAGACATGGTGTTTGTCTGTAGGTTAAATCTAAAAGCTGACCACTAGTACAAAATTTGCTTATGGTTATGCAAATGTTGTTCAGTAAAAAAAAAAAATTAATTTGCTGCACTTATATCCTATTCTCTTGAATTCCAAAGGTAGATTCCTCTGTCTCGTATCAACTTCTAATGTATTCTTCCCTTCTGAATTCTACCAGCTGCTAAAAACTACCACAATATTTGGAAAAGCAATCTTTGCACACAGTTTTTATCTCCTGGAGTTTCTGATTGCCTTTTTTTTTTTCTTGTTGGGAGGACTAACATATGTCTACATTACCATTCCTTTGTTATCATTCAGCTTCTTAATCATTTTGTCTATGTATTGGAGAGCATTCTATTTTTCTTAAAGTCCATTTAATCTCATTTGAGGCCATTACCTTATATTTGAACAGTGGCTTCTATATAGCTTCTAGTTCCCGGAGTTCCTAATCACTTTTCATTTACTTGTATCTTTTGTATCATCATTTCCCACTCAAACTCTGAAATCATAATACTGATTTTATACAGTTACCCCTTTCCCCACCTACTTCTGTTGAAAACTCCCTCCTTAGTGTACTCTCTGACCTCCGGAGCTTATATTCTACTGGGAGATAAAGAAAACCAAAAGTGTCTGGGTGGCTCAGCCAGTTAAGCATCCAGCTTCAGCTCAAGTCATGATCTCATGGTTCCTGAGATTGAGCCCTGCCTCAGGGAGGAGCCTGCTTGGGATTCTCTCCCTCCCTCTCCCTCTGCCCCTCCCCTGCTCGCTCGCTCTCTCTCTCTCTCTCAAAATAAATAAATAAGATTAAAAAAAAAGAACCATAAGATAAAGACATTTAATAGTTTTGTATGTTGATTTTACTTGGTATTAGGGAGAGGAATATGTAAGAAATGGAAAGTGGTACATACCATTTTAGCAGGGGATGATGCATTTCTCAAGTTCCAAGTCAGAACTCTGTCATTTATTTATCAATGAAAACAAATATGTACAATGGTGTTTCTATTCCTTAGTACCCAGAGAATATGCTACATGTATTAAATTAGGCACTCATTAGGCTTTAGTGGCCTACCTAGAACTAAATTTGGCATTGTTTTTAAGCTAAGAAAATAATGTATTTCAGTTTCCAAATGATAAGGTTTGCAAATGAATTCTAGAGCAGAATCTATTTGTTAAAATCCACTGGTTAAATTGACAATTGACCAAGTTTTAAAGTTATTCTAAATGGAAAACAATTTCCTTAACAGCCTGTCTAAGGGAGGAATTATAGGTTTCTTTTTATTGCCTATAGGGTATTTCAGCATTTAAAACTTATTATTAATTTAGAAGAATTGTATAACATTGTCAGTCTGTAAGCCATTTGAAATGTTGGCTGTTTAGGTACACAAGGAATCTGCTGTGTCCTTAAGTTGATCTGGGTACTAAAAAGGTCAGCCTAGAATTGTTTTGGTAGACTTGGAGATCCATTTTTTTGTAGCACTTTCTTTTTCAGTCTGTTACATATCAAATGGAGATAAAGATAAAAAAACACAACAATACCTAAATGTTCTCATTAATTCAAGGTGTGAGGTTCCCTGGAAAGAAATGCAATTATACCCTAGAGGCAGCCAGATTTCTGAGCCTTAAATTTGCCACTTTGGCTGTTTTCGCTATTTTGTTCTGTTTATTCAGATTTCACTCACACAGAGAATCCATCTGTATATATATACCAGGGTCTAAATATTTAACCACATTTTTAATTTACTACTAGTTGAGATGAAAAACTATTTCTAAGCAGGTTTAGTTTATGCTTGTTTTTAGTTTTAACTTATCTGATGTTCAGAAGTTTTGTTCAGTCTAAAGACTGTGTGTGTGTGTGTGTGTGTGTGTGTATAAGATACATAAGATATATACACGTATCTAGAGTAGACAAGACCACAAGACTAAACAGTAAAGATTAAACAATAACCTTAGCAAAAGCAAATACTCCTTTCATTGCTACAAATCTTGGAATAAAAAAATAATCATAACTATCCTTGCTGAAATACAAATCAGAAATGAAGAAAAGAGGTAAAACATTTATGAGACAGTCCTAATGTCTTTCAGGGCATTTATTTATGTAAATTAAGTCTCAAATTAATGGTTTGCTCATATGCCTGCTGGTTTTTCATTGGATGCCAGGTCTTGTAAAATTTTCCTTTTGGAGTATTTTTGTATTTCTAAAAATAGTCTTGACCTTTATTCTGGAATACGGTTATTTGCAAACAGGTTGATGTCTTTGGGCCTTTAAGTTTTGTTAGGTGGGACCGTAGATACATTTCGTGTACAATTAACTTCTGCTGCATCGCAGAAGCAAGTCCTTTGTTAGTGCTACACGCTCAGTGCATTCTAAGATTTTCCACTCTCAGCTGTTGGGAAGAGGCATCATCCAAGCCCTGTGGGAGCTCCAAGCACTGTTTGCTGTAATCATTTCAGATGATCGCCTTCTCTTCCTCACCGTCTCCGTCTCGGGTAGTTTCCTCACCCTCATGCACCGATGAGTAGTTAAATGCATGCTTGATCCTCTGCACATCTTTGGGGTTCTCTTTCTGTGGAGCTCTCTTGTTTCCATTATTCTGATCTGCAAATTATAGTTGCCTTGGTTCCTCTGGACTCAGCTCCATCTCACATTAGGGACACTGTCAGGCACTGCCTGTCTTTCTTCTCCCCAAGTCCCTGTATGCAAACTTCCACCTGGCAGTGAGCTGGAACAATCGTAAAACTCCTCTCATTATCTTCATTGCCTAATGTCTGTTATTTTGAAAGCCTCTGATTTATATATATTGCTTAGTTGTTTTTAGATGCTTCAGGTAGGGCACATCTGGTCACCGTTACTCCATCTTGGCTGGAAGCAAAGATCTACTATATTTTTTTAACTACAAATATTCCACTGTATTGTTCAGATGAGAACGTATTTCACTGGAGACTGACTGAAGGATGTAAAAATTATTTCTAGTGTTTTAAGGTGATAAACAATATAGACATAAAAAATCTTATATATATATATTTTAAATCATGATGAAATGTTAATTATTTCTCAGGGTTTTTTTTTAGCTGATAAAAACAACCAATAAACTATTTCTCCACCATGTTTAGCTGTAACAGTTTCATGTGAGATCTAGAAAAATTGGCACTTTAGGAGGTATTAGAGTAAGAACGGTGGTTGTCTCCTCACAAGCCTGTCACTCAAGTTTCAGAAACACTGCAAAGAGTAGCAGCTGGCAAGGAAGGTTTTACTCTCCGTGCATTCATATGGGAGGAGCTGTAACACATAGACTAAGGGCATAAAGATTAGTGTTTGCTAGATGGTTTGTAACGATTCATTCATTCAACGAATATTTTACTGAGTTCCACCTATTTGCAGTCACTGACAAGCCACACGGTGTTTGTTAAACACAAGTATATCATATGGAGAGTTTGGTGATCATAGTTTTCATTACATTTCATAGTTGACATTTAACTTGGAAGATTTATAAGTTATAATTTATAATTTTTTATTTTAAGGTTTTTATTTGAGTATAGCTGACGCACCATGTTACACGAGTTTCAGGTACACAACATAGTGATTCCACATCCCTATACTTTTGGCTGTGCTCACCTCAAGTGCAGCTACGACCTGTCACCATAAAACGCTATTACAATATCATTTACTGTATTCCTCATGCTGTACCTTTTATTTCCAGGACGTATTCATTCCATAACTGGAAGCCTGTACCTCCTACTCTCCTTCACTCATTTAGAAAAAAAAATTTTTTTAACATGTATTTATTTCTGAGAGACAGAGCAGGAGCAGGGGAGGGGCAGAGAGAGAGGGAGACACAGAATCCGAATCAGGCTCCAGGCTTAGAGCTGTCAGCACAAAGCCTGACGTGGGGCTCAAACCCATGAACCCTGAGATCATGACCTGAGCCGAAGTCGCACACTTAACTGACTGAGCCACCCAGGCACCCCGACTCCTTCACTCATTTTGCCGAGTTCCCCACTTTCTTCCATCTGTCACCCATCAGTTCTCCGTTGATTTTGTAAATTTTTTTGTTTTAAATTACTTCCTTATAAACAAATGAAAGATACATTTTAAACAAAGCAAAAACACATTCAACAACCTAACATTTCCCTATTGAATTAATCTTGTTCATCAGTGTAGTGATTACCTATAACAATAAATAATCCTTCCATACGAGTATTTGGCCCTGGAATTTAGCAGAATGAACCCCATTTAATAAATTTGGAGAAGTGGCTTTTCTTTCCTCACCTCCTCCCCCCCCCCCAAATATTTCTACTCTTTAGAAAATCTTAAAGAAGACATTGTACAGGTAAACATCATGTTTGAGGTCCTGATATTTTTCATAAAGACATCTGGAGGAGAAAGAAATCTCTCTTCTATGGGTACAATATCCTCATGGAAACTATTTCTTCAGGTTATTCAGAGCTCTCATATCTGTATTCATTGCCTCAGAGGCCCATTTTTTAAAAAGAAATATTGATCCAGTAGTCCTCCCCCAAAAGATAATCTCTTCCAGGCAAAATCTTTATAGCTAGTATTTCTTTTGTTAAAATATCAGAATCAAGTGCTAAAGTAATTGTTCGTTTAAAGAAATTACCCAATTTAATGATTATGCATTTCTTCCCCTAGAAAAACACTTCGAGATTAAAAAAGGTGAAATTAGATGAAGGGAAATCCTGCTGTGAATCACACTTTGTGAAAGAGAAATATTTCACAGTAGTGAGCTTCTTAATTAATAAAGAGGCTAATAGGATTTTGTAAATAGGCCTGGCTTCATGTTCCTGGCAAAAAGCACCAATTTTGGATTGTGTGATTCAAAGCAGGGGAACTGGCAAGCGTGGGTCCAGGATGAGATCAGGTTTTGTGGGATCTGTAGCTTATTTAACTAGGCGATGGGGCTCTTAATTCTACTGCTACTACTACCAACAACAATAAGAAGAATAATAAAATTAAAAACAAAATTTGTTATAAAAGACGTATTTGTTTAGAATGAGAAAAATATCTAAAGTGTTGCAAATTTAAAAAGTTGGCAAATAGCGTTACACATTAAAAACAGAAAACAGGGGCGCCTGGGTGGCGCAGTCGGTTAAGCGTCCGACTTCAGCCAGGTCACGATCTCGAGGTCCGTGAGTTCGAGCCCCGCGTCAGGCTCCGGGCTGATGGCTCAGAGCCTGGAGCCTGTTTGCGATTCTGTGTCTCCCTCTCTCTCTGCCCCTCCCCCGTTCATGCTCTGTCTCTCTCTGTCCCAAAAATAAATAAACGTTGAAAAAAAAATTAAAAAAAAAACAAAACAGAAAACAAATTGCTACATGTTTTTAATAAGAGACCGCTTGACCTACCCCTCTTCTCCTATCCCCTTTCTATTTTGGCTACACACTTTCCATGGGTTTCTTTTTTTCTCATATGGTTATCAACTTATTCCAGCACCATTATTGCAAGAGCTTTTCCTTTTTTTGTTTGAATTTCTCTCGTGTCTTTGTCAAAAGCCACTTGACTTACACACGGATAATATGCTGGAACACTCTCTTCTGTCCCACTGATTTGTTTGTGTATGCTTTCACCATGACCACACCGTCTTGATTATTGTGGCTTTGTAGGAAAATTCTGAAGTCTCAGGTTAGGTCTTTGGTCTTTTTCAAGCTAGTTTTAACTATATTTTGTCCTTTGCTTTTCCAAATACATTGAAAAATTATCTTGTCACTTTCTAGTAAAAATACATGGTGGAATTTTTTTTTATTGGGATTATATTGAGTCTATAGATTAATCTTTGTATGTTAACAATAGTTGGTCTTCTGATCCATAAAAGTCATGTATATCTCCATTTTTCCAGTTCTCAGCAACACGTTACATTATTAGTATATGTTTTGTATTTAATTTTGTTAAATTTATCCCTAAATATTTTTGATGCCATTTTAAAAGTTATTTAAAATTTTGTTTTTAAGTGTTCATTGCTAGTATATTAAAAACATGATTGCTGTGTGTGTATTAATTCTCTAACCTGCAACATTAGTTCTAGCAGTTCTAGGGTTTTTGGGGCAGATTTCTCAGGATTTTTTATGTACATAATTATTTCAACTGTGAATATGACACTTTTCCTCCTTGAATATCTATATGCTATTTTTTCTTTTGCATTGGATATTAACTTCTATGCCATGTTCCGTAGATGTGGCTAGGCAAGATATCTTTCCTTTTATGTCATCTCAGAGGGAAAATATTTAATTTAATATTACACTGGTAAATCAGATATTAGTTGTAATTTTTTGATCATACCCCCTTATCAGATTGATGAAGTTTTCTTTGTTTGCTGAGAGATTTTTTTATCAGAAAGCATTTTATTTTTGTCAAATGCCATTTCTCCATTTAGCAAAATAGTCATGTGATGTTTTTGTCCTAACCTGTTGAAGTAGTGAGTTATGCTGATAGATTATCCTATATTAAACCTCCCTTGAATTCCTTGGATACACTTAACTTGATCATAGTATACAATCTTTTTATATGACTGGATTTAATTTACTAATATTTTAAAAGGATTTTTGAATATATTTTTTTGAAGATTTTGTTTATACACTTATTTTCTTGGTAACTGTTCCTCTTCTGTTTTCTGAAAGATTTTCTGTAGGACTCTATTAGTTTTTATTTAAATGTCTATTGGCATTTACTAGTGATGCCCTCTGGGTCTAAAGGCTTTTGCTTTTTTTTTTTTTTTTTTTTTTTTTTTGGATGAGAGGCTGTTTAATTACAAATTTAATTACTTTCTTGGATAGAGGGATATGTAAACTTTCAATTTCTTCTCTGGTCAGTTTTGGTAATTTTTGTCTGTCATTACATTTTTCCGTGTAGTCTCAGTTGTTGAATTTAATGGCATAAAGTTACTCATGATACTCCATTATAATAGTGTTACTCTGAGTATCAATCATGCATAGTGGTGGTATTACATCTTTATCCATATTCATTCTAATATGATACTCATTTTACTGATCATTTCCAAAGACTAACTGATTTTGTTGCTTTTCTCTATTGGTTTTCTGTTTTCTATTTCTTGTTTCTATTTTAATTTTTATTCCTTTATTTTAATTCTTATAATTATTGTAGCTTCTATTTTTAATATTTTATAGGTTTTTTTATTAAAAAAAGAGAGAATGCAAACAGGGGAGAGACAGAGAGAGAGAAAGAGAGAGAGAGAGAGAGAGAGAGAGAGAGAATCTGAAGCAGGCTCCAGTCTCCAAGCTGTCAACACAGAGCCTTATGCGGGGCTCAAACCCACGAAGCTCAGGATCTTGACCTGAGTTGAAGTCGTTGCTTAACTGACTGAGCCACCCAGGCTCCCCAATATTTTAGAGACTTTAAACCTGAAAACAGAAGTCATTGCTTTACACCTTTGAAATATTCTAATTGAGCATTTAAAACTACATTTCCTAAGAGAGGGTTTTTGAGAAGATGGGCGAATTCCTGGAGGTAGAGTCCAGGAGTCTGGACAGTAATGGTACTGGCAGAATTTGTCTGATGTAACTATTTTGGAACCCTGGAGTCTATGCAAGCCTTGCAGCTTCCAGGGGAAGGCCTGAATGGTAAATTGCAGTTAATTTTGGTGAACTTCAGCTCTTATTGCAACAGCAGCTCCCCAGTCTGTCAGCTCCAGCTCTGCGGCAAACACCTGCACAGGTGTTCCTGGAGTAGCTTGCACACAGCTTGCAGGATCCAGGGTGAGCAAAAAGGATTTTATCTTCTAAATATTGGGGGTCTCTGCTCCGATTACTGATTCTGATCAGAGAAGTGCAAAGAGGTTAGCATTTATTGTTACTGCATTTGCCTCCATTGTGCAAGCCTCTGCACTTGTGAACAAAGAGACTTCAGGGGGACTTAAATCTCCATTGCTGTATCTCCTCTTTGTTTTATTTTTTTCCCCTTTGGAAGGAAGATATTGAAGACTAATACATTCAAAAGCAACTGGAGATACGAGGAAAATTAGAAAGTGACTACATGTCACTTGTCACAAAAAACAAAAAACAAAAACAAAAAAAAAAACCCCACACAAACTACTAAGGTTCAAAATTTGAAAAGGAAAAAAAAAAAACTCAAGAATTTTATATCCAAGCCTACCTAGGTGGCTCAGTTGGTTAAGCACCCAACTTTGGTTCAGGTGGTGATCTTTCTGTCTGTGGGTTCAAGCCCCACTTTGGGCTCTGTGCTGACAAGTCAGAGCCTGGAGTCTGCTTCCGATTCTGTGTCTCCCTCTCTCTCTGCCCCTCCCCTGCTCATGGTCTGTATGTCTGTCTCTCTCAAAAGTAAAGAAACATTAAATTTTTTTTTTTTAAATGAAAAAAAAAATAAAAATGAATTAAAAAAAGAGAATTCTATATCCAGTGAAACTGTCCTACAAAGCCAAAGGAGAAATTAAGACATTCCCAGATAGATAAAAGGCAAGGGAGTTTGTTACCCTTAGACCTACACTGCAAGAAATGCTCAAGGGAGTCCTTCAGGGAGAAATAAAAGGACACTATACAGTAACTCAAAGACATATGAAGAAATACAGATCTCAATAAAGGTAAATACATTTGCAATTATAAAATATAATATTATTGGGGTGTCTGGGTGGCTCAGTCAGTTAAGCGTCCAACACTTAATTTTGGCTCAGGTCATGATCTCGTGTTTTTGAGTTTGAGCCCCACAGCTGGCTGTGACTAAGTGCAGAGCCTGCTTGGGACTCTCTCTCTCTCTCTCTCTCTCTCTCTGCCCCTCCCTTGTTCCCATACTCTCTCTTAAAAATAAACTTTAAAAAATAAATAAAAGTTAATATAAATGTAATAATAGTTTGTAACTCCACTTTTTGTTTTCTACATAATTTAAGAGACCGATGAATTTAAAAGAATCGCTAGTGTATGTTTTGTGGTGCACAGTGTATAAAGATAGAATTTTGTGACATCGACAGCTGAAAGGGGGTGAGGATTGAGCTATTAAATGAGCAGGGGTTTTGTATGATATTGAAGTTAAGCTAATATAAACTCATATTAGAGTGTGATAATTTTAGGATGTCCCATGTGAATGCCATAGTAACAAAGTAAATAGCTAAAGAATATACACGAAAGGAAATGAGAGAGGAACTTAAATGTTTCACTACAAACAAACAAACAAAAGCCAAGTTCACATGAAAGAAGACTGTAATGTAGAAGGTGAAGGTCAAAAAAACTATAAGACAAGCAGTAAAATGACAGAAGTAAGTCCCTCTTATCAGTAACGGCTTTGAATGTAAATGGTTTCGACTTTCCAATCAAAAGACAGAGATTGATAAAATGTAAAATAAACACATGATCCAACTAAATATTATTTACCAGAAACTCACTTCATATCCAAAGATACAAATAGATTAAAAGTGAGAGGAAGCTAAAAGATGTTCCATGCAAGTAATAACCAAAGAGAAAAAGATTGGCCATACGAACATCAGACAAAAGTTTTAACTTAAGTAAAAAAATACTACAAGATAAAAGGACATGTTACGTTAGTAACAGTTTCAGGATAGCAAGATAAAACACAACATACCAAGACCCAGTCACAAGCAAACAGAAAATTTTAAGAGATTTCTAACTGGTAGGGAGATGGAATCCATAATCAAAGATCTCCAACAGAGAAAATGCTTAGACCTGGTGGTTTCACTAGTGAAATCTGTACAATACACAAAGACAAATAAAAACCAATCCTTCTATAACTTTCAAAAAGTTGAAGAGTAGGAACACTTCCTAACTTGTTCTGTAAGGCCAGCATTACTCTGACACCAAAGCCAAAGATACTACATGAAAACTAGAGACCAATATCACTTATAAACAGTGATGCAAAAATCTTCAACAAAATACCAAATTCAGCAGCACATTAAAGGATTATGCACAGTGACCCAGTGGGATTCATTTGTGGGACACAAGGATGATTTAGTATATAAAAATTTATCAGTTATACACCATAGTAATAGAATGAAGGGGGAAACCCCACATTATAATTTTAATTGATGTACAAAAGATATTTGACAAAATTCAACATCTATTCATGACAAAATACTCAACAAATGAATAGAAGGAAACTGCCTCAACACAATAGAAGCCATATATGAAAAATCCACAATGGACATTACACTCAATAGTGAAAAAGTGAAAGCTTTCCCTCAAAGATCAGAAACAAGGTAAGTATTCCTGCTTTTGCCACTTCCATTCAACCTAATACTGGAAGTTCTAGCTAGAGCAATAAGGCAAGAAAAAAATACATAAAAGGCATTTAAGGAACTGAAAACAGGGTCTCAAAGAGATACCTGTACGCTCATATTCATAGCAGTATGATTCACAATAGCTGAAACATGGAACTGTCCCAAGTGTTCATTGATAGGTTTATGCATATGAAGAAATATTATTCAGTCTTAAAAAGGAAGGAAATTCTGACATATAACATGCATAAATATTGAAGACATTACACTAAGTGACATAAGCCAGTTGCAAAAAGACAGATACCGTATCACTCCACTTATATGAGATACTCAGCATAGTCAAAATCACACAGATGGAAAATAGATGGGTGGTAGCCAGAGGCTGGAGGGAAGGGAGAATGGGCCATTATAGTTCAATGGTACAGGCTCTCAGTTGTGTAAGATGAAGAGAGTTAAGAAGATGGATGGTGGCGATGGTTGCACAACATTATGAATGTATTTAATACCACTGAACTATATATTTAAATGGTGAAAATAGTAAATTTTACACGATGTGTGTTTTACCTCAATTTAGAAAATTGGGAAAAAACCACATTTTTCTAAGTATGAATTAGTTGCATTTCATAAATTTTAATTTACTGTGCTCTTATTATCACCCAAATGAATGTATTTTCTCATTTCCTGCTAATACTATTCATCTTCAAGTTTTTTTGGCTGACATTAGTATAACTATACCAGGTTTCTTACACTTAATGCTTGCATGTATAGTCGTTAAAATTTTTTTTGACTTTAAAAATTTTTGTACCTTTATGTTTAGAGTGTATTTATTTTTTTTGTAAATAACCATAGTGGACTCACAGTCTGTTTTAAGGGAAGTGTTTTGTTTGTAATTTTTAATGTAATTATCAACATGCTTGATTTTTACTTTGATTTTTTAAAAAATCTTTTCATTGTTCCCCAGCTCTTTCCTTTTTGGCTTTTTTTTGGGAGTCATATATATATATATGTATATATGTATATATATATATATATATATATATGTATGTATATATATATATATATACACACACACACACACATGTGTGTGTGTGTATATACATATATGTGTATATATATATACATATACATGTATGTATATATATATAATGTGGGTTTAGTTTTGAGAGAGAGAGGGAGAAAGAGAGCAAGCATGAGCGGGGGAGGGGCAGAGAGAGGGAGGGAGACACAGACAACGAAGCAGGCTCCAGGCTGTGAGCTGCTAGCACAGAGCCTGACGCGGGTCTGGAACTCATGAACTGGGAGATCATGAACTGAGCTGAAGTCAGAGGCTTAACTGACTGAGCCACCCAGACACACCTATAAATGTATTTTTATATTCCATTTTATGTTATGGCATTTTTATTACCCTTCTTTATACTTTTTGGGGTGTTACTTTAGATAATAAAATATGCATATGTAATTTGTTATAGCACACATTAAAATACTTCATGAACAGTTTAAGAAATTTATAACAGTATGTTTGCAGTTGTTATATATTTTACTTCTAAATATTCTATAAAAACCATTTTTATTAAGTTTTCATTTTAATGCCAGTGTAGTTAACGTACACTGTTATATTAGTTTCAGATGTACAATATAAAAATTCAACAGCCCCATACATTGCCCAGTGCTCATCAGTACAAGTGCACTCCTTAATCCCCATCTACTGTTTAACCCATCCCCCCACTCACCTCACCTCTGGTAATCACAGTTTGTTCTGTGTAATTAAGAGTGTGTTTCTTGGTTTGTCTTTCTTTCCCTCTCTTTTTTTATCCTTTGCTCATTTATTTTGTTTCTTAAATTCCGCATATGAGTGAAATCATGGTAATTGTCTTTCTCTGACTTACTTCACTTAGCATAATATTCTCTAGCTCCATCCACATTGTTGCAAATGGCAAGATTTCATTCTCTTTTATGGCTAATATTCCATTGTGTGTGTGTGTGTGTGTGTGTGTGTGTGTGTGTGTGTGTGTGTACCACTTCTTTATCCTTTCATCAGGTGATGGACATTTGGGCTGTTTCCATAATTTGGTTATTGTAGGTAATGTTGCTATAAACTTTGGAGTGCATGTATTTCTTTGGATTATCATTTTTGTATTCTTTGGGTAAATACCTAGTAATATAATTGCTGGGTCATAGGTAGTTCTATTTTTAACTGTTTGATGAACCTCCATACTGTTTTCCAGAGTGGCTGCACCAGCTTGCATTCCCATCAACCGTGCATGAGGGCTTCTCTTTTTACCACATCCCTGTCAACACTTGTTTTTTGTGTTTTTGATTGTAACCATTTTGACAGGAATGAGGTGATATCTCATTGTAGTTTTGATTTGCATTTGTTTGATAATGAGTGATGTTGAGCATCTTTTCATGTGTCTGGGCTATTTGGATGTCTTCTTTGGAAAAAAATGTCTGTTCATGTCTTCTGGCCATTTTTAATTGGATTATTTGGTTTTGGGTGTTGAATTTAAAAAGTCTTCATATATTTTGTATACTAGCCTTTATTGGATACATCATTTGCAAATATCTTCTTCCATTCATTAGGTTGCCTTTTAGTTTTGTTGGTTGTTTCCTTCATTGTGTAGAAGCTTTTTATTTTAATGTAGTCCTAATAGGTTATTGTTGCTTTATTTCCCTTGACTCATATCTAAAAAACATTTTAGACATATTTAAAACAACGTGTTATGGCCCATATCAGAGATGTTACTGCCTGTGGTCTATTCTAGGAATTTTAGCATTTCAGGTCTTATATTTAATTCTTTATCCCTTTTGAATTTATTTTTGTGTATGGTGTAAGAAAGTGGTTCAGTATCATTCTTTTGCATGTAGCTGTCCAGTTTTCCCACCATCATTTGTTGAAGAAACTTGTCTTTGCCATTGCATATTCTTTCCTACTTTGTCAAAGATTAATGAACTATGTAATTGTTGTAAAGCCCTTTTTTTTTGGTTTAAATTTTTATTTTACATGGCTAATTGTCTCTAAGGAAACAAAAAAATGTATGTAGGTATAAGAATAAAAATTTCAATGGCCCTTAATAATTGCTGACCAATTTATTTTCTGGCCTTCTTCATTCCTTGTTATGAAACCCAGTTTCCATCTGATTTCATTTTCCTTTAGCCTACAGAAATTGTTCTAGTGTTTCTTGCCATGGAGATTAATTCTTTCAGGTTTTTACTCTCTGAAAATGGTTTCATAAGATGTGATATTTATCAATGAAATTGGAAAAGTAAAGAAAATCTATTGTTTTATAGACATCTTAGAAAAGAGCACTCTCACTGCTTTAAGAAAAAAAATGATGAAACTATACAAAATAATCTTTTGGCAATGATATTTTAAAGGCATCATATTTTAACTTAAATATTAAAGGTTTGAAATTTATAAAAAAATTCAAATGTAAAATTATGTCTACACGGATGCACAGTGTAGCTTTATTGTGAATAGAAAAACATGGAAATAACCACAGTTGAGTAAGTGACAGTATATCCATATGACAAAGTAATATTTAGTTACTAAAATTTATCTTGCAGAATACATTGCTAGAATTGAGAAAATTATAAAAAATAGTATGTGTACTATGAAATAACTTAAAAAATATGTAAGGTAAATATGTTTTTACCGGAGTAGAAAAAAAGTAACATACATCAAAGTTTAATAATGATGATTTTTTTTTCCTTTGTGTTTTTTGTGTGTCTGCCAACTTCTCTGCCCTTTGTAATTAAGCTGGCCTTATAATATTTATTCAAAAAATACTATCGAGGACAGTAGAAAATTTAAAATATACTGTACATGAGAAAACCACTAAGAAAAAGCTTCTACTGACCTTTGGAGTCTATATAATTCTCTAGGGAGTATAGATGTCTTTTTGCCTAAGGGACCAACAATAAAGCCATTTAATTTGTATTTCATATCTCCTCTTTTCCATACCTAACGAGCTGTGGTAAAGGGATAAAAGTTAAGTTGAGAAAGATATAGAAGCCACATAATGTAATCCCGAATAATAAAAAAAAAAAGCCAATTATATAAGTGGAAGTGTCATTAAATTTTACAGCACTAATGAAAATTCTGGTTTGTATCTTTGCAGGTTTCCAAAATGTTTTGGAGGTAATATTTTCTGTTTTCTGGAATGTGTTGATTCTTTTTACTAGAGAACTGGGAGTTGGAAATTGTTAGCCTGGTGACCTGAAATGATGTTTTGGCCTCAGGCTGGTTGACTTGCCAGGCAAATGGTAATGAATAGAAGAAGGGTGTGTTCCTTACAGTACTTCAATTTCTATTTTTACCTATGCACACATGCATCACCTTAAGAAGGGATGAGCTGTTGTGCATTTTAAGGTCATACAGTACTATGGCGAAGTGGAACTTAGATCCTCTCACTATAGGTAAATTATCAATTCATTCTCTTAGTGAAGTAAAAACCACAGAGCACTTATATTTGAAAGAGAATTATTCATGGTGCTTATCTTACCTTCCTATATTTTGATACTTTGGAATATTATTAAAATGTTACTCAGCACTTGATGACTGTGGGTGGAGAGGTATGATCTAATTGGCACTTATTTAATGATATTACTTCTGTTTCTAGTAGGAACAAATTAGAAGCATTTATGTTAGATCTAGAAAGGAGTTTATACGAACCCTTAAATATAAGTGTATGAAAATATAAAATTTTATATTTTTCCTCTTAACATTGTATTGTGAAATACCAATATTTTCCCCACTTAACATTTTATTGTGACCATTACCTAGGGCAATAAATATTTTTCAAAAATATTATTTTCAATGGATATATAACATTCTCCAAAGGAAACACCTCTTTTTTCTGGATCAACTAATAAATTAATGCTAAAATAATTATTCTTCATTCCAGGACAGTATCATATCCTAAGACTACATGGTTTTCAGAAATGGTTTTATGCAACTCCCTAAATGTTAGTGATCACAGCAGGATATTAAAAAAAGGATAATTTCTCTTTAGTCTCTGATTAGATGTGCTTTTCCTAAGCAACTGCTTATTTTTAACTTGTGGATACTATATGCCATAAAAATGACTACATTTAAAATCTTGCCTCTAGAAAGCTTGAATAAAGTTGCAGCCAAACTCTAGAATCTGTATATCAACTTCTCTTAGATTTCCTATACCCCAGCCTCACTTACTGTAAATTAATTTTAGCTTGCCATATGTATGCAGTCTTATCAGATAAGTTGGTTGGAAAAAGCTAGTAGGTAAATAACAACAAAAACAGTTATAAAAATACCACAAGGAAATTACCTGGTCTTTCTGAATAACAGTTTCCTAACCTGAAAATATGGATAAATATTTTAGGGTAGAGTCACAACGACATTTAAATTAGATAGTTTAAGTGAAAGCCCATTACAGAGTCAGGAAGAGAGTAATGTTCAAAAGATGTCTGCCATTCTTTCTTTAGAGACAGAGCTAGTACATAAATTCCATTTTCATTTAGCTAACAGACTTGCTGTTGACTGGAGTCATTCTGGAACCATCCCAAGCAGATGACAACCTTTCTAACAGTGGTGATATCTTTATAGAGAGCAACCTCATATATTAAAAGTCATTTTAAAATACTAGTGACATAAAAATGTTTTCCAGTTTTCAAGTGATTATTTTGGTTACATACAGATAAATGCAATTTTCTCTTTTCTGTGGGAAAGGATTATCATAATAATTTCTTCAGCAATATAATCTTAAAATATGCTAAGGCTATGGCTATTTATATATGGCTTATACAAAAGATTTAAGGTGTTTTACATTCAATTTCACTTATTTTTTAAGTTTATTTATTTTGAGAAAGACAGAGGAAGAGAGAAAATGTGAGCAGGGGAGGGGCAGAGAGCGAGAGGGAGGGAGAGAGAGAGAGGAAGAGAGAGAATCCCAAGCCGGCTCCACACTGTCAGCACAGGGCCCCCATGTGGGGGTGCATCTCATGAACCAGAACTGTGAGGTCATGAACTGAACCAGAACCCAGAGTCATTCGCTTAACCGACTGAGCCACCCAGGCACCCTGAGATGTTTTACATTTTAAATATACGTAAGAAGGATGAAAAAGTCAATGTAGAGCTCTTTGGGTACTAAATAATATAAAATTTATTAATAATAAGATTACTGAGGTGCCGGAGTGGTTCAGTCAGTTAAGCCTCGGACTCTTGATCTTGGCTCAGGTCTCGCGATCTCACAGTTCATGGGACTGAGCCCTGTGTGGGGTTTTCTGCTGACACTGCGAAGCTGGCTTTGTACTCTGTCTCTCCCTCTCTCTCTGTCCTTCCCCCACTCTCTCAAAACAAATAAATAACCTTAAAAAATTCTAAGATTAGTAATCCAGGATGACAGTATTTATGAAAAAACATTTGTCCCATTACATCTATTTACATTAATATGCTTTTCACATATGTTAATATTTGATTTACTTAAATTGCACTTTGCCCTTAAAATATTAAAATTTGTAAATTATGTAATACAGTTATGTAATTACTTAATCTTGGTGTTGGGATGATGAGAGAAGTAGCCTGTATTATAGGGATATCTCACAGGATGTTTTTATTTTTCCTTGCTTAAAATTAAACCAAAATATTTTTCTAGCGTTCACATATAATCAAGGTTTGCAACTTGTATCTTTTCACTAACAAACATATTTTATTTCATTTATTTTCATTTTTTTTAAGTTTATTTATTTTGAGAGACAGAGCAGAGGAGGGGCAGAGAGAGGAGGGATGGAGAGAATCCCAGGCAGGCTCCGTGCTGTCAGCGTGGAGCCCGATGCGGCACTTGAACTCGTGAACCATGAGATCATGACCTGAGCCGAAACCAAGAGTTGGATGCTTAACCAACGGAGCCACTCAGGCACCCCACTAACAAACACAGTTAAATAAAATTTAAATTTGAACTGGGTGGTCAAAACGTCTCACCCAGGGAAGAGAAAGTTTAGTGTTAAGTAAAGTTTCTCTTCAAAGAGAAATCAGCAACCTGAGCTAATAGTGGTTGGACAATCCACCCTTCCTTGCTCTATTTCCCAGTCCTAGAATGAAATGAAACAATGAGAAGTAAGACTTGTCCAGGAAGGAGTGGAGAGACAGAAAGAGATCTGAGTTTCTGTTATAGAGTTGTCTTGCTGTGATTGTCCTATATCCATTCTTTTTTGATAACCTGATACCCCAATTTATTCTTTCAGGTTTTGTTTGACAAGAACTCTCAGAGAAGATCTTTTATCTAAGAAGAGTCATGAACATGGTGTCTTACCGAAAGCCACATGTATTCAAAGACAAGGAATGACCAAGCCCATGCCAGCCTTCTTTCCTGAGGCAAGACACATAAAATTACAAAAAGGTGATAGGGGAATGTATGTTATTTCTACCTTCTTTTTGTTAACACACACTCACACACACACACGCACAGAGAAATTTGTTTTTCAAGAATAAATACAGGAAGAGAACTGCCTGTAGAAATTGAAAAACCAAATGGAATTCTTAAATGTTACCTGAATTTAATTATTAGTCTTTGTCTACAAGAAAGTTTTCTTTTATTTCTCAAATTGGGAAAAAGAGAGAAAAAGAGAGACATTTGAAGATATTCTTGAAAAAAATAGAAAATTTCTATTGCTTAGAAAGTAATTCAGGCATCATAAAATTTATATCTGTAAAAATAGCTATCACTATTAAAAACATACATCTTTATTAAGAATGTTAAATTTACGCCTTGAAAAAATACTAAAATTATGTTCTCAATTTGGTGAGCTCTTGAAAATAACCTGGCAATTATGCTTGATTATTGCATTTTTTCTATTAGTATTTATTATTGAAGCAACTGTGATACACAGACACATCTTGGCAATTTTTGTTTTTCTAAAATATTACCTGCTTGTAATTTTAAAAAAGAAAATATGGCCAATATGAAATTTCCTTGATCAGACAAATTCTTAGATTATAAATTAGAACCTAAAATAACTTGGGTACCTTTATAGACCTCTGACTTGTTACTACTGTAGTAGTGGGTAAACAAAGGCACCATTATCTTTGTCAGAGTTACCAATATACATGTAAGATGATTACATATTATTGAATCTGTGGCAAGATTCCATATTTTTGTCAGACCACTAAAAGTACTATTTAAATATTATTGAGCAAATTATACTCATTTGGCTTTTCATAATCAACAAACGATGCATACTTAGTACACGCCTTTGATGTGTTTAGGTCAGTGTTTGACTAGGAATATATATGCAAAAGACCTCAATTTCACTTTTAAGATATTTACATTGAAGAAACAGTAATTACAGATAGTAAACATTGCTGAACAGTAACATTGGTTTCGGATCACACACATAACAATGTAGTATCTATGTTCAATGTTCCAGGTATTTAGACAAGAAGGATGCAGCTGTTCTAATCCAGTCATCTGGTCACCCAAGCCAAGAGGGGTGCAGGTGAGTCAAAGCAAAGTCATCATTGAAAACAGCCCAATAAATACTTCCTGAGACAGGTAAAGTTGATTATATTAAGAGGTAAAGCCCCTTCTTCAGTAGATCACATTCTTCTTTCTTGTACTTTACAGTTGTGAACTATAAAATATTTGCCGGTAATTTTTGCTGTGGATATCCCTGTCTGGACTCAGTCAGGAAATTTCCTTGTGTATTGTCTTCCTTTTGGAGTTCATGGTACTAAAGACAATATCTAAATTTTACTCTCTGAATTGCTCTATGGCTCTATGCCTAGTGAGTGGGTAACTAATAAATCTCTGTTGCTGATCTACATAGGTCGCTTAAAGGTAGTCAAAATCTTTATATTGGATAGAATTTAAAGCTGAGTACAAACATGAACAGCTCACATGAGTAGGTCAAACTTGAAAAAGATTTTTGAATCATTATTGATTTTAATCTGGATCAGAGTATATTTAACAAATATTTTCCTGGGAAGAGACTTACTGGGGAAAATTTTATTTGTGTTGAGTATTCTTGAAAGCAAATGTGGATTATATATAATATGAAAGAATAATACTTGGTGAATGTACTGAAGTATTTTAAATTCTGAAGCCTCTTTCAGTACTATAGTTTTCAGTCTTATAGGGACATTTTCATCTTAAATTTTAGTATTAATGTTTTATTTATTTTAAGTTATCTCTACATACAATGTAGGGGCTTGAACTTGCAACCCCAGGATTGAGTCACATGCTCCACCAATTGAGCCAGCCAGGTGTCCCTTAAGTTTTAGTATCTTAAATATATACAGATCATTATTCATCTACAAAATAATATGAGTGCAAAAGCAGTGTTCTATGAGTATATATATAACAACATCATTAATATTCTTGATATTGTCATCATGATTGAATTTTAGTTCACTAGCAGCATATATATCATTGTCTTGTATTCTAAATCATTAGTGTGGGGATATATGTTAGACTACTAAGTGACTTGCTTTGGTTAAGACAGCCTAATTTTTTTAAACAAAGAGACTTATAATAGCCGGCAACATGACCAGAAAATACATCATGTACCTCTTAATGAGTTGCTTTTGGTTGCTGCAGTTAAATTGATGATACAGTTGTAAACAAAGTGAATCATGACCTCAGTCTACTACCCCTTCCTGGGAGAACGCTCCCGCATGGTCAGGAGTAGACATAAAGTAGACCTTTGGGCTTTGGGCTGGAATTTCTCAGTGTACACCTCTCAGTGTAAGGATCATATGCACACACGCACACACACACACACACAGACACACACAGACTAAAGTTGTGGAGCAGGGTGAAAAAAATCTAGATTTTTACAAGTTATCAGATTTATTTTATTTATCACATAATCATAATCCTGCACCTATCAAACACTTTTTTTCTTGATATTTTCGTAACTCTAACTGAAAATGAAATAGAAATGTGAACGTAATGGATGAATACATAAGTAAGTGTAACTAGAATTGATTCAGTAATAGACTACAATTTTAGAACATAATACATTTCAAAAGATTTTCATATGTATGAACTTCTTTAAAACACAATACCGCTCTATCAGTTAGACAGAACTTATGAATCCACTTTACAGATGAACAAACAATGATTTTAGAAGACTTAGCAAAGACTAGATATCTAATTGGTGTCAGACCCAGCAATAAAAATCTTCCTCTTGATTTCTACTGCAGGGCCTTCTCCCTTCAAATGACTTCATGGTCATAAAGTATACTTGTCAGTTGACTATTTTCAGTTTAACAGTTTCTAAGCATTCTTTAAGGCTGGATGGCAAGGGGACAACAGCAAGGTTTATTATAGTTCTTAATAATGTGACCTAGATTCATTTTTTCCTAATTGTTCTGAACAGTATGTGTTTACCTGTGGTGGCAGGATATAGTAAGCACTGGAACAAAATTCAGATGAAATTCTAGAAAATATCACTTAAATGACAAATCTAAGTATCTATAAAAAGAATGTGAAGATAAAAAGAATACATTTTAAAAATTATTTATTTATTTATTGGAGTATAGTTAACATACAAGGTTATATTGGTTTCAGAGATGAAAAGTATAGCAAAGGGAACTTAGTCAATAATTTTGCAATAATGTTGTATGGTGAAAGAGAACCTGTTGTCAAAAATAATTATTAGCAAGCCACATCTTGGGCATTTCATGACACATATTGTCTATTTTTCATTGAAGCATTTGACAGAAGTTTTCTATGAATTCCTTAAGGGTAAAATATTTGAATTTGAACTAGATAATATTATTGAGCATTATATATTTACAGCTGATTAATCTAAGAAATGATGATCAATGACAATTTTCATGGAGATTTCTAGAGGTGTCATGAGGAATTTAATCTTTACTTATGTGTTAAAAATGGCTCCATTTTGGATGACCTCTCTTCATGTGACTTGAATGTCTCAATAAATGGACATGGAGGCAAACACACACACACTATCATCACTCCCACCAAAATACAATGATGACTTCTTCTGAGGCTTTTAATTTCTGGACACAAAATTTTAGGAGATTTATCACCAAGCGAGACATCAGAAGGACACCTAGTTATAAATATTTTATAAAATCAATAAACTCTCCAAGGAAGAAAAGCAAAGGACCCTTCTTGGATTTTAATGAAATAGCTGGCAACATGAAGAACAATGAACACAAAAGTTGATGTTACCTGAAATTTTCCATGCTTTAAAAACATTTAATTGTACCTCCATTTCAATATCCAATATAACACATTGTTAGTTAAGCCATTCTATTAGTACAGAAGCTTTGAAGCTTGCAGGATGACTTTTTTTCCTGAAATACAACAGACATCCATCCATTACTGTTTACAAGGTGAACAGGTAAGCATGACTCTAGCTGATCTATTCTAGAAGACACTAAATAACTATAAAATGCTGAATCCAGGCCCCAAACTCTTGAAACATTTGCAAAGGATTTGTTGGTTTGATGTTCTTAGTTTTATATATTTTCAGGACATATGTGAAATATGTAAAGGAAAATGCTCAAAAATTATTAAAATACCATTTGTTGTTCTGTTAGATAATTTTAGCTTCACTCACATTCCTCCCAGAGGTTTATTTATTCTGGATACAACACCTTTGCAAAAGGGAACACCTTGTATAAGTCCATAAGATAGAGCTGCATGTGATAAATGGTTTTATAATGCCGTGGTCATGTAAACAACCTCTAAGGATCATATGAAATAAATCTCCTGTGTGTGTTTTTTAATTTCTGGAGAAAAAAAAGGATAATGATTGTTTGCTTAGGGAAGTGTAAAGGAAACCTACCAGCGTATTTAATAAACAATTTTTCAAACACTGGGGTAGCTCAGTAGTTAAGCACCTGACTTCAGCTCAGTCATGATCTCACAGTTCCTGAGCTTGAGTCCCACAAGGTGACTTTGAGGGTGAGTTTGAGGGTGAGTTTGAGCGCCGCTTTGGGTAAAACACGAGCCCTGCTTCAGGAAAACATGGTAAGCCCCACTTATCTCTCTCTCCCCCGCCCTCCCCCCCCTCTCTTTCTCTCTCTTTCTTTCTGCCCCTTGCTCACTTGTGTCCTCCTTCTCTGAAAAAAAAAAAAAACAAAAACAAAAACCAAAAACCAAAAAACACTTTCTTTCAAAATTTCCTTGGAATATGTTCAAAAGGTAGGATCAAGAAAAATATATCTGCTAATATATCTACTCAGGTTTTTCACGTGATAGGGATCATCCTACAACCCCTGGCTATTATCTGCCTCTATTACATTAGTAGGAGCTAAGACGGTCAGAAATACCATCTTCAAAGACAATTTGCCAATGTCAGAGCTGGAAAAAGCATTAAGAGTACAGTTGACCCTTAAACAACACGGGTTAGAACTGTGTGGATCCACTTCACATGTGGATTTTTTTTTCAGTGAACATAGTATAATACTGTAAATGCATTTTCTCTTTTTTATAATTTTCTTAATAACATTTTCTTTTCTATAACTTACTTGGTTGTAAGAATACAGTATATAATACCTATAGCATGCAACATATGTGTTAACTGACTGTGTATGTTATTGGTAAGGCTTCTGGTGAACAGGAAGCTATTAGTACTTAAGCTTTTATGGAGTCGAAAGTTATACACAGATTTTCAGCTCCACAGAGGGTCAATGCCCCTAAACTCTGCACTGTCCAGAGGTCAACTATGCTGTTAATCTTCACTGAACATACAAGCTTTCTGCTAGACTGTGGATTTGTAAAATAAGAAAATTTCACAAGTGGGCAAAGATGGACTTAATGAGTTCTCATGTGACCTGTTTTTTTTTTGTGGGATATGGGTAAGTTCCCTGGGTTTAGATGGAATGTTTTTCAAATAATCCACCTGATGTTATTCTCCACTTGCTAAGCCACTTTCTTAATAATTTGGCAATATAGATAAGAAATGACTAAGTCTAAGTAATTGGCTATTTGATATATTAGGAGTGATGAGCTCTAAAATAAAAGGTTAGAAAACTATAACTTGGGGGCCAAATCGAGCCCCTCACCCATTTTTTATGATCCACGAGCTGAGAATAGTTTTTATATTTTTAAGTGGTTGAAAGAATGAAAAGTATAATATTTTGCATCACATGAAAATCATGTGAAATTCAAATTTTAATCCATATATAAAACGTTATTGGAACACAGCCATGCTATTCATTTCATATTGTTTTTGCTGCCTCCACATTACCGGGGCATATTGGAATTGTCCCAAGGTAGACCCAATGATCTGCAAAGCCCAAAATATTTACTTACAATGTTTGCTGTCTGGCCCTTGACTGAAATGTCTGCTGATCCCTGCTCTGGGTTATAGAAATAATTATTGCCATCTCTTGGAAAAGGGATTGAAAATTAATGTAACATTTTTAAGGTAAAAATTGCTGGAGGATAATAATAAACTCACCTAGAATAAAGAGTGTTCTAGTATTCTCCTGGGTCTAAGATTATTTGTAGTTTCATTGTGATCTAATGAAATTAACTACTACCCTAAGAAACCATTTTATCATCTGAGAAAGTCAAAACATCTGAAAGCTCTGAACTCCAATATTTATGGCTATGGCTTTAAAATAGCAACTTTTCTAAAAGAGCAAGGAGAACATCAGTAACATCCTTGACACGTCTCATTTACAAAATACTGTATCTGGTGAATATGAACATAGGCTGTTGTTTCTAAAATCCAGTCTCTCATCACCCCCAGTGAAGAAAAAACAGCCAGGTCATGCTGAAAAAAACAAAACAAAACAAAACAAAACAAAAAACAAAACAAAACAAAACAAGTAAAACCTTATTATAGCAGAAGCCTGGGCCAGAAACTTGAAGCTGGCCTGATGGGGTCAAATTTATGCCACAGACATACCTTTTTCAGTCTTGGTTTCTGTGTTATCTTTGAAAAATTTGAAACAGTTGTCAACATATAAGACTTGGGAGATTTCAGTTAAAAGTTTAGCTTTCGGGGGGCTGCGTGGCTCAGTTGGTTAAGTGTCTGACTTTGGTCACGATCTCCCTTATCCTTGAGTTTGAGCCTGGCATTGGTCTCTGTGCTGACAGCTCAGAGCCTGGAGTCGCTTTGGATTCTGTGTTTCCCTCTCTCTCTGCCCCTTCCCCACTCACGCGCTGTCTCTCTCTCTGTGTGTGTCCCTCAAAAATAAATAAGCGTTAAAAAAAAAAGTTTGACTTTCAAAGTTTTCAAAAGTTCTGATAGGCATTCCCAAGTGGAATCAGGAGCTATCTATCCTTGAGTTGCAGCTGACCTTTCCATGGGAGGCGTGGTCTCCGCAGTTAACCCCAGTCCTCAGCTGTTGGCTGTGTGCATTTTTAGTGCCTGCCTGGCCCCCCAACTTCAGTTTGGGGTCCTTGCAGTAACCCCTTTGAAACCACTGCTAGGGGAGCGGAGGCTTGCGTGAGAGCTGAAGAGTGTTTCTCTGGCAGACACATGAGTGACTCTCTCAGGGATCTCAAAGGAAGGACACACGTTGTATGTGAGACACAGGTGACCTGCAATTCGCACATGCTTCACCAGATGACAGGCTAGTGGAAACATCGCTGAAGCAGAAAGAGAAGACTCCATCTAGCAACAGGATAACAATTATTAATATGTATTCTACTATCTCTATATAAATTTGAGTTATGATTCTGCAGTCTTACACTGCCAGAAAAAAGTTGCCTCAGTGATTTTATATGAAAACAGATGGCTTTGCTTGGTGTGGCTCCATCACATACAACTAGAATGTAGAGCAAAATACGTTTTATTTAGGAGTCAGCATTCCAAAGACAGACTTGTTGACTCATGTTCTATTGAGTGCCCTATTACTACAGGTGTTGGCAATAGAATGGATGAACCATTGGTAGGTATTTTTGCTTCGGAAATTTAGATGTGGGGCACCTGGCTGGCTAAGTCGGTAGAGCCTGCAGCTCTTGATCTCCTGGTGAGTTTGAGCCCCACGTTGGGGACAGAATTTACTTAAAAACAAAACACCAACATAAAATAAAGAAATTCAGATAGCACTTGAATTGTTAAAGTAGATGTTGAATTAGAGAGTGTTTCTAATTCAGAGGTGTTATGGCTTCCCGTTTGGTTATGTGATTAATCCGCTAATGATGGAAATACACATACATGTGTGTGTCAGATGTCCATAGTTGTATATTTTATCTATCTGTAATCTATCTGTATTAGGTTGAACCATAACAATACAGATATAGGGGCGAATCTTGGATATTCAACTGGCTCGTATACTTTATGAACATGAAGTCATTTGAAGGGAGAAAGCCCTGCAGTAGAAGTCAAGAGGAAGATTTTATTGCTGGCTCTGATACCAATTAGACATCTAGGCTTTCTAAGTCTTCTAAAATCATTGTTTGTTCACTTGTAAAGTGGATTCACAAGTTCTGTCCAACTGATAAAGCGGTATTGTGTTTTAAAGAAGTCCATACATGAAGGCAGTATGCTATTGTAAGGTATGGTGTCTAGAACCTGAAGCTTTTGAATTCCAGATTACTGTTTTCCACTCCCTCCCCTTTCTACTCCCCCTTCTTCAACACATTGCTCTTTTTTCTTGTATGTCATATTTAATGGCTTCTAAATAACTGGAAAATACTCAGCCTATCGTTTCACATCTTTTAGATTTGAAAACCAGACTGATTAATAATTCATCAGCCAATCACTGATCATCTACTAGATGAATGACATTGTGCTACTTGGAATTAAAGACAGTGAGTATGACAGAAAACAGTACCTGCCCTCTAGGTATAAGCAGGATCCCCTATGAATTTATTCAAGCACAGATACAAAGCGATGAAAAAATGTGAAATGAAAGGCAAAGTTTATGAATACATAGAAATTAACAAAAATGAAAACACTGCGAATTAGAGCCTACACAATACAAGTAAAGTAGTGTAAAAAGGAAAATTTGTTGTCTTAAAAACATACCATACCAGAAAAAGTGAAAATCAATGTATTAAATACTGAATTAAATGAAGTAGGTAAAGAATGGTGTAAGTTTCAGAAAATCTTAAAATGGGAATTAGAATTCAAAGGGCAGAAATTAATAAAATATTGAAAAATTATAGAAGTGAAAGTATTTGGTGATCACTCAGTAATAAATCTCCTCTATCTTTTAAAATTTACAGTCTATTATTTTTGTGCTTTATTTTTTATTTTCTTATTTTTTTAATGTTTATTTATTATTTTGAGAGAGAGAAAGAGCACGAGCAGGGGAGGGGCAGAGAGAGAGGGAGACACAGACTATGAAGCAGGTTCCAGGCTCTAAGCTGTTAGCATAGAGCCCAACATGGGGCTTGAACTCATGGACCACAAGACCATGACCTGAGCTGAAGTTGGATGCTTAACCGACTGAGCCACCCAAAATGTTGGTATTATACTTTGAACTTTTATTATGGTAAGAAGAATTATATAAAGATAGATGAGTTCCTATCCATGGGTCATAATTATTTTTGTTGTCACAGAATTTTCCCACAACTATATAATTATTTACAACTTTTACTTTAATTTTTATTTTGTTTACTTGAGAGAGAACAAGCAAGCAGGGGAGGGGCAGAGAGGGAGGGAGACAGAGAATCTTAAGCAGATTCCGTGCTCAGCACAGAACCTGGTGCGAAGCTCCTTCCCAGGACACTGGGATCATGACTGGAGCTGAAACCAGAGTCAGATGCTCGATCACCTGAGCCTCCCAGGCGCCCCTAGAACTTTGATTTTTAAATCAAGCACATGTTGTTTATTTACTTACTTATTTTAAAATTTATAGTTCTGAAACAGGTTTCTTTTTTTTAACTCTGGTAGACATAAATAGTCTTTTAGTAGAAAGACACATTTCTAATATTAGAAATTAGAAGACAAGAGTCTGCTCTCAACTTCCAAATCATTCTCAGAATTACTGGGGTGCCTGGGTGGCTTAGTTGGTTAAGCATCTGACTCTTGACTTTGGCTCAGATCATGATCTCACGGTTCATGAGTTTGAGCCCCACACTGGGTTCTGCACTGACAGCACAGAGGCCTGCTTCAGATTCTCTCTCTCTCAAAATAAATAAAATAAACTTAAAAAAATCATTTTCAGAATTATTCAAAAGTGACCTAATGAACTTTGCAAAGAATCACAGTATTCTTTTATACCTCAGAGTTTCTATTTTTGAATATTTACCTTTTTTTTTCTGTCATTACAATGTCATTCACATTCCTTGTCTTTGAGTTATTATTGTTCTTTCACAGAGTTGACTGCATATGAATATTTAAAAACAAAACAAAAAGCCCAAAATGAACTAATACTACATTTTTCAAAGAGGAAAATTCTATCAACATGGTTGTGTAATAGTGGAATATTTACAAGGACGTTATTATGCAATATGAATGATACATTTAGAGTCTGAATAAAAGTTATTAATATTTTTTGGTTTACAGTTGTCACTAACTTAAAAAATTTTTTTTATCTTTATTTATTTTTGAGAGACAGAGTGTGAGCAGGGGAGGGACAGAGAAAGAGGGAGACAAAATCTGAAGCAGGCTCCAGGCTCTGAGCTGTCAGCACAGAGCCTGACATGGGGCTCGAACTCATGAACCTCCAGATGATGATTTGAACCGAAGTTAAGCACGCAACTGACTGAGCCACCTAGGCTCCCCAAAGTTGTTACTAACTTTTTAAAATGTTTGTCCTGGTTTATTTAGTTGAAAACTATTAAAAGTGGTTGACTGCAAAGTGCTATGCCCAGTGATTATATTCAATACTTTATTTAATCTTCAGAACAATTGTATAATATCCCTTTTATAGAGGGGTAAACACACACAGAGTGGTTAAGCTCCTCACTAAATATCACTCATTGAGTAAGTAAGCGCCAGAGCCAGAATCCAAACCTAGGCTTTCTGATCAGGAATCATGCTCAGTCACTACTGTTTGTTTCCCTTCTGTTAAAGCCTCTAAAACCTTCTCAAGTATTTCTCCCCAAATTACATTTTCCCCTGAAAACAATATTTAATTGATGCTTATTCTTTTTATCTTTCACTTTTGCAGACACAATATCAGCTCACTTGTTTCCTGTTAATCACTTGGATGATTTTCAGTGTTACCCCTTTCTTGAGTCCAAAGAGAAAAGTTTAGTTTCTTTGACCCTTTGATGAAACTAGCCATCCTTTGTTTTGTGTCTATACAGAGAAGCCACTTGACATTGCCCCCTCCCCACGTCCCTCCCCCCACCCTCACCCCCATTTGTGGCTTGGCAACATGCGTTCATGAAACAGTAAAGAGCACTTTTTAAGAAGTGCTGGTGACCTGTAAATAGATTATCTGGTTTCCTTGGACTGTTTTCCTTTTGTGACTTTGATTTTTTATCTGAATGAACTTTGCTGTTTGTAATTTTAGTGTACTTACATTCGTCCATTTTAAGAAAAATATGTTCAAAATTTGTTTGGTCTCTTTGAATCTTTGTATTTCTTTTCTGGCAGGAGTTGGCTGTGATCATTCTTTTCCTTAATTTTTTTTTTCTAAATTGTTAAAAACTTTTAGCAGTCTGTTCTTCTTTCCTCAGAGTTTCTTTTTTGTTTTTTATTTTTATGCTACTTCTTGATTACTGGACCCAGCTCTTCTAAAGTTCTGGAATAGTCTTCCTATTCCGTTTGTGATTATTTTTATAGTTCAGTTGTTTAACATCCTGTTTTCTCTTTTCCTCTCTCTTTCCGATTTCTCATATATATATATATATATGAATATATATATTATATATATTTCACTTTTGCATGTTTGCTTTTGTTAACTTGTTAAAAACTTTTAGCAGTCTGTTCTTCTTTCCTCAGAGTTTCTTTTTTGTTTTTTATTTTTACGCTACTTCTTGATTACTGGACCCAGCTCTTCTAAAGTTCTGGAATAGTCTTCCTATTCCGTTTGTGATTATTTTTATAGTTCAGTTGTTTAACATCCTGTTTTCTCTTTTCCTCTCTCTTTCCGATTTCTCATATATATATATATGAATATATATATATATATATATTTCACTTTTGCATGTTTGCTTTGCTTTCTTTTTCTTTTTCTTTCCATGATACATCTCATTGATGCTTTTCTTTGCTTGCCACTATTCACAGGGATCATTCATCCTTTTGTGGGAGTCAAGGAAAAAAATAAGGGAAGGGAAATAGCAACAAGAAAGCCTCATCTCGGGACACCTGGGTGGCTCAGTTGGTTAAGTGTCTAAATCTAGATTTTGGCTCAGGTCATGATCTCATGGTTCTTGGGATTAAGCCCCGATGGACTGAGCTGGCAGCGCAGAGCCTGCTTGGAATTCTCTCTCCGCCTCGCTCTCTGCCCCTCCCCTGCTCTCTCGAATGTGTGTGCGCTCTCTCTGAAAACAAATAAATAAACTTAAAAAAAGAGAAAGTTTTATCTCAATAATTCTGTTTTTCTCAGTTCTTATTATTCCTTCTATGTTTTTAATGACCGTGTCTCATTATTTCAGATAATACTTTTGAACTGGTATTCCTATGGTGATAAATTACCTAGCAAATTTAGTGAAGCACACACATCTGTGTGCCTTAGGAAGAAAAAAACAAAAAACAAAAAAAAACAAATGTACTCTCCAAAGAGTCTTTCTCTTTTTCCATTTACTTAGGAGGATTCTGTGGCAAATCTGCCTTTATCTTGAAAGAATATTCTTTGTTTTTTGCTTTCCTCATCTTCCAGGGTTTTCCCTAAGAGGATAATGCATTTTAGGGAAGGGCTTGGCTGCAACCAGATCAATTCTGTTACAGCAAAGTCCACTGGAATTTTGTTATTTTCAAAGTCACTCAAAAATGAATCAGGTGGGGGCGCCTGGGTGGCGCAGTCGGTTAAGCGTCCGACTTCAGCCAGGTCATGATCTCGCGGTCCGTGAGTTCGAGCCCCGCGTCAGGCTCTGGGCTGATGGCTCAGAGTCTGGAGCCTGTTTCCGATTCTATGTCTCCCTCTCTCTCTGCCCCTCCCCCATTCATGCTCTGTCTCTCTCTGTCCCAAAAATAAATAAATGTTGAAAAAAAAATTAAAAAAAAAATGAATCAGGTGTAAGTCGAGGCTAGCACACATTTTTGTTATTGCCACCTTCATTTTGAAAGCAGGGGAAAGAGGACCGGCTTCTTCCCCACCAATGTGAAGCTTTTTCAAGCCAGTTTAGATGCTGTGAAGGAGTGAAGAGTAGGCTCGAATCTGTTGTTGTTGCTATCAGCAGTCTTTGCTGCCTTGATCCCACATTCTTAGGAATATTTGTACCTCCTATTTCTTCTGTGTCCCCTCTGCATCGACCACATGTGCCAGCAATAGAGTTGGTGCTCTCAATGATACATAAATGAAAAAAATCTAGCAATATAGGTCCCACAGTGGAAGTATGGTCCTCCTTGGATGGATGACAGGAGTGAAGGACGGGGAGCGTTCACTCGACAGTGCTTGAGGAGACAGAATAGAATTCATAACCATAACAATACTAACGATGATAAAAAACTGACATCTACTGAATATCTGCTTAACTCCTGTTTTTTTTTTTATTAAGGATCCATTAGTAATACTAACAATAAGAAGGATAAAGATGAACATGTATTGAATATCTACTATTAGCAAGGTTTTGTGCTAAGTTCTTTATATACATTATCTTTCTTAATCTGTGTAAAAATCCTGTATGGTTTTTACAAAAAAAATTGACCATAGTTAAGTAACTTGCCCAAGGTCACATGGGTGGTAAATAGTCGAGAAAGATTTTATATCCATCCTTGTCTGACAAAATTCTGGAGATAAAATTTATCACTCCCTCAATTAATTCAGTACCTGCTGTAAAGTTCTAGATGTCAAGCCTCATAAGATGTCTTTTTTTCCCGTCCTAAAACTGTGGGGTGTTGGTAATCCCAGTTTTGTCATGCATTTTAATTAGAGTGAGTCAAATTTTGGAAATTTGTGAGAAAGAAAAAAAGTAATTACAAGCTGTGAACAAATTGTACAAATTCCTCACATCGCCCCCCCCATCTTCTTCATAGCCCATGTCCACAAATCAAGCAGAAAAGCCAGCTTCTCCAGGTTGTTTCAAACTTATTGTGTAGCACTTGTCTTTACATTAAAAATACAGATGAATATACACACACATTAATAAATACAAATTGAAAAAATCTGTATTCTAGGAATCTAGATGCTATACATTCTATTACTTGATTACATTTTAACTCCCCATATCATCGCAGAAAGTAATAGCTATGCTACGACTAGTGGGAAATAAGGAGTTAGAGAATTAAAGAGAAGCACTGTAATAGCCCCATAGAGTATGAAGAAAACAAACAAATCAGGAAAGGGGAATCAATTTTCTGTACCATGAAAAGCTCATGTCGTTCTAACAAATACGAGTTCCTTGCTCTGACTTTTCATGCTGTAAGTGCTATGACACACTTGGTTTGCTTTCGTTGTTTGTTCTAAAGTGATATTGCCACGAGAGGCTGTGTAAAATAATAACCAGTTTGAGTTCGTTTTCATAAAGGTAATTAAACTTCATCACTTCTTGTTGGCGCAACAAGCCAAGCAGTAAATGGAAAGAAAAGGCCACACATACTAACTTTTCATTCAAAATAATGTAACATTAGCATTTTCTGCGCTGAGGAATATACAGGTAGAAGGCATGAAATTAATCATGTTTAGATAACAAAACAAAATAAAAAAAAAAAAACAAGGAAAAAACAGGTTTATTTCTCATTGGTTACAGAGCTCCAAGGACATTATTTAAAATAGTCACAGTCATGCTATTGTTAGTCTGTAATTAGGTTGGATAAATGATCAAAGATGTGAGAAAGGTGGACTCTTTAAATGCTTTAATTCAGGACAAATTACATCCCTTGGAGAAGGTAAGATAGTTCACAAATTCCTAACTTTGGCTTATTCCATAAAGTGTAAAGAAAGAATGTACTTTGGTATGGAAATATACATTCATTCTGCAAGTCTGTCTGCTCGAGGGGTATGTTGCTTTTAGAGATGTTGTGGAGGAAGACAGGAAGAAAATCTATCTGGATGGTTGATAATGTTATAAGATGAATAACCTATTTCCAAGAGATGTTACTGTTGTCAAGTAGAAATTCATGTTTCAATGGATTTTGTGGCATAGCCTCTAGAATAGGGACAAGGGTTAGTGAGTGTGGTTTGTTACCTAATAAGACTTTATTAAAATAAAGGTTTCTGAGTTGCCAGTTAAAATTTGACATGGAGGGACTGAGTTTAAATGGCTCTTGTTGTCAGTTCATGCCAACTTCAACTTTGATGTAAACAAGAAATAAGTGTAATGCCTAGTCCCATGGAGAAAGCCACCCTAAATCTCACCTGCTAGTATAGCCCTTCCAAAATAAGCACAAAATATAATGAAGTTCCTCTTTGATAACACACACACACACACACACACACACACACGCTTTACAGTCATTTTTTTAAAAAAGATTAATGTACAGCAACTAAAAAAGTTACCTGAAACTACTGTTAATTTAACAATTCATATACAGTGTTTGTTGAATAAATTAAGTGGAACAACTTCAAAGGCACATAGGCTTGTGTTCTGTATACAGAGAAGTATTAGATTATCAGTCACTAACAATAGAGATGATGATAAGACTCCATATTTGTAAATGATTACTTGAACTACTTATGACATGTTTGTACAAGTTTTTATGATTTAAACACATTAATTATTCTTTCAAGGAACTAACATTGAACAAATCTGTTGAAATTCCTTAACTTTAGGCACCTTCTCTGTAAATTGCTTTCATTGGGCTTAAATAGAACATCTAACAGTTTCTAAAGTGTGTTATTTGTTTTGGGAAGCCTAGACAGTAAATCCATGGGGTAAAAAACCTTACCTAACTTCAGAGAAAGAAGAGAATGTCTTGTGCTTTTTAAAAAATAGGGGCGCCTGGGTGGTGCAGTTGGTTAAGCGTCCGACTTCAGCCAGGTCACGATCTCGCGGTCCGTGAGTTCGAGCCCCATGTCAGGCTCTGGGCTGATGGCTCCGGAGCCTGGAACCTGTTTCCGATTCTGTGTCTCCCTCTCTCTCTGCCCCTCCCCCGTTCATGCTCTGTCTCTCTCTGTCCCAAAAATAAATAAACGTTGAAAAAAAATTTTTTTAAATAGACTATTTTTAAAAAATTAATTTTAAGTGCACAGCAAAACTGAGTGGAAGGTATGGAGATTTTCCATATACTTACTGCTCCCCACATATGCACAGCCTCCCCCATTGTCAACATCCCTCACTGGAGTGGTTTATTGTTACAATTGTTGAACATCCATTGACACATTATAATTACCTCAAATCCAGAGTTTACATTAGGGTTTGTTCTTTTTTCCTTTTAGTTTATTTACTTAGCTGAGGGGGGGGGGGAGAGCACACACACAAGCGGTGTAGGGGCAGAGAGAGGAGAGAGAGAATCCCAAGCAGGCTCCGCACTGCCAGTGCAGAGCCCAACACGGGGCTTGAACTCACAAACCGCAAGATCATGACCTGAGCTGAAGTCAAGTGCTTAACTGACCAAACCACCCAGGTGCCCCCTACATTAGGGCTCACTCTTGATGTTGTACATTTTATGGATGTAGACAAACATATAATGATATGTGTTCACCATTACAGTATCGTACAGAGTAGTTTCACTGCCCTAAAAACCCTCTATGTTCTACCTACTCCTTTCCTCCCCCCTCTATTGTTTTGTGTTTTCCAGCATATAATACAGTTGGCATAAAACAGTAGGTAGCCTTTTCATATTGGCTTCTTTTACTTAGTAATACACATTTGAGTTTCTTCCATGTCTTTTTGTGACTTGATAACTCCTTTCTAGTGCTGAATAATATCCCATTGTTTGGGTGAGCCATGGTTTATTCATTCCTTCACCTACTGAAGGATATCTTGCTTGTTTCCAAGTTTGGACAATTATGAAAAAAGCTGCTGTAAACATTAGCGTGCAGCTTTATGTGTGGACATAAATTTTCGTCTCCTTTGAGTAGTAGTACCAAGTAGCATGATTGCTGGATTGTATGGTAAGTGTACATTTAGTTTTGTAAAAACTGCCAAGCTGACTTCCAAAGTGGCTGTACCAATTTTCATTCCCACCAGCAGTGAATGAGTGTTGTTAATGCTGTACATCCTCACCAGCATTTGATGATTTTGGTGACCTGGGTTTTGGCCATTCTAATAGGTGTGGAGTAGTATTATATTGCTATTTTAATTTGCATTTCTCTCATGACATGTCATGTGGGGCATCTTTTTATATGTTGGTTTGCCATTCTGTGTCTAGTTTGGTGAGTTTTTTTTTAAAGGCTTTTAGCCCATTTTTGATCAGGTTGTTTGTTTTCTTATTGTTGAGTTGTAAGATTTCTTTGTATATGTTGGATAATAATGTTTTATCAAACATGTCTTTAGCAAATAGATTCTCCCAGTCTGTGGGTTGTCTTTTCATTCTCTTAATGTCTTTTGAAGAGAAATGGAATACTTTGCTTTTAATCATCAAACCCCCCAAGGCATAGCTTCTTTAATCTTTTCTTGGCTACATCATGAATTTATTTTTCACTTCTTCTCACTGACTCAGATATATTATTTTGGAAAAAATATAATGATCTCTTTTAATTCTTGGGTATGTGGGTATGTGGTATCTGGTAAGACCAGAAAACACATAGAAATATTTATATAAACATATATATATTTCTATAAAATATATAAAATAATAATTCTGGGTTCAATTATGGGTGATTTTAAAATACTCTATTTTGTTTTTCTTTACTTTTATACATTTCTACCATGACTATAATTTTTTTTATTAACGTTTATTTATTTTTGAGACAGAGAGAGACAGAGCATGAACAGGGGAGGGGCAGAGAGAGAGAGGGAGACACAGAATATGAAACGGGCTCCAGGCTCTGAGCTGTCAGCACAGAGCCCGATGTGGGGCTCGAACTCACAGACTGTGAGATCATGACCTGAGCCGAAGTCGGACACCCAACAGACTGAGCCACCCAGGCACCCCTACAATGACTATAATTTTTATAGAGAAAAAATAAAAGCAAGCATTCTGGAAAAAGAAGACAGAGTTTAAAGCATTTTTTAAATCTGGAGATTAAGGAAAAATAGTTTTTATATATCAGTGCAATCCAGTAGGAATGTAATGTGAGCAAGCATATGTAATTTTAAACTTCCAGTAGCTGCATTAAAAATGTAAAAAGAAACCAATGAGATAGGTTTTTAAGAATATAACTTATTTAACCAAATATACCAAAATACTATCATTTTAATGTTTAATATTTAATCAATAAGATATTTTACAGTTTATTTTTTTGGTAATAAGTATTTGAAATTGAGAGTGTATATTTACACTTACAACACATGTCAATTTGGGCCATACATTTACATTGGAAATGTATGACCTATAGTTAGATTTCATATAATTTCCATTTGTAAAAGCAACTTCACCTACCAAAGTGTTTTTGAACCGATTTTTTAAAATTTCAAGTGAATCGAGTACCAAAGAGTCCTTTTCCTTTAGTATTAACATCAATATTAGTAATAGTCATTCATTTCTTTAGAAAGTATTTGACTGAAAAAACACATGTGACTATGAAGGTACATCTTTCTAAATTAAAAAAAATTCACTGACTTTCGTGTCAACTTAATATATTAACTTCAAAAGATTATCATGTAAATTAAAAAGACAACCTATGCTTAGTAATGTCAACAAGGATTTATCAATTTTTTTGGTATTTTGGCAGCCCATTTACATAGTTCTGTCAATTACAATGAGAGTTTTCTTCATACTGGTTCATGTTAGAAAAAATATATTCAAGCATTTTTGTTTATTTTCTACTATGAGGAATTTCAGTTTTAACATAAATTCATGTAGTTCAGCTTTTCCTTTCCTTGGAACTTCAATTTTAACTCATTCATAGGGAGTGTGATATTAGCGACAAAATTAAATTGTACTGCCACTTTCTTTCTTCCATTGTTGAACGGAATTTCTTGTGTTTCAAGAAGTCTTGAAGTGGAGTTGACAGAAGAGTAAATCTTTTTAAACTTGGTTAGCACTCAACCAATGAGCATTGGCAAAAAACAACCCCTCACAAATAAAACTGTAAGATAACTAGATTTTTTATATTCTTTATCTTTTCATAGTTCTGCATGCTGAAATTATTCATAACATTTGTACACACATGTACATCTAAATGTGTATCTAGAAATCATAGACTATTTTAGAAAATTGAGCACAAATATTTTCAATAGGTATCATGCTGTAGAATAAAATAATATAGGAAAACCAGTTTGTTGTCTTAAAATTCTAATAAATTCAGATTTTGACTTTCTGTAACTAGAATACTATTTATTGTTATAGAAACTTTTTCATATTTAGTTGGAATTCTTCTTGACAGATACAAGCGATTCAAAATTGTCCCACAGCTTTGTTTTTTTGGACTATTTTTCAGCAAGTTGTAAATCCATTGAGACAAAACCACCCTAAAATAGTTAATAGACAGTATGTCTTATATTGCTAACTCAATTAAAGCTGAAGAAAAGTGCTCACAGTTTTTCAAATTGAAATCAACTGATTTTTCTATTATCTGGTGATGTAATTGAGATCTTTTACTTTTGTAAAACATCTTTTCTAGTCTTACAATTCCCTTACAAAAATTTCTAGAACTAAAATCATAATTTCTTTTGGCATCTAAGAATCTTGGCATCTAAGAATCATTTCTCTTTTTAAAAAACAAGTTTATTTATTTTCAGAGAGGGAAACAGCACATGTGAGCAGGGAGAGGTGCAGAGAGAGACAGAGAGAGAGAGAGAGAGAGAGAGAGAGAGAATGAATCCTGAGCAGGCTCCTAGCTGTTGGCACAGAGCCCTTTGTGGCACTCAATCCCCATGGAACTGTGAGATCATGATCTGAGCTGAAATCAAGATTTGGAGGCTTAAATGACTGAGCCACCCAGGCCCCCTTTGCAGCAATTCAAACCATTCTATAAACTGCCAAATTCATAAGCTCAAATTTTGTTTAAAATTACTAAAAATTATTCTACATTTAATTCTGATTCAGTCACTAATTTAATTGATTCTTTTTTGAGTTTTGAAAGGAAACTTATCAAATTACCTATGTTTTTGCTAGAAGTCTTCTAGCAAATAAATTAGTATTATCTAATTTGTTGCATTTATTTTTTAGTAATAACAGTAGTTCCTTTTATTCTGATATAACAAATTGCAGTTGACATTCATTGTGAACTCATAACATACCTTCTTTGAGCTTTATTTTTTCCTTTAATATTCCTGTCATAATTAGTACAAGCTTCTGAATCTTCTTTTAATTCTGGTATCAAAAATAAAAATAAACCTATATTTTAAATTTGAAAATATGTTCATGTTTATTTTTATCCTATAAAATAATTTAATTATATTCTAATTGGAATTATAATGAATAATTCAATTTAATTATCAAATAGACTTTACAAAAGTATCACTTTAACTCATGCTGACTTAATACAATATTCACATAAACACATTATAATATTATATTGCTGCAGAGAAAAGTATTATTCAAATTGAATCAACCCATTGACAAAAATTATTAGATTAGGGATGTGTTCATGTGAAATAACAAACACTGTACTTCCTCCATAATACTACCTTATTCTATGCAAAGTGAGATGTAGTCCTACAAAAACTGTTTTCAGTTTTAAAATTCAAGTTATATTAATTAAAATAATATAAAATTAAAAATTCATTTTCTCAGTCATTCTACATACCTTTCAATGGTTTCACAGCTACATGTAGCTAGTGACTAGTAGATGGCACAATTTATAGACAATAGTATCTTTTAGAAAAGTGAAATTTATTCATTTAAGCATTGAATTAAAAACTAATTCAGATTGAAACATTCAAGTATATTACATCGTACCTATCCTTTTGAAATCTTTTTGGGGATTTAGTTTCTTAATTTTTGAACTGTGTGTATATATCATGGCATTGTACATATACATTTTTCCGACAGCAGTTTTATATCCCTTTATCTAAGTATGTTTACCTGTACATATTCATTATTTCCTAAGAATACAAGTGCTAGTCTACTTTCAGTATAATTTTCCCATCTGTTAAGTGTGCATAACAATACTGTTATCTACCTCATAGGGTTGGAGGCTATAGTGAGTAGAAACCACTTAGAACAATAACTGACAGAGAAAATATCCAATGAATGTTACCTATGTGTAAATTACAGTAGTCAGGGGGTACCTGGGTGGCTCTGTTAAGTGTCCGACATCAGCTCAGGCCATGATCTCAAGGTTTGTGAATTTGAGTCCCGCCCCACATCAGGCTCTCTACTGTCAACATGGAGCCCACTTGAGATCCTCTGTCCCCTTCCCTCTCTGGCCCTCTGCTGTTTTCTCTCTCTCAAAAATGAACACTTAAAAGTTAGAGCAGTCATTATTATTATTTTTTATTTAAAAAATTTTTTTTAACATTTCTTTATTTTTGAGACAGAGAGAGACACAGCATGAACAGGGGAGGGGCAGAGAGAGAGGGCGACACAGAATCGGAAGCAGGCTCCAGGCTCTGAGCCATCAGCCCAGAGCCCCGTGGCGGGGCTCGAACTCACGGACCGTGAGATCATGACCTGAGCCGAAGTCGGCTGCTTAACCGACTGAGCCACCCAGGTGCCCCATAGCAGTCATTATTATTATTGAATGTTTTTCTTAACAGCCAAAGGTAAAAGTCATATGCCTTTATTTTTAGTGCAATTACCTGTAGTGTCTTTATTTCTCTTTTGTTTCTATTTTTCTGAAGGATTGAAAGCAGACTAATTCTAATGGTGCTTTGAATAAAATTACATGGTTTTGAGCAAAGAACTGTGGGTTACTTTTATGATCAAAGGACGTGTGTCCTTTCCTTTCTTAGTCTCTCCAACTTTATTATGTTATTTTCTCAATCATTCTACATAACTTTCAATGGTTTCATAGCTACACGTAGCTAGTGACTAGTAGATGGCACAATTTATAGACAATAGTATCTTTTAGAAAAGTGAAATTCATTCATTTAAGCATTGAATTAAAAACTAATTCAGATTGAAACATTCAAGTATATTACATCGTACCTATCCTTTTGAAATCATGTTGGGGACAAGGGGGAGGGACAGAGGGAAGACAAGAGGGTAACTAGGGACCTTCTCCTATCATGAGCTTTGATGCATACTGGAGGTCAGAAAAATATGTGCCTACAATATACTCAGTTTTAAATATTTTTTCAGATATCTTATGTCACTTGATAAATGGTTTTCAAAAAGATGAAACATTGCTGTATTCTGATACTCAAGCATAGTTAATAAATGGTATGTTCTCTATTCAGGAATATTCATAGGTTTCTCATATATATAATAGAAAACTTCGGAACAACTAAAATATCCCAAAGACAAAGGAATTGGTAAATAAATATTAATGCATAATGTTTAGGCATTGCCATACTAAGAGTACCTTAATATGTTTTAGATTTATGTTTGTTGAGAGAGGAAGATGTGCATGATATATTATTTAATAAATGAAAGATTAAAAATAACATATAAAGTACAATCTAATTTGTAATAGAGATATATTATGTGTAGAAAAATATGAAAGGCTATATACCCAAGTGTCAACAATCATTATTTCTGGGTGGTGGAATTAAAGGTGAGTTTTTAATTTCTAATATTTATACAATGTCTATATACTGCTTGTGTAATAAAATAATACATTATTAAAGGGAGCATTTACAGAAAAACTTTTAGAAAATTCTATTTGTCTTTTCTTGTCTTTTACAGTTTTCTTTAGAAGTAGTTCTTCTAAGATAATTTAGAACTAGTTTCAGAATAGTAATTTAATTTGCAGGAGAAGAGTTTCTTATGAGACTTGAAAACTGTGGGCTGATAATCTGTGGGTGGTTGGGTAATTTAGATTTGAAACAGGTGGTCATTTATTTATTTTTTTAAATCTTTTGTTTTAAAGTTTATTTATTTATTTTGAGGGAGAGAGAAAGAACACAAGCAGGGGAGGGCAGAGAGAGAGAGTGAGAGAGAGAGAGAGAGAGAGAGAGAGAGAGAGAGAGAATCCCAAGCAGGCTCTGCACTGATAGTGCAGAGCCCTATGTAAGGCTCGACCTCATGAATGATGAGATCATGGCCTGAGTCGAGATCAAGAGTCAGACACCCAACTTACTGAACCACCCAGGCACTCCTATTTTTTATTTAAATTCAAATTGGTTAACATACAGTGCAGAATTGGTTTCAGGATTAGATCCCAGTGTTTCATCACTTACATATGGCACCCAGTACTCATCCTGAAAAGTGTCCTCCTTAATGCCCATCAACTATTTAGCTCATTCCCCCACCGCTCTCCCCTTCAGCAACCCTCAGTTCTCTGTATTTAAGAGTCTCTTATGGTTTGCCTCCTTCTCTGTTTTTATCTTATTTTTCCTTCCCTTCCCCTATGTTCGTCTGTTTTGTGAAATGTGATTTTTAAAATATGTCAAGTTGCTAGTCCTTGGTGCCTTTTACTTTATTATGACTTTGGCCAAGTATACAATTTTATTGTTACTATTTTTTAATGTTATTATTATTGTTATTTTTTTTGAGAGAGAGAGAGAGAGACAGAGGGTGAGTGGAGGAGGGGCAGAGAGAGAGGTAGCCACAGAATCTGAAGCAGGGTCCAGACTCTGAGCTGTCAGCACGGAGTCTGATGCAGGGCTCACATGAGATCATGACCTGAACCGGTGTTGGACGCTCAACCAACTGAACCACTCAGGTGCCCCAAGTATGCAGTTTTGGTGTTTTCTGACTGACATTCTCAAATAAATTTACTCTTGTAGTAAGGTGGTTGCTAAAAGGTGCAGTTTGAAAAATTCCAGAGAGCTTAAAAACTCAGAAATTTAAAAATATCATTTTAAAGATAATTCTTTATTTAAATATGAGTTATTTACTGATCATATGATACCATTTTGGGGGAGCTGAGAAGGTCCTCTGCCGCCCAAAGTCTTTTGGTGATGCCTTAAATTCTTTCAGCAGAGAAGAAAGAATTTTATTCCAACTGAATTTCAGGGTTGGTAGTTTCAAACGAAATTTAAAATAAGGGGCAAATGGCTGACAGAAGACCCTTTTCTGGTCTTAACCATGGGGAGGGAGAGAGGAAGGTGAGCATCTAAGCATCCATCAAAGCAAGAACCAGGCATAGAAAGAGGGTTAGGTGGAGAGATGGAAGGAGACTGATGCAAAAAGACTTTCTAGCTCACATGTTTTCCCGGGTCCTCTCCAATGTCTTGTCAAGCATACAAAGAGAAGTTTTGAGAAAAATTTATACTGTACTTTTTCATCAATCTCTGTTTCTGCACAAAGTTTAACAAACCACCAAGCTTCTACTTTCCTGGAAGTGACACGATACATCCTCTATAGGTCAGTGTGGTGGAACATGGGTAACCAGAGAAAGAGCTGCTGTTCACCTTCTGGCCCTAGTCCACGTGGACAGTTCTGTGTGTTGAATCACATTTTCTGGAGTCCTGCCTGTATTTTTGAATAATAAAAGAGTGTAACTGAGGTGGAAGAGTAGGGTATCCTACGGAAGTTACAAGATTGGGGTGTGGAAAGATGCTGGGCTAATTGCTCCCTTGGTACCTGGAATCTATTGGGTCTCCTGTCCCAGACTTCACTTGTGGCTTTGAAGCACACAACAGAGTTCACAAACACACAATTAAGTGTAGATAATTGAAACTGAGAAAAACTCACTATGAATATTACCTTAATACTTGTTGCATGCCTGTGGTCAGATTTACCCATAAATGGTGTAAAAATTATTGAAAAGAAACGTCTTTCCAGTTTGTCTCTCTGTCACCCATTACTCTTACTTTGGTAATGGCATCCTACCTTTCTTTTAGGAATGTCCTACCTCCATCTCAGGAGTCGTGATGGACTTGTGAATCACATACACTGCATTTTCCATACCCCCAGTGCCTGGTCCCACTGGCCCAAGAACCCACATGTGATCTAAGCTAGGCCGTTTGGACTCCTGGGATTTTGAGTCTTGTGCAGAATTGGAATTGAGTCATTCTGATGGCAAAGCTTCAGAGATGTTTTCTTTAACATTGATACTTCATCTTGATACCTTTCCTCAAAGCTATTTCTGAGTGAGGTCTCCTGAGCAGTCCTGGTTCCTGTCTTCCTCAGGGCTTGATTGTCCAAATCATTTTCTGATTATATGGACTACTGTGGGTAGCTAATAATTCTAGCAAATTAAATAAGTTAACCCCAATTTTTTTTAAGTTAAAATTGACTTCTAAATTGATACCTAACTGGATCACTCGTAGCATCTCATCTTTTCATGAAAGAAAACCTCTGATCCAAAACTAGGCCAATCCTCCAGCAAAATCATTAATCCAAATTGTTATGCAGGTTAGGCAAAAGGAGAAAAATGGAAGCATGAAATACAGTGGGGAAAAGACAGCGAAAGGGAGGTGTGTCTTTACTGAAGAAATGTTCTGAGTCTTGGAATCTAGCCAAAGATGTATTTTATAGTTGACCCATGGCTTCTCTCCCCACAAGGGAGTTGCTATATTGCTTGTTATTGATCCTGCTCAGATATCTTTCACTTAAGTCCCATCGTACTACTGAATTTCTCCTTAATTTTTTCACTCTTCCACTTGCCTTCCATGTTTATTCCCATTCCTTTGCTTGGACACTTTTCCTGTATGAATTTCATTTCTCACCTTGCCCAGTGGTTTACCCATCACTGGAAATTGATCTCATCTGAGAAGCTTTTTATGGTACAGCAATCAGATATTAGCTTTTTTTTTTTAATTCATTACATTACAAAATGACTTCTGAGCATTATTTTTATTTATTTATTAAAAAGTCTTGAATGCTTATTTATTTTTGAGAGAGAGAGAGAACACAAGCAGGAGAGGGGTAGAGAGAGAGCGAGACACAGAATCTGAAGCAGGCTCCAGGTTCCCAGCTGTCAGCACAGAGCTGGACACAAGGCTCGAACTCATGAACCACAAGATCATGACCTGAGCTGAAGTCAGAGGCTTGACTGACTGAGCCACCCAAGTGCCCCTGAGCATTATTTTAATAGTAACACTTAGCTAACATGTGTGAGCTAAACTTACCTAACACGTGTTGGTGGTGAGACTATTCTAGGCAAATGAAACAAAGCACGTGGAAAAAACTGGAGCCGAGAGGGCTCCTGGGTTGTTCAGGAACCTGAAAATCATTGGAAGTTAGTTGGTGAAGGGGTAGGAGGAAGTTGCTGAGAAGATGAGATGGATAAGGCTGACAAGGGTCAAATGACAGTGTTTTTAAAACATCTGCTGAAGGAAGAATGAACCATGGAGGGCTTTATTTAGATATATTACAAGCTTTTGCCTACTCACACAGCCAGTATTCAAAGTCAGTTTCCATTTTACTTCAAAGCTCAAGCCCCTTTCCTCTATCCTACTCTGCACCTTGAAATCATTCTTTCACCAGGATGTGGGAACAGACACTTCGCCTGGGTTAGACCACCGATCAGATACAAATGGCTCAAAGGGCAGGCGAGAGAGAGATGTGATGTTACAGAGCAAAAGGTGCATCTGGAGAAGGAAAACTAAGAAATACTGTTTGATAAAACTGTAATTTCTTTTAATACTCTTAAATTGTGCATATCAATAATAAATATAGATGTAATATATTTAACCAAGTAAGCCACTCACGTGCCTCCTGAAATTCTTGACGATTTTCAGATATCTTTCCCAAAGTAAGGGAAAATTGGTCAGTGACTTTGAGCCATTAGGGTTGCTTTGTAAAGTCCTTTGGAGTAAGAAGGTCTTTAAACAAATTGGTTTTGTGAACTCCTTAATATCCAGACAACACTGTGTATCGTTTTTAGAGTTCAGCGTATATTTGGTAATACTTTAAAGAAGAGAAGTGAGTTTTGTGGTTAGGAGAGTGGTTAATCATAGAGGTGTGATTTAGGGAGTTTAGGCAAACACTTCCCCTCCACCTTAAATGTGATTGATAATCTTGTAGCTAACGCCTAACCCATTGATTGATCCTTTTCAAAATGCAAATAAATCTCTTTTCAGATATTTGCACTTGTGTGAGAAAAAAGTACCCAGAATTTCAGTGTATGTAGTACACATGCAAGTAAATGTGTGTTTGTGTGGGAGAGAGACCAACTGACAGGCAGTGGGGAAGGGAAAGGAGTGAGGAGGTGAGCTATGGAGGAGGAAGAATAAGACATAGAAAAAGGAGGTTGGGACCCATAATTTCCTTATTTATTTATTTATTTATTTATTTATTTATTTATTTATTTATTTATTTATTTATTTTTGCTGTATTTCCTCTAAACAGTGCTTAAACATGACAGTTAAGCCATGGGGCACAGTTCCAGGGGCTTGTTTCTGTCCTTTCAAAAATTATAGTTTCCTACCTCCTTTTTCCCCACTCCAGTCAATGGTTTCTAAACTTTGTGCTTCAGGAACTATAAAGAAAAGTCATTCAGTCAAGGACTGTTTATTTAGTGCCCTCCAGGGTGCCTAGAGCTGAACCAGAGAAAATTAATAGCATTAAACCCTGAAGCTTTGATGCTGGTTTTGAAATACAGAGCTGCTTGACACATATTTCCAAAGGGACATTTATTCCTCTTTTTAATGTGTATTAAGAGAGGAAAAATATTTGACCTGCTTATTAACGTGTCTTTAATGTCTAATGTGCTTTTTTGAAGTCAGATTTATTAAGGTATAAATCACATATTGTAAAATTTACCCTTCTAAGTGTACAGTTTGATGAATTTGATAAATATATATATTCATGTTACTACCACTGCAATCAAGATACAGAAACTATCTCATCACCCCTAAGTATTCATGCCCCTTCATCATTAACCCCTTTTCCTACAGCTAGCACTTGGTAACCACGGATCTAAATTCACTTCCTCTAGTTTCACCCATCCTGTAATATCATATAAATCAATCATACATCATGTAGCTTTTTCAGCCCAGCTTCTTTCACTTAGTGTAACACATTTGTGTGATTAATCCATGTTATTACGTGAATGCAGAGTTTATTTCTTAACATTGCTGAGTAATATTTCATTGTATGGATATACCAGTTTGTTCACCATTTCAAGAACATTAGAATTGTCTCCAATTTTCGGTGATTATAGATAAAGCTATTTTAGCCACCTCAACTTTCTTGCAATATTACATATGCTACACCTTTCCATTTTTAAAATGTCTAACCTATCTGTATCTATATTTAATACAAGTTGTTTTGCAGGAAGCACAGAATTGGGTCTACTTTTTAAGTACAATACAATCATCTTTCTTTTAACTGGTATTTGTAGACCATTTTCACTTAATGTGATTGTTTATATGTGTACTTTTATTTATTTATTTATTTATTTAAAAAAATTTTTTTGACGTTTATTTATTTTTGAGATAGAGAGAGACAGAGCATGAATGGGGGAGGGTCAGAGAAAGGGAGACACAGAATCTGAAACAGGCTCCAGGCTCTGAGTTGTCAGCACAGAGCCCGACGTGGGGCTCGAACTCACGGACCGCGGGATCATGACCTGAGCCGAAGTCGGCCGCCCAACCGACTGAGCCACCCAGGCCCCCCTATATATGTACTTTTAAATAAGCCATCTTGCTAGTGGTTTTGATATATTTCTCTAGGTTTTATAGTTATTTTCTTCTTTTCTGCCTTGTTTGTATTAATTGTTTATTTCTTATGATTGCATTGTTCTCTACTATTGTTTTGTCATACCTATTTTTTATTTTGAAATCCTTTACAGTATTTATATGTTCGGTGTATCATAATCTATCTTCAAAAAACTTACACTGTTCACAGACTGTATGAACACCATAACAATATGTTCCCTTTTCCCCCCTTTTAGCACTTGTGTTATTGTTATCATTTATTATACTCCTACATATTTTATAGAATTCACAATGTATTATGACAGTTTTTGGCTTTAGATACTTACCTTTTAAAGGAATTTAAAAATAAAAGGTGTGTTTTATATTTACCCTCTTTTTATCCTTCCCAATGCTTTGTGCAGCTCAAGATTTCCATCTTTTGCTAGAACAACTTCCTTTAACAGTCTTATAATGTATGTTTACGATTCATGAATTACTTGTGCTTTTATTTGTCTGAAATATGTGTTTTATCACTGCCATTTTTCATCTCTTTACCAATGAGTTCAGTTATCTATTTACTGATAAATGATAATTGAACATGTCCTACATGCTGAGCCCTATGATTTTTATATACATATTTTATAAAAATATATAAAATACATATATAGATCATTACACACACACACACACACACACACACACACACACACGCGCGCGTGCGCACAAGGAGCTTGGTGCTTAGTGATCCATACAAGCAGAGTAACAATTTCAAAGACGTGATAAGTTCTATGATGAGGATAAGTACTTAGTATTACTTGAATACAGAGGAATGTTCCTAACTCAGTACTGGTATGAACGAAGGCCTTTTTTTTTTCTGATATGAGAAAGTAACATACCAGTTGAAATCTATAGGTTATGTCATAAGTTCAGTGAACAGTGATATTTAATAGTCAAAGATTATTTTTTATAATTAGGAAAAAGTTTTAAAAAGTTAGCATGTGCCATTTTCCAAAGGAACAGGGTTAGTTTTTCTTAATGAAATCCGAAGTTTTTGAACTGACTAGATTTTGGTTATCTCACTATATATTACAGTAGATTTATAGAATGTACTGTTGGATTTCACTTTAAGCAAAATAGAGAAGTATCTGCCTTCCAAAATGAGTATTTATTTCTTAAGTGGCTTGGGGCTTTTGAATAGTTTATTCTCACCAATAAGATTTTTATGAAGTCATCAGAACATGTTTATTACGTAGATTGTATGGTGTATTTTTAATATTCTTTAGAACAAATGAAGGCAATTCAACACTGCTTGCTTCTCTTCAGCAAAGAACCAAGGTTTCCTTCTTTTCTCTTTTCCCTAAACGTCATCTACAAAATTGACAATTGTCAAGTCTTTATGCATTTCTAATTAATAAACAGTTGAAAATCTGGTAAGCAGTGCCAGTTGAAGTTTGAAACTAGCTATAAGAACTATTGTTATTTAGGGAAGTGGGAGGAGGAGAGGGAAGTAGAGGGAAAGGGACTCCTTTTTTTTTGCCTAACACCAGTCTCTGCTCTCTCCAAGCTATTCGATCTTGTAAATTGTAATTTAGAAAGAGCCCCAAGTTGGAAAAGTAGATGCGGACATCCAGGTGCCGTGCGGTTGTGTTGTGTCAGTCTTTGCAGAAGCAACATTTCCTTACAGTTGCCGATACTGGATTCACATCATGGTGCAACGTCATAGCTTTAGTGGCTACCTAATACAGGGTATTATGCTAAGTGATATAAGTCAGGTAGAGAAAGACAATACCATATGATTTCACTTACTTGTGGAATCTAAGAAACAAAACAATTGAGTAACAGATAAACAAAAAGCAGCAACAGACTCATAAATACAGAGAACAAACTGATGGTTGCCAGAGGGGACAGGGGTGAGGGTTTGGGCAAAATGAGTGAAGAGGTGTAGGAGATGCAGGTTTCCAGCTAGGAGATGAATAAGTCAAAGGGATCAAAGGTACACATAGGGGATGTAGTCAACGGTATTACAATGGTGTATATGGTGACAGAGAGTAGCTACACTTGCGGTGAGCACAGCAGAATGTGTAGACTTTTTGAATTTTTTTTTCAACGTTTATTTATTTTTGGGACAGAGAGAGAGCATGAACGGGGGAGGGGCAGAGAGAGAGGGAGACACAGAATCGGAAACAGGCTCCAGGCTCTGAGCCATCAGCCCAGAGCCCGACGCGGGGCTCGAACTCACGGACCGCGAGATCGTGACCTGGCTGAAGTCGGACGCTTAACCGACTGCGCCACCCAGGCGCCCCTGTGTAGACTTTTTGAATCATTGTGTTGTACACCTGAAGCCAGTGTAACATTGTATTAACTCTATTTCAATAAAAATCAGGTAAAATATTTAGGGCAGGCAGAATTTGGCTTAAATGTGGAGAGATGGTGCTGATAAATTTATAATCTGGAGGAAGGATTTGGAGAGAAGAAATGACACTGATGCTCAATTCCACTAGCCCGAGTTCACCATAGATGAAGTTTGGAGAATGTGCAGGGAGATATATTATGCACATAATAGCATCTTATTCCTCATAGCATTCCCTGGAGGCAACTCTGTGAGTCACATTTCATGAATGGGGTTATTTAGGCTTAGAAAATGTATATAATGTGTTAAAAATGTACTAGTAGAAGCGGAATTGAAATTTGCACTCATACTCACTCCAAACCCCACTTTTCTTTTCTATTCTCTTTTCTCTTTTCTTTTCTTTTTCTTCCTGTTCTTTCCCTGCCCACTTCCCTTCCCTTCCCTTCCCTTCCCTTCCCTTCCCTTCCCTTCCCTTCCCTTCCCTTTCCCTTTCCCTTTCCCTTTCCCTTTCTGTTTTCTTCTCCCTCCCTCTCCCCTTCCTTCCTTCCTTCCTTCCTTCCTTCCTTCCTTCCTTTCAGATATGGTTGACATACAATATTATATTAGTTTTAAGTGTACAATATAGTCATTTGACATGTATATACATCGCAAAATGCTTGCCAAGATAAGTGTAGTTACCCTATGTTATCATACAAATTCTTGTAATACTATTGACTGTTTTCCCTATGCTGTATTTTATATCCCTGTGGCTTGCTTATGTTATAAATAGAAGCTGGTACCTCTTGATCCCCTTCACCTATTTTTGCCCATCCCCCACCCCTCTGGCAACCACTAATTTGTTCTCTGTGTTTATGTCTGTTTAGTTGTGTTTGTTTATTTTTATTTTTTGTTTGTTCTGCCTTTTTAGATTCCACATATAAGTGAAATCATATGGTATATGCCTATCTCTTCTTGACTTCACTTAACATAGTACCTTCTAGGTCCATCCATGTTGTCACAGATGGCACTATTTTATTCTTCTTATTCCATTGCATATATGTATGTATGTATTTGTGTACATACACATACCACATATTCTTTATCCATTTCTCTATTGATAGGCATTTAGTTTGCCTCCATATCTTGGCTAATGTATGTAATGCTGCAATGAACATAGGGCATCTATATTTTCTGAATTAGTCACATCCCATATTCTTATTAATAAAATAATTTAATTCCCTGGGTAAGTGTATACCTATTTGTATCTACAGCGTTAAGTACAGTGATGGGAACTTGGGACATAAAAATAAGGAAGACAAGTTTCCTAGCTTTGAGTGATTTACAGCCACATAAAGAGCCATTAGGTAAATTGATAGTATAAGACAATTTTAGGTCTGTGATAGAAACATCAGCTACCCACTGAGTGCCCAAAGGATGGAGTGATCAATTCTCCTGGGAAAAGCGGGCTAAGAACAGACCTTATGGTGGGTATGATAACCAAGCTGAGCCATGGAACATGAACCTGTGTTCACCAGTCCAAAAACCAGATGATAGGGATGAGAAAGGTTATTCCAAGGAAAATGTGCAGCTTGAGTGAAGGCACAGAGGTGAGATTTTTACAGTGGATGCCTTACAACAGATTAATTTATTAAAATAACTTTGGTGCCCTGAGGAAATGGGACACACAGAGTTGATTTTGATACCTTGTAAAGCACAGCTTGGTGAAAACAAAACCAGCTGATGTACCCGGTGGGGTGATGTCTCCCTGACATTGTACTTTTGAGAGCAACATTTCATTGGGTAACTATAATTTTGGGTAAAGGTGAAAACTAGAGAGTAGATTTTCTTCTGAATCTTATAAAAACCTGAAAATGCTAGTGTGATCAGGGAAAACATTGTTCACCTGGAATTAGTGGGCACCATAAGGACAATTAGAGCTAAATGTTAAGATTTTCGTGTATGGTAGTAAAAAAAGATTATGCATAAAGCAGGTGACTTGCGATTTCCAAATAAAGTAAGTATTTTCAAAATTAAAATATTGTTGAGAAGGAACAAAACTTGATATGAAAAATTTCAGCAGGTAAGGGGCAGTTGAGAAAGAAGACTAAAATAAGATTGGGTGTTTGCTTCGGATAGTCATGCTCAAACTTGACTGTATATTAGAATCAACTGAGGAGTTGTTCAAAAAATCCAGATATGCAGATTGTGTCCCACACCAATGAAATCAGAATTTCTGGGGGTACTAACCAAAAATCAGTATTTTTAAAGATCCTTAAGCCATTATTTTGTGCAGCAACATTTGGAAACCAGTGGCTCAGACTAATGTCTACTTTGTTTTCTTACCTTAGGTTAGCTTTATGTAGCAAAACTTTGTAGTAAGAAAAAAAAAAAGAGAGAGAGAAGTCATTTTTCTTTTAAAAATTGCTTGTGAGTGCTGTTGTCTAAACCAGGAACTGAAATGCCTAATGGAATTTTAGAAGTATACAGAAAATCATCAAATTGCTTTTTCCCCCTTATATTGGAAAAATACCTGTGCTGCAGTTTATATCATCATATACTTTAGAATAAGACATGACTGAAAACTCATTATTATGTGCTGAAAATCAGAGATGACAAGGAGGCATACAAAGTGCTGTTCTCTTGGCACCTTTCCCAGATCACTTAAGCCACAAGAAAATATCCTTGCGAATTCCCACTTTTTCCTGTGGATTGCTGAGGACGAAGACCTTACCATTCATTTCATGAAAGAGGGAAGAGAGATACAACGGACTGAAGCTAGAATCTAGGTTTATTGATTTTCATGCCCTGTTGTCCCTGCAGTACCTGGTAGACCAAGCCAAAGCTGAAGGCTCACATGATTAAAGCTGGATGCCAGAAATGCTATTTTTAGGGAAAAAAGTGACAAGCTGAAAATTTTGCTTTGAAATCAATATATGTGCCCCAAAGGTATCATATTTCCAGTGAAAGTAGAAATTACAGTAAGATCTTTGAGGGGAAAAGCCTTAAAATATGGTTTAAGGAAGAATGATTACTCTTCCTGAGGATGATTCTAAATATATTGTCTCAGTCAGTTTGAGCTGCTGTAACAAAGTGACTAGGTGGCTTATAAATAACAGCAATGTATTTTCCACAGTGCTAGGACCTGGGGGTCTGAGGTTAGGGTGCCTGCATGGCTGGATTCCGGTCGCAACCCTCTTCTGGGTTTGCAGACTGCTAACTTCTCATTGTATCCTCGAATGGTAAAAAGAGAAAGCTCTCTGGCCTCTTATTGCAAGAAAACTGTCATTCCTGAGGGCTCCACTCTCATGTCTTAATTACCTCCCAAAGGCCCACCTTCAAATAACACATTGGGGATTAGATTTCAAATACGAATTTGGGTGGGGGGACAGATATTTTAGTCCATAACATATATTCATTCACGTACAAACCAAGAAGTATTTATTGCACATCTGCAATGTACTTAACATTCAGTAGGCATCATGGTGCAAATCAACAGAAGACAGTTTCTTGTGTAAGGAGATAGTAAAATATTGGTGAGCTAGGACAGCACTTGTTATAAAATTATCGTACATAATAATACAATGTGCAATTGTTTGGTGAAGCTAATTTGCGAAACCTGATCCTGTTCTATAATAGTGTGAGAGGAGTCACTTCTCCTTTACAAGTTCCTTTTAATATTGTAGAAAAATATGTTAAGCTCATATTTCAGAAAATATGCATTAAAAGTCTGAGAAGGAAAAGATCAATATGAAACATTTTAAGAAGATTTTACTTTGTCTAAATGAAAAGGAGGACTCCTTAAAGAAAAGACCAATAAAATACCAGATATAAAACCCATTAAACTTCTTCTAAATTACTTTTCATTTTATAGCATTCACTGAATAGAGGAAAAACTTTGTGTATCATAGTGTCTTCTTAATGAAAAAAAATTCTTCCATCAACTCTTCTCTGTCAGACTGTGAGTTCTTTATTGGAAAAAGTGAAGGCCTTTCCTTTAAGATCAGGCAGACAAGGATGACCACTCTTAGCATTTCTATTAGAGTGCTAGAAGTCCTGGCCAGAAAAATTAGGCATGAAAAAGGAATAAAAGGCATCTGAATTGAAAAGGAAGAAGCAAAATGGTATCTGTTTGCAGATGACATGGTTTTATATATAGAAAACTTAGCAGGGGTACCTGGGTGGCTCAATGGGTTAAGTGTTGGACTTCAGCTCAGGTCATGATCTTGCAATTCATGGGTTCGAGCCCTTCATCGGGCTCTGTGCTAACAGTGCAGAACCTGCTTGGGGTTCTCTCTCTCTCTCTCTCTCCCTCTCTCTCTGCCCCTCTCCTGCTTGCACTTTGCTCATCTTTCAAAATCAATAGATTAAAAAAAAAAGAAAGAAAACCCACCAATATACTGTTAGAACTAATCAATGAATTCAGTAAAGTCAACACAAAAAAATCATTGGTATCTCTATACACAAACAATGAACTATTCAAAAAGGAAATGTAGTAAACAATTTCATTTAAAATAGCATAAAAAAGAGTAAAAAACTTAGGAATAAGCCTAAGATGGTGAAAGGCTGTATACTGACAACTGCAAAACATTAGAGAAAACACAAATGCATGAAAAGACATCCCATATTCATAGATTGGAAGACTTAATAATTGCTAAGATGTCCATACACTGAAATTGTTATACAGACTCAATGCTGTCCTGATCAAAATCCCAATGGCATTTTTTTTACTGAAATAGAAAAAAATCCTAAAATTCATATGGAAACATAAAAGACCCAGAATAGCCAAAGGGATTGTAAGAAAGAACAAAGCTGGAAACATCATATTTCTTGGTTTCAAAATATATTAGAGAGCTGCAATAATTAAAATAGTGTAGCACTGCCATAAAGACAGACATTTAGACCAATAGAATAGAAAAGCAAGCCCAGAAATAAATCCACGCATCTACACTCAGCTGATCTTTGACAAGGTAGCTAGAATACACAACGGGGAGAGGGTAGTCTTCAATAAGATGATGTTGGAATGAATGGATGCATTCACATGCCGCACGATAAAATTGTACCCTTATTTCACAGTATATGCAAAAGTTAACCCCAAGTGGATTAAAGACATAAAGGTAGTGCCTGAAACTGTAAAACTCCTGAAAGAAAACCTAGGGAATGGTCTTGACATTGGTCTTGGCAGTTGTGTTTATAATTGGCAGGGAAATGCAAATCAAAAGGACAACGAGATACCACTTCACAACTGTTAGATGACTGTTCTCAAAAGACAGCAAGGGTTAGCAAGGGTGCAGAAAAGGTGGAACCCTTCTACACTGCTAATGGCAATGTAAAATGGTGCAGCTACTATGGAAGCCAACATGGAGATTGTTCAAAAAATTAAAAACAAAATTACAGTATAATCCAGTAATCCAAAAGAGGTGAACTCAGGATCGCAGAGAGATAGCGACACTTCTGTCTTCATTATAGCATTATTCACAGTGACTCAGATGTGGAAATAGCCCACTTGTCTATCAACAGATGAACAGATAAAGGAAATGTGATACATACAATGGAATATTATTCACTCTTCTAAAAGAGGAAAGTCCTACCATTTCCAGCAATATGGATGAATCTGAAGGACATTGTGCTAAGTAAAATAAGCCACTGACAGATGGGCAAATACTACATGATTTCATTTATGAGATATCTAAAATACTCAAATTAACAGAGACAGAAAATGGAATGGTGGTTGCCAAGGGCTGGAGGAGGGAGAAAGGGGAATTGCTGTTCAGTGGACATAAAGTTTCAGTTGTGCAAACTGTGTAAGTCTAGAGATTTGCTGTACAATATAGTGCATAGAGTTTACAATATTGTACTGTATAATTGAATATATACATATTTTTACTATATGCGCTGCTGAAGCGAGCACTGCACTTGAATATTTTTAAGATGGTCGATATCCTGCTGTGTTCCTACTACAAAAAACAAACAAACAAAAAAACTAAAGATAACAACAACAAAAAGCATAAAAAGAAACAAAGGAAACTTTTGGACGTGATGGATACGTTTATTACCTTAATGTGGTGATAGTGGTATGTGTGTGTCCCAAGTCATCAGATTGTATGCATTAAACATGTGTATTTGGGGAGCACCTGGGTGGCTCAGTAGGTTAAGTGTCCAACTCTTGAATTTGGCTCTGGTTATGATCTCATGGTTCATGAATTTGAGCCCCGTGTCAGGCTCAATGCTGACAGCACAGAACCTGCTTGGTATTCTCTCTTTTCTTCTCTCTCTGCCCCTTCTCCCCTCTCCCTCTGTCTTTGTCTCTCTCTCTCTCTTTCTCTAAATAAATAAGTAAACTATAAAATGTACACTTTCGTATATCAATTATAACTCAATGAAGCTGTTAAAATCATTGAGAAAAAAAGATCATGCATGAAGACGAAGTTGTTTTGGTCCACCCACTTTATTCTACATTCTAAATTTCTCTCTTCAAAAATCAGTTCCTGAGATCACTGACTGTGTGCTGTGAAGAAACTAAAGATTTAAATTCTTCATTCTGATATGGAAGTTGAAATCTTTTTGCTTAAAACTAATAAATTTTATCACTTGGATACTTTGACATTGTTTAGAGATACCTTATTTTAAATTTATTTTAGTAAGTAATGAGTTGAAAATTAACCATCACATAAGGTGGTCATATTGATGTGAGTGAATTCTGCAACACAAGGAGGCATATATTTGCTAAAACAAACCTTTAAATGTACTTGTAAGATACCACCAAGTCTGAAATGGGGTAGCGTATTTTTTCTGTTACAAATGCAATTACTTTTTTGGCCTGTCTACTTGAGAAGAGCTTTAAGTGTATAATTTTAGTTCTGCATTTTTCTGTTTCTTGGAATGTATAAACTCTGGGTTTTAAATGAAAAACGACGGTGTCCTGAGTTTTGTTAACCTTCCATAGTGGATCGCTGGCTTTCCTTTCTTCATTTGCGGTGGAAAGGCATGATACAGTGATACATGCCATTGGGTTTTTTAATTAAAATGGAAAATTAAGCTTGTAGTGAATTTAAGGGTTGAAGAAAGGTCCAGTATTCTCAAAGAAAATATAATGGTAGCGTAACTTCCTTTTATGAGGTACCTAATACAATTCCTAGATATGGACCAAAAATAGAGTATATTTCAGGTGTTAAAAATACCTATTCTACATGTTTATTTTAATATTGCTGAGTAGAATGCAACTGATATTTTGAATATTCTATGTCAGGAACCATATTATTTTCATTAACCATATAGAGAAAATAATTCAGAGTAGGTTAAAGTGATCAGTTTACAGAACAAAGGTTAGTTTCACTATAGAGTATAAGGTTTTTATTGATTTAATATTGTGATTACTTTATAATTATGTAATAATAAAAAATATAAAAATAATTTTAATATTTTATTTATTTCCTTTTATCTGTTTTCAGTGTATATTTCTATAACTTCCACCATATCCAGATGTTAAAATTTTCTGTTACCCCAAAAAAGTGCTTTCATGTCCATTTACAGGAAACTTCCTTCCAACTCTAGGTCCAGGTAACCACTGACTGCTTTCTGAATTTTCCAGAAGACCTAAGCTACAAGGAAATGTCTTCTCTTGTTTTTGCCTGTTCTTGAATTTAATATAAATAAAATCCCACAGCATGTATTCTTTGGTGCCTGACTTCTCTCTTAGCATAATGATTTAAGATTCCTTTGAAGAAATAAAGAAACTGATTCCATTTACAATTGCACCAAGAAGCATAAAATACCTAGGAATAAACCTAACCAAAGTTGTAAATGATTTTATGCTGAAAACTATAGAAAGCTTATCAACTAAATTGAGGAAGACACAAAGAAATGGAAAAACATTCCATGCTCATGGATTAGAAGAATAAATATTGTTAAAATGTCAATACTACCCAAAGCTATCTACACATTCAATGCAATCCCAATCAAAATTGCACCAGCATTCTTCTTGAAGCTAGAACAAGCAATCCTAAAATTTGTACAGAACCGCAAAAGACCCCGAATAGCCAAGGTAATTTTGAAGAAGAAGACCAAAGCAGGAAATTTTGAAGAAGAAGACCAAAGCGGGAGGCATCACAATCCCAGACTTTAGCCTCTACTCCAAAGCTGTAATCAAGACAGTATGGTATTGGCACAAAAACAGACACATAGACCAGTGGAATAGAGAACCTAGAATTGGACCCACAAATGTGTGGCCAATTAATCTTGGACAAAGCAAGAAAGAGTATCCAGTGGAAAAAAGGCAGTCTCTTGAGCAAATGGTGCTGGGAGAACTGGACAGCAGCATGTAGAAGAATGAAACTAGACCACTTTCTTTTTTTTTTTTTTTTTTTTAAATTTTTTTTCAATGTTTATTTATTTTTGGGACAGAGAGAGACAGAGCATGAATGGGGGAGGGGCAGAGAGAGAGGGAGACACAGAATCGGAAACGCCTCCAGGCTCTGAGCCATCAGCCCAGAGCCTGACGCGGGGCTCGAACTCCCGGACCGCGAGATCGTGACCTGGCTGAAGTCGGACGCTCAACCGACTGCGCCACCCAGGCGCCCCTAGACCACTTTCTTACATCGTACACAAAAATAAACTCAAAATGGATGAAAGACCTAAATGTGATACAGGAAACCATCAAAACCCTAGAGGAGAAAGCAGTCAACAACCTCTTTGACCTCAGCTGCAGCAATTTCTTACTTGTCACATCTCCAAAGGCAACGGAATTAAAAGCAAAAGTGAACTATTGGGACCTCATCAAGATAAAAAGGTTCTGCACTACAAAGAAAACAGTCAACAAAACTAAAAGGCACCAATGGAGTGGGAAAAGATATTTGTAAATGACATATTGGATAAAGGGCTGGTATCCAAAATCTATAAAGAACTCACCAAACTCCACACTCGAAAAATAAATAATCCAGTGAAGAAATGGGCAGAAGACGTGAATAGACACTTCTCTAAAGAAGACATCCAGATGGCTAACAGGCACATGAAAAGATGCTCAACGTCGCTCCTCATCAGGGAAATACAAATCAAAACCACACTCAGATATCAACTCACGCCAGTCAGAGTGGCTAAAATGAACAAATCAGGAGGTCATAGATGCTGGAGAGGATGTGGAGAAACGGGAACCCTCTTGCACTGTTGGTGAGAATGCAAACTGGTACAGCTGCTCTGGAAAACAGTGTGGAGGTTCCTCAAAAAATTAAAAATAGAACTACCCTGTGACCCAGCAATTGCACTGATAGCAACTTATCCAAGGGATACAGGAGTGCTGATGCATAGGGGCACTTGTACCCTAATGTTTATAGCAGCACTGTCAACAATAGCCAAATCATGGAAAGGGCCTAAATGTCCATCAACTGACAAATGGATAAAGAAGATGTGGTTTATATATACAATGGAATACTACTTGGCTTGAGAAAGCATGAAATCATGCTATTTGCAGCAATGTGGATGGAACTGGAGGGTATTATTCTAAGTGAAATAAGTCAGTCAGAGAAAGACAGATACCATATGTTTTCACCCTTATGTGGATCCTGAGAAACTTAACAGAAGACCATGGGGGAGGGGAAGGGGAAAAAAAGTTACAGAGAGCAAAAGAGGCAAACCATAAGAGACTCTTAAACACTGAGAACAAACAGAGTTGGTGAGGGGTGGGGGAGAGGGGAAAGTGAGTGATAAGCATTGAGGAGGGCACTTGTTGGGATGAGCACTGGGTGTTGTATAGAAGCCAATTTGACAATAAATCATATTAAAAAAATAAAAATAAAGCTGAATCCATTAAAATTTGGAAAAAAAAAGATTATTTTGTGTGTATCACATTAGTTCGTTTTTATTGCTGAGTTATATTCCATTGAATGGCTATTATCACAGTTTCTTCCTCAGTTCGCCTGTCAGTGGCCATTAGATTGCTTACCAATTCTGGCTATAATGAGTAAAGCTGCTGTCAAAAGTTTTGCACAAATGTTTGTGTGCACATGCAGTTTTTAATCCTTTTGATTGAATACTTGGGAGGGGAATGGCTGGATGGTATGGGAAGTATACGCTTAACTCTTGGGAAGGCTGCCAACCCTTTCCAAAGTGATTGTATTGTTTTACATTTCCAGCAGCAAGGCACGAAAGCAATAGCTCCTCTACATTCTCACCAAAATTTGGAAAGAGCCCTTTCATTTCTAACCAGTCAAGAGGATCTTATTTAATTTGTATTTCATATAATTTCCTAATCTAATGATATTGAGCATCATTTCATGTACTTACTCATCATTCGTCATTTGTATATCTATTCTTGTGAAATGTACATTCAAATTTTAGCAAATTATATTGTGCTGTTTCTCCTAATAACGAGTTGTAAGAGGTTTTAATATATTCTGGGTACAAGTTCTTTGTTAAATAAATGTCCCGAGAATACTGGGAATTATCCTCTAGGCGGTGAATTGTTTTTATTCTTGTTTTTCATTGTAGTAGTGGCTTTTAAACACCACAAGATTTTAATTTTGATGAAGCAGGATTTTTCAATATTTTAATAGTTGTGCTTTTTTTCTGTTCTAAGAAGTCATTGTCTAACCCAAATGTTTCTTCTATGTTTCTGGGACGGCGATCCATTTCAACTGAAATTTTTTGTGTATAGGTTAAAGAAGTGTCAAGGTTCCCTTACTCTCCATACAGATATTTAATTTTTCCAGCATAGTTTGTTGAAAAGACTCTTCATTCTCCATTGATTTACCTTGGAATGTTTGTTGAAATTCAATTTTTTACCCACATGTAGGTCAACTTTCAGACTTTCTATTCCGTTCTATTGATCCTTCTCACTACCCTCATACCAAAAACACACACTCTTGATTTTTATATCTAGATTATTTACATTGGTTACTTACCATGGAAATGGAAATGTATTCCATTTTTTTCTTATATTCCATTATACCCATTTCTAGGTTATTTACAGTACATTTCCTTAATTTATTTTTAGAAACAATATCTTTTTTAACTTTTTATTTTAATTCCAGTTGGTTAACATACAGTGTTATATTAGTTTCAGCCGGATAGTATAGTGATTCAACACTTACACACATTATCCCGTGCTCATCATGACAAGTACACTCCTTAATCCCCATCACCTTTTTAACCCCTCCCCCATCCCTTCCTCATTTCCTTAAAACTTAAAATTAGCTTGTTACATTCTCAGAAAAACCTGCTAATAATTTGACTGGGATTATACTGAATCCATATGTCAATTAAAGGAGAATTAGCATCTTAATATTATCAAGTTTTCTAATATATTTTAAATTTTGGATACTTTCGTAAAGTGTGTTTTTTATTTTATCTTCCAACCTCTGGTTGTTGTTATATTGAGATTCATTTAACTTTTGGATGCTGCTCTTGTACCCTACACCCTTGTAAAAATCACTTACTTGTCATAGTAGCTTTTTTGTAGATTTTGTTAGGGTTTCCAAATACATGATGATGTGAGCTACGAATGAAGATATTTTAGAACTTTTTTTCAATCTTCATGCCTTTTATTTCTTTAGTGTACTGTTTAGGATTTCCATTGCAGTGTGTAATAGAGGTGTTGAGAATGAATATCCTTTGCCTTTTCCTGATCTTAAGGGGAAAACATTCAATTTTCACCATTAGTTTTTTTCATAGATATCCTTTATCAAATTGAGGAACTTTTCTTAATTTTTCATGTATTTAAAAAATATGTATTTATTCTGAGAGAGAGTGAGAGCGTGTATGTGCATATGAGCTGGGGAGGGGCAGAGAGAGTGGGGGGGGGGGGAGAGAATCCTAGGCAGGCTCCATACTCTCAGCACAGAGCCCAATGTGGGGCTGTCTCACCCCTGTGAGATCATGACCTGAGCAGAAATCAAGAGTCTGAAGCTTAACCAACTGAGCTGCCCTGATGCCCCAAAGAACTTTGTTTATATTATTAGTGTCTACTTCCTTTCTGTCCTATTCTAGGGAATACAATGTTTCTTGCCATTCCTAGTATCTATTCCTAGAATAAACACTTATCTGTAGTTTGCTTTCTTATATGTTTGTATATTTTTGATTTTAGGGTAATGTTGTTCTCCCAAAATGAATTGTGAGCTATTTTTTATACTCCAATATTTTCTGAGACTTTTAAAATTATTTCTTCCTTAAACATTTGATAGAATTCACCAGGGAAGCCTGTGGATACTGTTATAATTGTACTCTGCGAATGTTGATATTTGTGTTCTCATTACCATTCAGTTCAATACATCTACTAATTTTCTTCTGTGACTGCTTAGACTCGGTGCATTATTTAAAAGGTATGACTCAGTTTGCAAATATCTGAGCATTTTCTATATTTATAATTTCTACTTTAATTCATTTTGAATTTATTAGGGCATTTAAAGGCCTAACAAGTGGCCTATCTCCAGGACTATTCCATGTAAACCTGAAAAGAATGTATATTATATATATTCTGCTGTGGTATGGTGGGGTGTTTTATCAATGTCAGCCAGATCAAGTTTTTTTGTTTGTTTGTTTTGTATTTGATTTCATCTGCAGAGTTAGTTGTATATCTTTTTGAAAAAAAACATTTTAGTGGTGTTATTAGGACTTATAATATGAATCTTTAACTTACCACACTCTACTTTCAAACAGTATTATACCACTGCACATATAATTTTAGAAGCTTATAGTAACATAGTCTCAGTTTTTCCATCATTTATTTGAGTTTTGCAGCCTTAGTTTTATCTCTACATAAGCACATTGTGAGGTTCTTTGTTTGTTTTTGCTTTGCCAATGATCTTCTAAAGATATTTTAAAATGAGGATTTTTTTCATAATATCCACATATATTCTCATCATCTTGTTTCTTTCCAGTCCTTTGTGTAGAATGAAGTACTCTCTTGGCATCAACTTTTCTCCTCACAGAGAACTTTAGTATCAGGTACCCCTTCCATTCCCCATTGATCCCTCTTTTATTTATTTCCAAACTGCCATTGAGTATGAAACAATTTGAATTGTTATTTGGTAGATGAAATTATGTGGGAGTACTGACACGTATCTACATTCATTTAATAGTAGCTTACTAGTTTTCTGAATGCCAAGGCTTTTTATGTATATGTTTAGGTTTATAACTTGAGAACATACTGAAAGGCAAGTTGTGTTATCCTGTGGTTGTGATTCTAGATAACCATTTACGATATGGTGTAAAATATTACATGAAATCTTTCTGGGGAAAATAAACCTTTATTGAATGTACCTTGAGAGGATTGGAAAGACTTAAAGAACAGACTTTAAAAAAATTTCTGAGGGGCGCCTGGGTGGCTCAGTCGGTTAAGCGTCCGACTTCAGCTCAGGTCATGATCTCGCGGTCCGTGGGTTCGAGCCCCGCGTCGGGCTCTGTGCTGATGGCTCAGAGCCTAGAGCTTGTTTCAGATTCTGTGTCTCCCTCTTTCTCTGACCCTCCCCTGTTCATGCTCTCTTTCTGTCTCAAAATAAATAAATGTTAAAAAATTTTTTTTAAAATCCCGGAGATAAGTATGTTGAAGAGATATGTTTCTTCCATTTTGATACCTAGTAATGCTCAGGTCATTTTTTTTGTGATGTAGATTAGAATTTAATTAGTAAGGTTGTCAATTTATGAAATAATCTCAGTATTGGTTTTAATTTCTCTTTTCCTGTTTGTGTCCTTTGGTTTTCACTTAGGAAAAATCATAACAGAGCCTCAGTTCTCAATAGGAACATATTGATACACAATTGCTTCATATTGAAATAATCATTTTTGATGAATTTGTGGTAACTTTCTATGGGAGAGAAAATATAAGGACTATAAACCTTATATAGTAGATAGAGATTTAATGACAGCAAAAAAAAAATATGTCTGAGAATTCCTGAGCTGGTCTTTAAATAACCTCAGTTTATTTTATTTGTTTAGTAACACATAACTGTTAAGAAAAAAAAAAAAAGAAAGAAAGAAAAAGGTAGTTTATGTTATCTTTCTAAATTTCAGTATTTTAATAAATAGATGATACTTTTAGAGACATATAAATGGGAGGTCAGGAGGCTAAATAATTTGCCTAATAAATGGAAGCATGCGTATTTGAATTCACTTCTTTCCTTTCCATGCATGGCACAGTAACAAACATTTATCATTTAATATTCAGTTTTTCCGTTGAATTTTTCTCTTCCTTTCTGTTTTACTCCGTCTCTCTATGTGTCTGTCTCCCTTTCCCTGTTTTCTCTCCCTTTGTTTCCATGCACTGATAGTAATGGTCAATGAGCAGAATTGATGATTTATCAGCTTGAAAACTCTGGAATCTTCCTTCCTTCCTTTCCATCTCACTCATCCCGCGACCGTTTTGTTAGGAAATCCCAGTAGCTCTTACTTCACAATATCTTATGTTCTAACTATTTGTCACCTCTTCTACAACAGTTCTCTCACTGGTCTGAGCCCCCATTGGTCTTTCCCCAGGTCACTGCAACAGCCTCCTGGTCGTCCCTGCTTCAGCATCCTACTTTCAAGATAGTCACTGGGAAACGTAACATGGATCATGTCAGTATTATTGGTTTCTGTTGTATCAGAGTAAAAGCCACATTCCTTACAAAGGCCCCAGTGCCCTTTGTCCTATCTGACTCACTTCTCTAGCTTCATCTCTAGCCTCTTCTCGTTTATTGTCTCCGGGCTTAAGGACCCTCTTTGTCTTCCTAGAGCCTGTTAGCTTTACTTTTGCCTCAGACCTCTATACTAGCTGTTACTTCTCCTTGGTATGTTCTTCTCCCAGTTATCTGTAGGGATATTGACCTCACCCCATGTAGAGTTTACTTAAATGTCTTTTTTCAACTAGGCCTACCCTGACCACTGTATTTAAAATTGCATTCCATCTTGCCAACATTCCCTATCCTGTTTCATTTCCATAGTACGTATGGCTTTCTAATATACTATATAATTTAATTTTTGACTCTTTTTTTTAAATCCCTCTATGCCCCCCTCATGACAGAATACATAACCTCCAAAAGGGGAGAGAACTTTTGCTAAAGTGGAGTGATCTCTCCACTATTGAGGAAAGACTTGGACACAACACATACTCAAGTGATAAATGGACAAAGAAGCGCTGTAGTGGCAAAGGCTGTGGAGTTCGGCGTTGCTAAGGGGACCGTGTGGAATGGAGGATGGGGACAGGGACAGGGCAGAGTGCGAATATCAAGGTTTAGGTTTCTGTTTTTACTTTTTTTAATTGAAAACTAATTGGCATACCCTATTGTATTAGTTGTAGGCATACAGCATAGTGATTCAGCATTTATATACATTATGAGTTGGTCACTACAGTAAGGCTGGCTATCATTTGTCACCCTACACAGTTGTTACGATGTTATTGATTGTATTTCCTATGCTGGGAAAGGCTTAGGTTGAAATCCTGAAATGGGTGGTGTCGTTCCAAAACATGTCTGTGTAACTTAGATCAGAGGGAAGGAGACTATTGCTGCTGGAATGCGTAGGTTCTCACAGGTCCACAAAATCATCGCGATTTGGAGAGGTGACTTCCTGTTTAGATGACGAGTTAAATATTAGGTCTACAAGAAGTACTAAGTTGTTTCTGACCTTTATCGAACCAGCAGAAGGAAGGAGTGAAATCCTGAAAAATCTGTTTAGCTTGGATTATGTCTGGCAACACATCTTATTTCCTGGAGGTTGTACTCCAAAAAAAAAGAAGAGGAAGAGGGAGAAGGAGAAGAAAGAAGGAGGAGGAGGAGGAGGAGGAGGAGGAGGAGGAGGAGGAGGAGGAGACCACACTTTCTTTTTAGGATCCAGGAAGAAGTATTTTGTAACTTTAGTACTTTTGAGTGATAAGGTCGTAGGAACACCCGCTCTTCTGACAACCTAATAGATTTTGTCCAGGGTGAAAGTCATATAAAAATAAAAACAATTTATTCCTACTATCACAAGATGAAGTTTAAGAGAATCATCTGGGGTCAAGAGGTCAAGACTGTGTTCCTGGAGGCAAATTGATACTACTTTATGTTCCTGAGCGATAGCTGTTCAAGTAAGCAAAATTATCAGCTAGAGAATAAACCACAGGAAGAAAAGCCTGGTAAGTTTCATTTTCTAATTCAAAATATGCCCTTTTAGAAAAGAAGTGTTTAGTGAAAATATATTCAGTTGAATTGGCTCAAAAATGGCCACTTTAAACCATGGCCCTTAAACCACCTACAAATACCATTTTTTCCCCCTTATTGAAGCTGGTACTAAACCTGTCTTCAACAATGAAAAACTGAGAGACTCTCTTTGTAATTAAAATGCCCTCAGAAAAATGTAGTGCAAGTTACTCAAATTGCATTTTCTGTTGCCTTTATTATAAGTCATTTACAAAGCCGACAAAACATTGATCTCATTTACTATGAACAGTGGCAACATTTAGATGCTTATTATTTCAGTAATTTGCATATATTAGTAGGAATCAATTTTTGAACTTACAAATGGAAAATATTTTCTCCTTTACCTTAACTTCTAATTTTCCACAACCTAAGACAACTCAGAAGTGAAATAGCCCCACCATTCCTTCTTAATTTGATAGCATTTCCAAGACATAAATTTATAAAATTCTATGTCTTTCAACCTGTTTTGCTTGACTATGCACATTTTTTTTTCAACTGTAGCTTTCGAACTTCCACATGTACTTGTTCCTAAAGTTGATCTTAAAATTGTCTGAAAAGCAACCCTGTTCAAAATAATTCTTCTCATGTTTTACAGCAGATAATGTAAATCCTTCATCTAACTCTCCCAAGTCCTACCAATGGACACTGCCCTGGTGTTTTAAAATTTAAAGAATGCCAAAATAAGGAAATACTTTTTTAAACCTATTCTTTACTGTCATATATATTTCTGCAAAGTGTGAAGCCTGGCTTTAAACACAGGGTTTTGGAGGGGCACCTGGGGGGGCTCAGTCGGTTAGGCATTTGACTTCGGCTCAGGTCATGATCTCAAGGTTCCTGGGTTCGAGCCCTGCATTGGGCTCTGTGATGACAGCTCGGAGCCTGGAGCCTATTTGGGAGTCTGTGTTTCCCTCTCTGCCATTCTCCCACTCGCGGTCCGTCTCTCCCAAATGAATAAATGTTAAAAATACAGGGTTTTGGAACATGTAGGGTATGTCTGAATTCAGATTTATGGTAGAATGGGAGTGACAGAGGTCATGATAATTTTCAGTTAGCAGCTCTGCCTTTTTCATTCCTTGATAGAAATGTCAAACAATGCCTAGCTTTGGAGCAAAACAAGATGATGGTAAGAAGTGGTAAATGCTTTTGTAGTAACATGGATGGAACCGGAGAGGGTTATGCTAAGTGAAATAAGTCATACAGAGAAGGACAGATTCCATATGTTTTCACTCCTATGTGGATCCTGAGAAACTTAACAGAAGACCGTGGGGAAGGGGAAGGAAAAAAAATGGTTAGAGAGGGAGGGAGCCAAAACATAAGAGACTCCTGAAAACTGAGAACAAACTGAGGGTTTATGAGGGGTGGGAGGGAAAGGTGAGTGGGTGATGGGTATCGAGGAGGGCACCTGTTGGGATGAGCACTGAGTGTTGTATGGAAACCAATTTGACAATAAATTTCATAATTAAAAAATAAACAAATAAAACACAGCTTAGGGGGAAAAAAGTGGTAAATGCTAAAAACATCCCTTTACATGTATTTTAATATAACTAATCCTTACATGTTCTCAGTATTCATTCCTAAACATTAATTCACATATTGGTGATGCTAACTCTTTCAAATATAACTGGAATCATTTTGGAAATAACAAATTTTTCACAGCCCATAGGTTAACAGAGGAAGGCAACCTTTTTTTGTAATTTCTTTGGGAATCTGTGTGTGTTATAAGGTAGCTAAGAAATATTTTGTTAATCATGTGATAAAATATTGATGCAAATTTAATCAGTTATATTATCTCATTAATTATTTAGTATTTTCTAACTCCTGTTAACAAAACTCAAAATTTATGCTAGCTGCCAGACTACTTGGTTTTTAGTTACACATATCTTTCTCTTTCATTAAATAAAAAAGCAACATTTCTTTATGAGATATGAAAACAAATGCATTTAGTTTTGGTTTTTGTTCTTGGTTCTCATTTAAGTTATCCCCAAGGGTAAGTAACAGTTCCAAACACACATGCAGTGACATCTCATTATGATATTAGTTTGTATTTTTATTATAAGTATATAAGTAATACTTTTGAACAACATTCTCTATGTTTTTTTGTTGTTGTTTTGTTTTGTTGTGTTTTGTGTGTGTGTGTTTTGGTTTTTTTTTTTTGGTTATTTGGATATCCTCTTTTACAAAGTGCTTATTCAGTATCTTTCCTATTTTTCAATTGAGTTTTTTTATTGGTTTGTAGAAATGCTTTATATATTCTGGATATAAGTTCTTGATTAGATATTTTTAGTGAATATTTTCCCAAACTGTACCTTACCGTTTCACTCTCTTAACAGAGTTTTTACTAAATTAAAATACTAAATTTTTACTAAGGTCCAATTCTTTTTTTTCTTTTCCGTTGGTGTTTTTTAGTATCCTCTCAAAGATATATTTGCATTACCTAAAGTGAAGGTAATACAGAGAATATGTATTATTTTCACTTTCACATTTCGGTCTGGGATCCATTGTGAACTAATTTTATACACGGTCTGAGAAAGGAGTCAGGGTTTTTTTCTTTGATTTTTCCATTGTCTCATATCGTTTATTGAAAGTACCATCCTTTGCCAAGTGAAATTTGCTTGTTCCTTTTCTGTTACTCAAGTGGCTGTGCATATGTGAGTCTGCTGCTGACCTTCCTCTTCCGCACCAGTATTGGAAAAATACTGAACGATGAAACAGTAGGTTTGACTAAAATGTACATCACTTACCTTTAGACTTTTATTCATGTCCCAAACAGAATATTATAGTTTTATTTTCCTGGATTTAGTCAAAGTAGCCTCATCAGTAATATTTTCCAAATCTAGCTTTGTGCTTATCTCATTTTTGATTTTGGCTCTTACTTGAAATAAATGAAAGTAACTTGTCTGATGGATATAAACTGGATCAGTAGATACGGATATACTTCCCAAATATTTAAACTTAAAATAATGTTGTGAGTTTTACTGTACAGGCTTTCAGTTTTCCAATATTTTTTTTCAATTACTCTAATGTTCTGGGAAAAAACACTAAAGACACACATAAAAGCATGTATATGGGGCTCACATTTTTTCTTTTGCCTCAGTCTGCAGTATGTCATGGCACCACATTTTTGAATTCTTTCTTTCTTAATTGTTTTTATTAGATTCATCACAAGATACTTTTTGCATTACTCATGATTTAAAAAAATCTTTGTGTTAAAACATGCTTATCTTGATTTGACATCCCCTTCAATTTTGCATCTGAGGCAATGCCTATCCAGGCCCTGACTTTAACGTTGTAGTTTTCCTTTCTTGAAGTTCATTTTGACTTTTTTTTTCAGATCCTCCATATCACTAACATTTTTAAATAAACTTCTTGTTATAGAATACTTTTAGATTTACAAAAAATTTGTGAAGATCGTACAGAGAGTTCCCATACACTCCATTCCCAGATTCCCTGCCACTAATACTTATGTCATTCTGGCACATTGTCATAATCAATAAACCAGTATTGATAGCTTATTTATGCTAGATGTCCATACTTTATTAAGGTTTCCCTGCTTTTTACCTAACTATTTTTATCTGGCCCAGGATTCCATCCAGGTTATCACATTACATTTAGCTGTCTTCTGTCAAGCTCCTCTTGACTGTGGCAGTTTCTCAGACATCTCTTACTTTTGGTGAGTGACATTGTTTGAGTCAAGTTTACAGACTGTCCTTCAGTTGATGTTTGATGTTTTTCTCACAGCTAGAGTAGGGTTTTTGGAAGGAGGGCCAATGGGACAAGTGCCATTTTTAACACACACTATTAAGAGTACATGCTGTTAACCTGCCATATTACTGCTGTTGTTAACCTCAGTCACCTGGCTGAGGTAATGTCTGTCAGATTTCTCCCCTGCAAAGTCACTTGTTTTGCCTTGTTTTTACATTGTACTCTTGGGAAGGGAATTACTATATGGAGCCCACATTTCAGGAAGAAATGGAGAATTATGCTCTTGCCCTTGAAAATAGAGTTATTTACATAAATTATCGGGAATTCTGAACAGAAGTCTTGTCTTTAGTGTCCTGTTTATTTATAGAATCACTTATTTATATAAGTATGGACTCATGGGTATTTATTTTATACTTTGGGTTATAATCCATTACTACTTATTTATTTTGTTGCTCAAATTGTTTTAGCTTTAACCAATGGGAACTCTTTAAGTTAGCTCTTGTGTCTCTTGACATTTCCTATCATCGTGGGGTTCTGCTTTGTTTTGTTGGTAATATTCTTACCTTCTAGCACTACAAGATGCCCCATGGTTGTGTATTCCTTGACTGAACTCTAGTGTCAGACATTTCTCCAAAGAGTTCTGTTTCCTCTTAAAGAAAAAAATTATCAGAAACCAAGATGTAGGCATTAAATGTTTTTGCCACTACTGGAGTGTCATTGCTTTTAGGGTTCGCAGATGACAGAGCAACAAAATTTATGTGTGTGTATTAGCTCGTGTATGTACACAAATATATAAGTATTTCTGTATGTATCCATCTGAATGTATGTTAAGCTAACCATGAGTTACTATTGAGTTGTCTCACTCTGGCCATTTGCCACATGGATGTTCTGGCCTCCTCCTTTTGCTTATTTATAAATTTGCGCTCCAGCAGTGAGAAATCTGGCTCTCGTCATCCCCCATTCATATACCAAGTCATATAGTTCCAGCATACATCCATGACAGTTTCAAAGTTTTTAACCTCTGCTCCCATTACAATTTTATGGACTACAGTAGAGTGCTTGTATACAGTCTCCTTTACCTTTAGTCTTAGTCTCAGCTCATTTTGTAATTTACTTTCATCAGAATCTTTTTCCTATGCCCTATCAGTTAGGTTATTCCATACCAGCTTCGGGGACCCCTAACCTCCTAAATATATTTCAAATTTTTTCCTATGTTAAATTTCATTCTTCTCGTTGTGAATTTTTAAGGGTTTTCACAAATACACAGTGTCACGGGTTCACTGTTACTGTATCACACAGAATAGTTTCGCCAGCCTAAACATCCACCGTGGTTCACATTTTCATCTTTCTCTCCATCTCCCTAAACACCTGCAACCACGGATCTTATTGCTGTCTCTTTGGTTTTTCCCTGTCCAGAATGTCATATGCTTGGAATCAGGCAGTATGCAACATGTGTGCTGTATTTCAGTCTGGTTCTGGTGCTCGCTCCATCTTCTTGGAGAAATTTTGTTCCTCTGCTTTTGCCATAGTTTGTAATTTTTCTCTTGGAAGGCAGATATGTTATATTAGATAATAGGTAAATAGGCCTTTGGTTTGGGGACTTGTGTTAATATGGCTAAGAGTAGGGCTATGATTAATATTGGTTGTAGTTATAGGTTCCAGAGACTTTGATTCCCGTAGTGTCCTTGTTCTTTCTCCCCTCTTGACTTTGGGTTCTCTTATGTATTCCCCATCAGAGAGTCTGGGTCTTACAGGCTGTTCAGGTATAATCCAATGTCATTGTACCAGGGACCCTGTTGAGGTGGTGATAAGGTGTGTTTGCAGGGGAGAAGCAATGTACCATCTTCCATTCAAGTTTCAATTTTTTGATGGACCTGTGTCTTGAGATTCTGATCTTCACAATCGTTTCCTCAGTGCCATAACTGCCCCTCCATTTCCTGCCCTGAATTTTATCCTACTCATTTACTTGACTTCAGTGTTCCCAGTCTATATCCTTGAAGCTCTGATCTGTGTTGATTAGGTTTCCCACTTAGTCCCTTAAGATGAAACCGGAAGACTGGAGAAAGGCTGGAGTGGAGAAAAATTCCCTTCCACTCCCCGACCTGGAGTAAAATTTTGGAATTGTGCTCTGACAAAGTTCTTACTTTTGGAGAGAAAGCTTTTGTTACAGAGAAGGCTTTAGATGTATTTCACAGTATTTCTCCCCGACCTCCTTCAACAGGAGCCATAGGAGATCTTTCTGTAATCTTCTCAATGAGATTTGGTGAGGTCCTTGGAGAGAAGCCCACAAAAATGTGGGGTGCCCTAGGATTACTCCCATGAAGTTTCTGGGCCTTTTATTAGTGCTCATTCAGCCTCCAGCAATTCATCAAATTGCTATTTAAAGTTTCCCACAAGTTTATAGCTCCAGCAGCTTCTTCTTTATCTATGTAGATCTCAGATGTTTTGTCTCTGGATGTACCTGCCTCTTTAGGTTTCGGGGTGGTGTTTTGTTTTGGGACTTCACTTCTCTGATGTATGCCAGACAAATCATTGATTTTCAACATGTCCCATTTTTTTTTCTCATTTTAAGAGTGAGAGTCAACTTCCAAGCTTTATCCATGTTGCATCAGAAATCAGAAGTCCTCTCAATGTACATTTTTGGACTTACAGAAAATAGCTATAACTGCTGTAACATTGTTGTCTGCTAATTCTAACATCTGTGTCCATTATGGATTGGTGTCAGTTGATTAATTTTCCTTTTCATTATGGGGTATATTTTGATTATTTGCAAGCTTCATAATTTTTTTATTGGAGGCCAGATGTTGTGAATCTTATCGATTTTTTTTTCTGGGTATTTGTGTAGTCCTATAAATATTCTCAAGTCTTATTTAGGGATGCAGCTGAGTTACTTGTAAATAGTTTGATCCCTTTGGGTCTTGGTTTTTGGGTGTTTCAGTGTCTATTCTAGACCTAATTATTACCCACTACTGAAGCATAGACACTTCTGTGTATTCTCCCCGATGCGCACTGAATCTTGAGGTTTTCCAATCTGCCTTGCAGCGATGAACACTATTCCTAGATTTATGTTAATGTGTATTTCCTTTAATCCTTTCATGTGATTATTTTCCTGACCTATCTAGTTTCCTCATGCACATGACGATCCTTTGAAGATCCCTAGGACTCTGTGTGCACCATTCTCTTCTCTGATTCTTTCCTAAGAGCTGTAACTGCCTTGGTCTTCCTGGACTCTCAAGTCCTCTAATCAGGGGGTTTGCTGACCTCCTCATGGGTTTCCTCTCCTTGTGCAACATCCTGGACATTCTCTCAAGACAGTAGCTGGGGCAATAATAGGGCTAACTTCATTTGTTTCCTGTTTCTGCGGGATCCCTGTCTTTGGTTTCCTAATGACCACCATCTCGAAAAGCATTATTTCTTGTATTTTGTCTGGGTTTTTTTTGGTTGACAGGGGAGTAATTCTTCTCTCTGTTTATCCACCTTGGCCAGAAGTGCAGTATATCTGTAGTCTAGCTGTTGATTATTTGAAATGTGGCTAGTGCAAACTGAAGTGTGATGTTTGTGTAAAATACATGCTTGGTTTTGAAGGTTAGTACCAAAGAATGATGTAAACTATCTAATATGTATTTTTATAGTGATTACATTTTGAAATAACCGTTTTGGGCTAAATAATACATATTGTTAAAATTTATTTCACATTATTCTATTAATAATACAGTAAAAGCAGGAAGTGGAAAGAACTTTGGTTGTAATAAAATACATATACTCAGAGAGTAAGGTATACCATATGGAGATTTAGGGGCAGGCTGCCATGATGAATTTTTTGAGGTTCAATGTTGTGTGCATCCTCGCGCCTTGTGATGGAGTTCTGACAAGAAGGCATAGTGAAAAATGCCAATAGTTCATGGATGGGTTAACCTGATAAGTTAGTATAAGTCGAAAGCAGAGTGCTGTTGCATTACAACAAATGTGGCTCTTATACACAGTACTGAAAGGAAACCCTTTAGCTAAGAGTATCCTTAAATAATACACTTCGTCTTTTACCTGATGTGGAGAGAAAATTGGTCAGACATGAAAAAATATATGGAATCTTTGGCTATGAAAAATGGTGTGACTCATTAGTCAGGAGCCTGGCAGGAAAAAAAAAAAGACTGAGACATTTGAGATGAAGAGTTTTGTGGAAGGGTAAGCTTAAGGGAGCAGGCTTAAAACTTGTAGATTTTTGTATCCACAGCAATGTCCATGGTACAGCATTCCCTACCCAGATGACCTTGAACAACCAGCTGGATCTGCTGATTTGTCCAAGCCTCCTTATGTACCAGAGATTGTATAAGAAGTCCATGGATGGACTTCTTCTACATGGATGGAGTGGTTATCCATGGATGGAGTGGTTACAGTTACAGAATGGAGACTTGGCTTAAGCCCCAGAGCATGAATTCCCTATCACAGGGTCATTCATTCTTTGCTGTTGCTGCAGAAACTAGCACTGAGCCATGGAGGAGACCAGCCAGTTCTCTGTGGCAAGTAGATTCTCTTGAACCCTTTCTGTCTTAGAAGGGAGGAAGTACTTGTACTTTTGTGATTGACACGTATTCTGGGTATGAGTTTGCTTTTCTTGCCTTCAGTACCCTAACTGGCACCACTATCTGAGGGCTTAGACATTCTGAATGTTTCCTTTATTTATCATTATGGGTCCCCACATGACATTGCTTAAGGTCAAGTGACCTACTTTGTAGGGAACGTATGACCATGAGCACATGACCAAATCCATATCTCTCAGGAGTTAAAGACCTGATAAAACTTTGGAATGATCTTTAAAGGTACAGAGGAGGATCCAGCTTAGGCACATATTTGGAAGTAACAGCCAAATAGGCATCTGATAGGTAGAAACCATGGGCCCAGATACCAAATCATTCCTAGTGACTCATTTGGGGAAATTGTGTTTTATATCCCTGAAAGGTCAGGTTCAGTATGACGAGAAATCTTGGCTCTCAGGATAAAGATGCTTTTGCCAGCAGATGTAACAAAGTTAGTGATGCACCTTCTAGTGAGCACATGTAAAGAAATGAAGCAAAAAGGCTGTTATATAGTACTAATGATTATAATACAAAATGAAGATTAAAAACTCATTCAGTTAAAAATGTAGCATAAACATGAACAAAGTAGAATCCATTGGAAAATGTAATTTATAAAACTGACTCTAGACTAGACAGAAAATGTAGACTCATTATCACAGAAGAAAAAAGTTTAAATTTTTATGTAAAAAATACTGTGTCTGCTTTCTCTGGTTGCTTTGAAAATAAACAGTGTTGCCTCTTAGTTTATATGGAAGATGTCTTCCCAAGATTGAATCAGATAATTTTGCAGCTCTGAAGTTTTGAGAAAAAACATATTTAAGTAATAAGAGATAAAATTTTTTTATAAAAGCTCATACATTTGCAAAGGAGTAATGAACCATATAATACTTATAATACATATAATACATATATACAATAAAAATTAGATTTTTCTAATCCTTCCTGAATATGTCAGGTTAAATCAAGTGCCTCTACCTTTTGGGATGAGCACTGGGTGTTGTATGGAAACCAATTTGACAATGAATTTCGTATATTGAAAAAAAATAAAAAAAATAAATCAAGTGCCTATAAAGGAATGTATGACAAGTGTCATTAATGGCCATTTGATATCCCTCATTGTAACATACTCCTCAGAAATGGAGATAGGGCAGGAATCATGCCTCGTAAACAGTCTTTTCACTCTGTTTATATTTTGTAGATATATCCTATAAATAAGGGATTTCTCTCAGTCTTGGATGGTCTATGGAGAAAAAGCTAGTCAGTGGATGACACAATGCAAAATATAAAATTTAAATTTATGATTGGAAGGGAACAAGCAGAAAGTCAAGCATTTTTTTTCTTCCTCATCCCTCTTGCTCACAGAATTAATAGTAAAATCAATTTACTTAGACTCATTTTAAAAAATACTTAATTTGTAGCTGTGAGTGGTGATGAATGCCAATTAAACTTAGTGTGATCATTTTGTAGTATATACACATACTGAATCATTATGCTGTATACCTGAAACTAATATAATTCTCTATGTCAATTATATGTCAAATAATATTCAGTGAAAATTCAATTTGAAATAGATTTAAAGAGAGGAGTTTTTTTTGTGAAAAAGATATATGAATTTCAAACTGCTTTTGAAGAAAATGTGTGAAAGTATAAGACTTTAATACTTCTAATATTCAATGGTAAATGTTTTTGATATGTGTAATTTGAGATATCATAAGTCCCAAGAAATTTCATAAGCAAGTATGTATAAAAGACTATTTTTGAATTAAGGAGATTATTTTTTTTTCAGGTCAGCTAAAGGTTAAAATTACAAATCCTTTAATTTGGTCAATAGATCTTCTACATATGATTTTATAACTATCAAATACAATGATTTCCTTACCCCATATGAATTTAAAAATAGGTCCATATTAATTAAAGGCAGATTTCTTACTAATTCTGTCACAAGGTAGTTGTTTTCTGGGATTTCTACATAGGCCCAATCAGATGTGTCACTGTTCTGAGATTAAGTTTTGAAAGAGATACTGCAATAGAAAATAAAATTAAAGAAGGAAAAACTAACTGATCTTTTGAATTCAGAATCTATGGAAAGAACATGGCATTTTGTGTTGAGCATTGAAGGTCGGAAACCTTATTTTCACTCCTCTTGTTTCCAAAAGGAAGGAGAAGGAATTTCCTTTGTACTCTTCAAAACAGATTTTACTGGGAAAACAATTCCAGTTTCTTGCCTCCTCTCTTACTGTTTCTTAGGAATGGGGAGTAATATTTTTGGCTGATAAGCTGGGAAAAGGAACTGAGAGGACTACTGTGGCCACTATTGATAGTGTATTCCGGTCAGTTCTCTGCCTTGTGATAAAGTGCCTTCCTCCCCAGGGAGGTCTGTCTTGTCTTAGGTTATGCCAGGAACTGTGTGTGGGAATTAGGGATGATGCATTAGCAAGCCTGTTGTAACCACCATACATCCCTTCCATTTTTGTCTCTGTCTGATTTCTGTATTTCTCGTTATTTCCAAACTTGGAGAATGTCAAGTATCCTACACCAAATAGGTGAAGTCTATCAGTTAGACTCTCTGTATGTGGGTACATTGCCAGGTCACGATTCTAATGTGATTTGGGGTTTGATTTTATGTTGGTTCCCTACTGAGTGGGTCAGTTGATTTCAGTACATTTGGAGACCTTAGATCCAATCCCATAAATCAATGTAAAAAGGGATAAAATAGGGAAAAATCCTCACTACTAATGGAAAAGTACTGCAATGACTCATAATGGGTCAGTGGTGTCATCTTCGGAATCAGGACAGTACATTAGTATTTGTAGACCTATCTCAGGCAGAAAAATGGATGCCTTGCTTTCTTAAAGTTGTTCTTAAGTCTCTAATCGAGGAAGGAATGACACCCACATTCATTTCATATCCAAATAATTGACCGTATGACCTTGAATTTTCATGTTCCCCCAGCATATGGCTTGAATTTCAGGTCACAAAATGACAAGCTTCAATGCAGATTATTAAATATTAATTTTGCAGGATTGATTATGTGAAATACATACTGTGTAGTTCAATAGCTAAATTTTATTTTCAGAGTCAATTAAAACATCACTTTTATAATTATGATTTTACCATTTAATTTTTTCTGGTGCAGATTGCTTTTTCAAACAATGTACAAATAGAAGATCTTGTTATTCACTATGGCTCTGAATCAAATAGTATGCATTACATCATAATTATTTTCCATGCATATTTAAGTTCCAGAGAGTATGTTAGAAAATATGGTAGTGCCATGGAAGTGCTAAGTTCTATGAGGTTGATCTAATATAATGGTTAATGCTATTTTTAGAGTGCCATATTTGGGAATGGATGAGGAATATTAAGTTCCGGATTCAAGAATTGGGGATATCTCAATTCCAATATTGATTAAAAGGAAATTGACTTAATCCATGTTTCTTATGTTATAGAGTGATAATCTAAATTATAACTTTTATACCGTCTCCGGAATTTAGGTACTTATACTTATGTCTATAGCAATGGTGGGGTGGGACTTACTCAGGGCTTCTTTTGATAGGATTTAAGATCTTAGAAAGAACTCATTCTGAGGGATCAAACTTGAAGCCCCCAAAGTAGAGGAGAGAAATGGTGAAATAAATTGCACAATGTATATTACTGAGATCATTGTTAAAACTATTCCCGAAACTATACTCTGAAGCCTCAGAAGATATGGCAAATATGTGAAAGAAGCATCTAATTTCTGAAAGAGAGGAGCTCAGTGTCAATACTGCTTTATAACTCTTACTTAAGAGTTCAGCCTGTTGGTGGTGAGAAAATGGGGGGATGTGAAATATATTTCCCCTATTGGGGATCACTGCTAAAACCCAAAATGAATACCAATGACTTGAGCATAAGGCTGAACCAAGATATTCAGACACTATAAATAGTAGTAGTACAAGCAGGTAACATTCATACGATACTATACTATAGTGCTCTGTTTACTATGCACAATTCTGTATACTATACACAATTCCCAGCCTTTTCTTTTCTTTTCTTTTCTTTTCTTTTCTTTTCTTTTCTTTTCAAAAAATTTTTTTTTCAACGTTTATTTATTTTTGGGACAGAGAGAGACAGAGCATGAACGGGGGAGGGGCAGAGAGAGAGGGAGACACAGAATCGGAAACAGGCTCCAGGCTCTGAGCCATCAGCCCAGAGCCTGATCCAGGCTCTGAGCCATCAGCCCAGGGCCTGACGCGGGGCTCGAACTCACAGACTGCGAGATCATGACCTGGCTGAAGTCGGACGCTTAACCGACTGCGCCACCCAGGCGCCCCTCTTTTCCTTTGTTTTCTTTTCTCTTCTTTCCCTTTCCCTTCCCTTCCCTTTCCTTTTCCTTTCCTTTCCTTTCCTTTCCTTTCCTTTCCTTTCCTTTCCTTTCCTTTCCTTTATTTTCCTTACTTTCCTTTCCTTTTCTTCTCTTTTCCTTTCCTTCCCTTTTCTTTCTTTTCTTTTCTTCTCTTCTCTTTACTTTTGAGAGAGAGAGAGAGAGAGAGAGAGAGAGAGAGAGAGAGAGAGAGAATGCATGCAAGCTGGGGAGGGGCAGAGGAAGAGACGGAGACAGAGAATATCAAGCAGGCTCCACACACACTGCAGAGTGGGGCTCAAGG